>NC_091730.1:36071518-36393110 GCF_030179895.1 Drosophila kikkawai
CGCGCCGCTGGTTCTTCGCGCTCGTGTTGGCCGCCGTTACTTGCGATTTCTCTGTGGTGGTAGGGGCTCGCCGCGCCTCCGTCTGCGTTGCGCCGTCCTTGCTCCAGACCTTGGGGGTCTGCTGTGCTGCGTCCCGTCTCTGGGTGCTCTCTATCTTATTCCCGCCCTGAGAGCAATTGTGAAATGCTACTGCAGGTTCGGGTCGAGCTGTCTCCTCGGGCTTTCGAGCAGAAATGAGCCACTCGCCTATGTCGGCTTGCAGGTCTTTCACCCTCGCCAGCTTGGCCTTCATAACCAAGGTTATGTGCCGGACTTGCTTGTTGTTGATGTCGTTGAGGACATCATCCAGGATCTTGCCCAGCTCCGCGATGTTTTTGAGACACTGGGATTCCCTGCATCTCTTAGGAGGCGTCTCGCGCTGAGAGACTGCTGGGCTGGCGGCGTCCTGTGTCCTTTTGAGAGTTAGGGAGTCCGCGTTCTCTCCTGCTGTCGGTACCGGAGCCTTGCTCGCTGGGAGGATCGGGGATCTTAACACCCTGCTGTTCCTTCTGAAGGCCATGGGACCGTCGTTACTCTCATTGTCATGGCTTGGCGTATTAACTACCGTGGCGGCCAATTCAGCCATTACCACGTCAGTGCTTGGGGGAATGTTTTTTAGGGCCTCCAGAATCCTTGCCCTGGCCGCGGGGTCTCCCGCGGGTGGATTTCCACGTGTGTGGTTGCCACCTGGAGTATTCACGTTTTGCGAAGACATTCCAAATTCCATTTGCATTTTGGCCCAATGCAAGGGCTGCATTTTATACCTCCTGCCAGCTGTGTTAAACTGCCGGCCAGTGTGGCTCAGACGCAGATCAAGCAGCCGCGCAATGTGGGTCAGACGCTGCCTGGGTTTGGGTTTGAGAGCAGCAAGTGCCTGCTGCCAGGTTTGGTCTTCCGCCGGCCATTGTGGTGCAGACGCTACGTGGAGGAGTGTGGAGGGAAGGCGTGTGCACTTGTGGGGTCCCTCGGAGGTCAGGGGTTTCCCCGAGACTTAGCAGTTGGGGGTGATACCGCCCCTGCTCGGTCGCCAGAGCCCCGATAAAGGTGAGCCGCAAAGCGGAGGGGTTGTCTGTTGGTCAGCTCCTTGACCTTTACCACCATTTGATCCCCTATGCGGGCCTGGGGCACGGGATTCGTGCCGATCCCACTGCCTCAAACCAAGGATCAGGAGCAGCAGCCGTGAAAGGTATGCTACCTCCTGGATTGGTGTGGGACGTGTGCGTGCTGCAGCAGACAGCTAACGTCAGCATAGACGGTTGGCTCTGCAGTGCCAGCTACAGGTCAGATCCGCTCAGCGCCACCTGGTGGAGGCGGGGAGTTGCTAGACCGGGGCGGAACCGATTGCTTCACAACACTGGATCACAGCTGATCTTACAATCAGCTGAAGTGACTAGCAATTAGCTGCGGGGGCAGCCACATTCACCGCGGGAGAAAATTTCACCGCAGGAGGCAACAACAATGTGGAAAGTAGGAAATGCTCTCACCACTCTCCTCTCTCAACGCCGGCCCAGATATCTGGATTGGAAGATAGGGATAGGGACTTTTACTCAGGAACACCCAAATATCATGGAAAACTTGAAATTTCAAGTTTTATTCTTTTATTAAAATTGTAATGAAAAGAAAAATGTTTCCAATGATAATTAATAATAATAATAATTAATTGGCTGAAGTTTAAACCAAAATACGTGGCTGGTGGCGCTAACTTCAAAATAACGCTAGTCGGAAAACAATAGCGTATACCTGCGCCTCAAAAAGCGCCATCCCGGGAATAAGGATTCTCACACCCTGAAGGCAGGCGTGGTGGAGAAGGACCTAGGTCTGGAAACCATCGTGGATGCCGCCCAGGGAATGACGCTGGATGAGTCTGACGAAGGAGAGGACGGTGACCGTAGTAGTCAACCTGTCGTATGGAGGAGAGCCCAGTACCCATAAAACTCAAGGTCGCGTCGGCGGAACTCCTCATAGCCATAGCAAGGACCCGCCAACATAGCTTTAGTCCAGGAGCCATGGATTGCCTCAGTCAATGCCATCGCCGGACTTAAGTCCGCAAATTACAGTTTGCTCCATCCACCAACGGAAAGCAGGAATAGAACCACCGTACTTGTACGGAAGGGTCTACACGCTAACTATATGTCTCATTACAGCTTTGATGACCTGACCGTGGTGAAAATAGAGAGCGGAAAAAAGAGCCTTTTGGTACCTTCCTGCCACATGGCACACGATAGGACGGCCCCACCAGAAGAACTCATGAGTCAGGTAGAAGCCAGCCCGAAGGACCAGCAACTGCAGACGCCAACGCGCACCACTGCGTATGGGGGAGCCCCGACATAAACGACAGAGGTGAGAATTAACAAAACCAGGCTGATCCCAAAAACACAAGTTAAATACTTTGGCATTGTACAAGGGGGGTTGTTGGTTTTAAAATAAATATCGTATTGATGATATTTGCTATTAAGAAAAATATCACTCGATGATATTTGAAAATATCATAAAAATATCGATATATCGATTTTTTTAATATTTTTTAATGTTTAGCTAAACTTGGATAAAGATTTCCTGTTTCTGAAAATTTGGGTAAATTTCGAGCCTAAAAATCGTTATTTTTTATTTTATCAACCATTAACAGCAAATAAGGGCCATTTGAGACATTATATACTGTTTTTAATTTAAAATGAGATTAGAAATCTTTGAACTTAAAATACAAATATTATACCCGCTCTCAAGAAACTTATTTACGATCCTTGGTATAGAAAAATAACAACATTTTGAATGATATGGTATAGACCATTAAGTGGTTTTATGTAATACAAATCTGTTTTTAATGATTTAAGAAAAACTCGTTCGGTTACAGGCTGGTCTGTCATATTATCTTTGCAGATCATATGGATCAATGAATCGGTAATTTTTCGGTGTGTTGCTGAAAATTTGGCAACAAATTATTTTAAAATATTCTATATTCATTGACCCATTATTTTCCTCACCGTTTTTATTTGCTGCACCCAAAAAAGCTCCCTGTATGCTCGGTTGATCTAGCTGGTCAACTTCACCTTTGGTGGTTTTCTGAAATATACAACGCATTACATTTTTAATTTTTTTCGTAATAACAAAAATTAAGTTGTCACATATGTATAAGCTGAGATGTACATAAATTTCTGTATGTGTGTGTTCTTTCCCGCAAAATTTAGCGGTGTATGTCTTTTTACACATGTATGTATGCAAGTTTGTGCGTGTTTTCCAGAACTTTTAAAATCAAAATGCGCAGGCATATAGACATACAAGTTAACTGTGGTCAGCCAGACCAGAGTCGTTGACCATAGTCAACATTATAATAACGCTCCGGCCAAACTGCTGACCCAGCAATGGGCCGGATGCTCGTGCACACCCGGCAGACACTGCATATTTGCGTGGCCGCTGTGAGTTTTTGTTAGCTATAAGTTTATTCTTTATATTTAGTTCTGATTTGACATTCATTGAATAAAGTGCACTGCACTCAACTCCGACAAGTTGTCGTTAAACCTTATTATTCAACACCTGTCTGAGTCCCTAGGCCAGTGGGTAAAGAAGGGCAGTTACCCTTCCAACATAATCTTCCTAATTCATCATTGAGAAATCTACGGCCAGCCGGCCAGCAGCCAACAGTGGACCTGTCGTCCACCCCCCTGTATTCATCTACAACTACGAGGGCCCAGTGAAAAAGTGGTAGCAGTGCGTGGGATGCAGGATGAGGGCTGTCTCCAGACTTACCTGTCGAGGCACGGCTCCTGCGGCCCGCGGAGGGCACTTCTGTGCCCCAATGTTTAGGCGAGATGGACGATGGATACGGGTAGGAGGGGATCTTTCTTCCCTGGAACTTCCTCTTCCTTCTCTTCCGTCGCTGCACTCTCTCTTTGGGTCAAATGTGGATGCCCCCACAAATTTGTGCCAGTCACGTCTGCTGATTGCTCGATCAGCTGGTGAACAGTGTAGAGTAACGAGCGCACTGCAGCGCCGATGCACTCTACATGCGCACATTAGCGCCACCTACGGTGAAAAACCCCTGACAGGTGTCAGAAGCTGAATGCTACAAGCTTCAGCAAACGATCGTAGCATAAATTCCAGGGCTGCTGCTCGAAGTCCTTGGCAAGGAGACGGAATTGGGCCATGATCCATCGAATTCGAGGTTCACACGAGCGGCCAAATGGTGGAAAAGGTCATGGATCAGACCGACTGTCATCCCCACCGCCCTGGCGGCACACCCAAAAATGGGGCTCTGGCGACCGAGGAGGGGCGGTATAACCCCCAACAAATGAAGTCTGAGGGAGATATTTGACCAGCGAGGGAGGCTCCGTGTCGTCCCGATATGGTGGAAGCTTTCGCCACACCCAATGGCTTAATCCACGCAGCGTCTGCTCATACTGGGTGGCTGCGTGATCTGCGTCTGCGCCATAGTGGCCGGCAGTGGAACTAGCCTGGCAGCAGATATCAGTTGCACAGAAATCTAAACCCAGGTAGCGTCTGACCCACATTGGGCGGCTACTTGGTCTGCGTCTGAGCCATAATGAACGGCAGCCTCGCATTGGGCTAAAATGCACAAAAAGAAATGTCGAGTATTAACAGTATTACTCCAGGTGGCAGCCACAAATGTGGAAATCCACCCGCGGTTGATCCCGCGGCAAGGGCACGGATTCTGGAGGCCCTAACCCACATTTTTCCAACTATGGCGACGCCGGCGGCCCACTTGGCCGACGTCAACCCGAAAGCTACAAGTGTAGACGATGAACTAAGAGCGTTCCAGAAGGGCTCCCAGGGAAATGCTGCGATTACCACCGCTGCCTCAGCACTAGGCGGGACCGCTGAAGGGGATATCTCATGCACCCCATTAGCGAAACGCAACAGGGACTCCCCGAGTCCGACAGGGCCCGAGCATCCTACTAGGAGGCTAAGAGCCACCCAACCACAACTAGTGGAGATGGGAACGGGCCGGCGTGAGAGGCCTAAAAGACGTGGCAAGGATGCGCTGATCATTAGCCCTCCTCCAGAGATGTCCTACAGCGCGGTGCTCAGCCTGGTTACGCGAGCTAATGACGCCAGGATGGAAGAAGTCAGCGACAGCGTCTCCAGGGTCAGAAAGACAGCTAAAGGAGAGCTGTTGCTGGAGATCAAGCGCAACTCGCAGGCTCAAACCTGTGGCATCAGGGATCTGATTGGCAAAGCCCTTGGAGCTGGAGCCACGATCCGCACGATGACGCCCCAGGTCTCCTACCGGATATGGGACGTAGATCTCTGACTGAACTTTCATAGCGAACTGTCGTGTTTTTGTTTTGCGCTCCGAACTTTTGTGTTGTTTTGCATTTAAAACCACCACTGGACCAGATTTTAATTTGTTAAAATACAATATATAACTTTGCCGTTTTGCTACGCGAGTGCATGTGCATGTGTCTTTAAGTGTTTATTTAATATATACATATATCTAATTTAATCACTTTTAGTTTTTGCGTTTTCCTGTCTCCTCTTTGTGTTGTCCCGTTTATTTGAATCTAGCTGCACTTAAGCGGTTCCAAGCTTTCGTTGTGTCTCTGCTCACCCACGCTTACGCTCCCGCTCTCTTGTTTTTTTTTTCGTTTCGGCTCTGCTTATCGGTGCACCATGGTTGTAGGTTGTGTAAAATGGTATCGAATAATGTTTGTGCTATTAAAGGCTGCCAAAAAGAAGTTTTGGCAGAACAGCCCAGCCTTTATTGCTGGCTTTGCGATGCGGTCGTACACGCTAAGTGTCTCGACTTAACGGGCCGTATCGCTGACGTAATTTCTGCCAATAAAGGCATACGTTACTGTTGCCTTGCTTGCCGGAAGGTTGAGAAGGAAATGTTATCCTTCATGCGGCAGACCAGAGGCGGATTTAAAGAGCTTAGGGTCAATTTTCGCAAAGCGAACGACCTGTTCACAGCGCTGGACGGTCAATTTAACGGAATGAAGCTGTTAAGTGAGTCGCCAAAGCGCAAAAAATCAGCTTCTGTTCGGTAGCAATTGGGCGAGCCTCAGCAACCTACGATCTGGCATACCCCCTCGGCCCAGCCCCCGGCACCGACACCAACTCCAATGGTGTGAGATCGGGAACAGGTAAAGATTCGGCAATCGAACGTACCGGGAATGAAATGGTAGCAGCACCACCCGTTTTATTAGTTGAGTCCGCTGCGGAGTCTCAATCTCTGACACCGCAGACTTAAAAAAAAAATCTCTGCTATCCCACAGGGCAAAAAAAGGGCCGGTCCACTGGCTGAAGTCGGTAACGCTGCGTTACTAAAAACCCTCACCGCTATTCCACCATTAAAAACAATATTCGTTTCTCGGCTTGCCCCTGACCTCGCATCTGAAGATGTACAAGCTCATATACTGAGCAAAATACAAGCCAATAATGTGAAAATAGAAAAATTCAATTTTTCATACCCCAGAGACATCTCATCTTTCAAGATAAGTGTCTCCCTCGATCTTTTTGACACAATTTGTTCTGGTGACTTCTGGCCTGAGCACGCTGTAGTCAAGGAGTACGAGGTAAAAATAAAGAAAAAACAAACCACAGCGACCGCGGGCGTCACGGCAGTGCCAAAAAACTAAATACCTCCCTCCTACTTTCCTACCAGAATACTAGAGGCTTACGCAGCAAGCTCTCTAAATTGTATTCTGATAGTTTTTCGTTTGCATCCCAGGTGATTGTGTTTACCGAAACCTGGTTAAAGCCGGAGATTTTCAGCTCCGAAATTTTCCCAGGTAAGTACACAACTTATAGATTAGACCGTCTTTCTCAGCGAGGAGGTGGAGTTTTAATCGCCGTTGACTCCACCCTTAGTTCCGAACTGGTTCAAATTGACGATCTCACAGGTATTGAATTTATCTGTGTAAAACTATCATATCCAGGTAGGTTTATCTATATAACCTGTTCTTACGCTCCTCCATCTGCTGAAGAGCGCATTTATTGGAAACACCTTTCGGCAATTCAGGCTGTTTTCAAAATGCTTTCAGATAGAGACCAACTAATAACTGTAAGAGACTTCAATATACCTGGAGCTCATTGGTCATCAGATGGTATGTCCAATGTCCTCCAAACTGCGGCACATCATGACCTCATAGATGGCTTGCTTGACATTTCTTTCTCCCAAGTTAACCATGTCTTAAATTCTTTAAATCGCTTACTAGATCTGTGTTTCGTCTCTGATCCTGTAGGTGTAAACTTAACAAGAGTTGATCCATTGACGCTTCCCGAAGACCCTTACCATCCTACTTTCGAAGTGACCATCGATTTGGGGACTGTCGTAAAGACCAAACCTGATCTGAGTTGCTCAGCGACTAAAGTTCGCAGCTTTCGTAAAGCAAATTTTCAAAGGCTAGATATCTTGATTTCTAAATTTAATTGGTCTGAACTTTACAGATGCACTGACATGGCGTCCGCCGTGGATATTTTTTACAGTGCCATGAATGCGTTCTTCGCATTCGACCTTCATCGTGTGCAGACGTGCTTACGGACGACCGCTATGTGGGGTTTATTCTCGAAGTATTTTTCATGGTGAAAAAGTAAATTCGGAACTCTAAACTACGTACTGTCAGCTAGGTCTAGCCTTACAGTGCGTATGACATACGGACACTAGTGCGTGAGACGTGTTTTTGAGTTGCAAAGTTCATTTATATGGTGCCACGCGTAACAAGCTCAAAATAATGAGCGGCGATCAAAAGAATGAGCGTAGAACCTCTGTAAAGCAAAGAAACGGTTGTTTCTCTTATTTCTCAACTCGCGATAACGAAGCAGAAAAAACGTATACCAAGCCCAACCCGGCTCTACTGACCGCCGACGGCACGAGAGCGCGCTCTTGCTCACCCGCCCTACTCATTCCAGCTCCTACATCTTGGAGCTCCCAATGCCAAACCCCACCACCACCGGCTTCGATGGTAGACGCACCAACAACAAGCAGAGCTGCAATTTCTGCAAACGCAGCAAAAGCAACAGCAACAACTAAACCAACGACCAATGTTGCGAAATCGGTGCCAACGGCCGCAGCGCCAAATTCAATGGTAACAAAAACCGTGAACTCCGATAAGCAACAAGCGGTTCCGGCCATACAGACTGGCATGGATCACTACATCCAAATTAAGCGTAAGCTTAGCCTACTTAACACGGTTGGTAACAAGCTTAAAATCAACCGTGTCACCAAAAGCTACGACCCAAACAACTCCAACAAATTTTCTCCGCTAGCAGCTGATGAGAATAACCAAGCAGAGCCGGAGCAGGGACTCAAAAACAGCCAAAGCCCCCACCCATTTATATTAGGGAGAAAAGCTCAAACGCCCTGGTCAACAAAATTGTTGCGCTGGTCGGGGACGGAAACTTTCATGTTGTTCCGCTTATTAAAGGGAACATTTGCGAAACAAAAATTCAAACCAAAACAGAAGAACACTTCCGGGCTGTGTCTAAATACCTGGAAGAATCCAACAAGAATTTTTACACCTACCAACTTAAAAACAGCAAGGGACTGCAAGTCGTGTTAAAAGGAATTGAACCAGACGTCGCCCCCTCTGAGATAGTGGAAGCCCTGAAAGGCAAGGGTTTCCTTGCCAAGAATGTCAGCAACATTATAAATAAAAAAAAAAAGCCGCAACCACTTTTCAAAGTCGAACTGGAGCCAGAAAGTAAAACCCTGAAGAAGAATGAAGTTCACCCGATCTACAAGTTGCAGTTCCTATTGCATCAAAGAATCACCGTGGAAGAACCACACAAACGCAACGGTCCTGTGCAATGCACAAATTGCCAGGAGTATGGACATACAAGGACATACTGCACCCTTCGGTCAGTCTGCGTAGTCTGTGGAGACTTCCACAACTCCGCACACTGCCCTGCGAACAAAGAAGACCCAAAAACGAAAAAATGCGGAAACTGTGGAGGAAATCACACAGCTAACTACAGAGGCTCCGTGGTCTACAAGGAGCTGAAGAGTCGCATGCGACGAGCAACAGCTACACGCCAACAAAATACACAAAATGTGTATTATAATTCAAAAACTACTCCAGATGTCCGCTAAATGCCCCCACCCCACAGGTATGCAAAATCCTCCCCCCTCAAACTCGGTAAACTCTCAGCAGGCCCCAGGGCAGTCAAAAAACAACCTGGAATCCATGATGGTGACCATGCAACAAAGTATGATGGAACTCATGTCATTTATGAAAACGACCATGCAAACGCTCGTCCAGAATCAGAATATGGTGATACAGTTTCTTGTAGCACAACAGTCGAAATAATCAATGTCTAATCTACGTATATCCACGTGGAATGCCAACGGCGTCTCACGGCATAAACTTGAACTAACACAATTCCTAAATGAAAACCACAGCTCCGCCATGCTACTGGTTGAAACGCACCTCACAAGCAGATCATCCAGATGGTAAAGCCCACGGCGGGACCGGCATCCTTATCAGAGAACGCATCAAACACCACTTCCACCAAAGGTTTGCAACAAATTACTTGCAAGCTACGTCCATTAAAGTGCAGTCAGGAAACGGCAACCTTTGCATTGCAGCTGTCTACTGCCCACCTCGCTTTACAATCTCTGAAGGCCAAATTATGGACTTTTACAACTCTCTTGGAGATCGTTTCATAGCTGCAGGAGATTACAACGCCAAGCACACGCATTGGGGATCCCGCCTCGTGACCCCCAAGGGAAGACAACTGTATAACGCTCTCATCAATGTGAGAAAGAAACTGGACTACGTTTCCCCTGGTAGCCCCACCTATTGGCCAGCAGACCCCAGAAAGATGCCTGATCTAATTGACTTTGCGGTGACAAAAAAAACATCCCACGCAATCTAATAAACGCCAAGGCCCTTCCGGACCTTTCTTCAGGTCACTCGCCGCTGTTGATAACCCTCCTTCAGAGCCCAAAAACTACGGATCGCCCTCACAGGCTGACGTCGCACAGAACAAATTGGATGAAATACAAAACGTATGTGAGTTCCCACATAGAGCTAGCCCCCCAGCTCAATACTGAAGCCGACATCGACTCCACCACCTCCGCTCTGGAAGAGGTACTTGTGACTGCAGCCAGGATCTCAACACCACAACAGAAGGATGTGCAAAAAATCAAATTCAAAACGAACCAGCAGATTGAACAGCTTATCCAAGAAAAGAGGCGTCTGCGACGGGCGTGGCAAAACAATAGATCGCCATGCTCACAGCAACGTCTAAATGAAGCCACACGCAAACTAAGCCGGGCCCTGAAGCAAGATGCTGAAAATGCACAATTAAGTTATATTGAGAAACTCTCGCAAACCCGCACAAAGCATCCCTTATGGAGAGCTCACCCAAACTTAAGCTCTCCGACTGAAACCATTACCCCGATTAGAAAATCATCTGGTTGTTGGGCCCGCAGCGACAAAGACAGAGCCGAAACTTTTGCCTCACATCTCCAGGGCGTTTTCCAGCCGAACCCTGCTGTACATCCATTTGAACTACCGCAAAACCAAACTGAAACGGAATCTACTCCAGCATCATTTCGTCCGAACGAGATCACGAAGGTCATCAGGGAACTGAAGCCGAAAAAGGCTCCCGGCGATGACCTAATAACTCAAAAAATGATAATTGAACTTCCGAATTGTGCTATTGAGGTCATCTGTAAAATCTTCAATGGGATCATAAGTCTCGGCCATTACCCAACTAAATGGAAAAAATCTATAATTATAATGATACCGAAGCCCGGAAAAGACCACACGATTCCATCATCTTACCGACCAATAAGTCTACTATCATGCTTGTCCAAGTTATTTGAAAAATGCCTACTAAAGCGAATAATTCCTTATCTGGGAGCTCACAACATCATTCCAGCTCATCAATTTGGCTTCAGAGAAAAGCATGGAACTATAGAGCAAGTTAACAGAATAACATCAGAAATTCGCACAGCCTTCGAGCATCGAGAATATTGCAGCGCGATATTTCTCGATGTTTCTCAAGCATTCGACCTTGTCTGGCTCAACGGCCTCATGCACAAAATAAAAACACTTTTGCCGGTATACACACACAAATTACTTGAGTCGTATCTCTACAACAGAGTCTTCGCAGTGAGGTGCAACGCAACAACATCCGGCACCTATTCAATCGAAGCTGGAGTTCCACAAGGAAGCGCACTTGGTCCTATCCTATTTGTCCTATATACTGCTGATATTTCCACAAGCGACCAGCTAACACTATCCACTTTCGCTGACGACACTGCGATCCTCAGCCGTTCCAGATGTCCAGTCCGGGCAACAACCCAGCTCGCCAACCACTTCAAGGTAGTCGAGAAGTGGCTATCTGATTGGCGTATTAAAATAAATGAACAAAAGTGTAAGCACATAACGTTCACTCTCAACAGGCAAACATACCCTCCGCTCTACCTGAACAGCACGCAGATCCCCGAAGTCAACGTGGTAACGTACCTGGGCGTCCTGGGCAGACGCCTAACATGGCGAAGACACATTGAATGCAAGAAAATTCATCTAAAACTAAAAGCCAGCAGCCTCCACTGGCTCATAAACTCCCGATCACCCCTGTGTCTGGACTACAAGGTCCTGCTCTACAACTCCACACTGAAGCCAATATGGACGTATGGCTCCCAGCTCTGGGGGAACGCGTGCAGTACCAATCTAGACATCATACAGAGCGCCCAATCAAAAATCCTGAGAACTATCACTGGGGCACCATGGTATATTCGCAACGAACATATTCACAGGGATCCCGGAATTCCTGCAGTTAAGAACGAAATAGAAAAACAAAAAGCGTCCTACAAGGAAAAACTCTCCACCCATCCAAATCCTTTAGCAAGGGACTTGATACGAGTTTCCAGAAGAAGCCGCCTACTACGTAACGACCATCCAACCCAGCCATAATTAGTCAGGGCCATTTACTCTGTACCAGTCTCATGACTGCTAGTTAGGTAGTATTGTAAGATTTGATACACTTATTGTTAGTCTCATAAATGAGAAGATTCAATAAATAAAAGCAAAGCCTAAAAAAAAAAAAAAAATGAATGCATTCTTTGCATCGTGTGTTCCGTTAACCTATCCGTCGGATTCTAGTAAACCACCTTGGTTCACTTAAGAGCAGATCTTTTTGCCGAGTTTTTTAAAACTACGTTTTGTTCCTCAAATTGCTTAGATCAGACTTACTCTTTTAATTTGCCCAAGTCGAACCTAATTTTCAGTCCTATTTTAACCGAAAGCTCCCTTAGTTCGGATCTTCATCGTGTAAAACCAGTTTACTCACCGGGTCCCGATGGAATACCAGGCTGCGTGCTCAGGTATTGTGCCGGAGCTCTGTGCAATCCCCTTCTGAAATTGTTAACCTTATCTTTAGAAACCTCAGAATTTCCCCTTATTTGGAAGGAATCATTTATCATTCCTCTCCACAAAAAAGGTAGCAAATCGGACGCCAGCACCTATAAAGGAATCTCTAAGTTGTCGGCAATTCCAAAACTTTTCGGGAATGTAATTACTCCCCACTTGCAGCATTTATGCAGATTCGTAATTTCACCATGTCAGCATGGTTTTATGAGGCGAAGATCGACCACTACAAATCTCCTGGAACTCACCTCTTTCGTTATTAGAGGTTTCCAACGTAACTTTCAAACCGACGTGATTTACACAGACTTCAGTAAAGCTTTTGACTCGGTTAATCACTCTCTTCTTGTAAGGAAGCTTGACTTAATCGGGTTTCCTGTCGATCTTCTGGATGGATTTTGAGCTATCCAAATTCCTCAGAGTCACTTCTGGCGTCCCACAGGGTAGCCAACTCGGCCCGCTGCTATTTACATTGTTTATCAATGACCTCCCGCTGGTTCTAACGAATTCTAGAGTACTTATGTACGCTGATGACGTTACGCTATGCTTGCAGTATAAGGACAGCTCTTGCCAGTCAGACCTGCAATCGGATCTTAATAACTTTCAAGCATGGTATCGTGCTAATTATTACATCTCAATAGCTCTAAATGCAAGCTGATGACATTTTCACGTGTCACTCCCCAGTTTGCCACTTATTTGCTAAATGATTGCGCTCTTGAAAGAATATCTCTTGTCGATGATTTAGGCGTTCGCTTAGACCTTAAACTTTCGTTCTCTGAACATATTTCCTGCATGGTTAGTAAAGCCAAAGGCATGCTCGGTTTAATTAAGAGGTGGTCGAAGGAATTCTATTCCCCTTATATAACGAAGACCCTTTTTACTTCGTTAGTTCGCCCTATATTGGAGTATGGTTCATGCGTCTAGAGTCCTCAAGTCGGAATCCATATTAACCGTATTGAATCTGTACAAAAGAACTTTTTACTTTTTGCCCTCCGTGGCCTACCTTGGGATGCTAATGAGAGGCTACCGTCCTATTCAAGTAGACTCCTATTAATTAACTTACCCTCCCTAGCTAACCGTAGAACGATGCTTGGTGTCGTATTCCTTCATAACCCCTTTCTTTTAGGGCAGCTTAACTTCCACGTTCCCCGACTAACATCTAGAACCCTTATCCCTTTAGTAGTAAGTCTCTGTAGGCGGGAGTTTGAAGTACATGAACCCTTTAGGGTTTTATGTACGGATTACAACCGCCTCTCTGACATTATAATTCGTAGCGATAGCCCTTCTGTACTAAAAACTTTAATACTTGTTGAGTTAGCTCGTAGTGTATCACCGTAGTCTAATGTTGCATGCGTTCTTATTTATTTATCGTAGTTATTATTTAGTTACATTATATTATTTTTTTTATATTTATTTTGCATGCGTTTTTATTTATTTATCGTAGTTATTATTTAGTTACCTTATATTAAATATATATATATTTTTTTATATATTTTTTTTTTTGCATGCGTTTTTACTTATTTATTATTATTTTTANTATATTATATTTTTTTTCCTTATTAAATTTTATTTTTGTTCTCTCGTAACGTTTCCTCGTTCTTTTCTTCCTTCATTCACCGCGTCTATCTAGTACGCGATTCGTGCCGTACGTCACACGGCTGCGCCCCTCGGTCGGTTGGGCGGGAAGTGGAAGCGGGACCCCGCGCGAAAAAAAAAAGACGAGTTAACAACAAAGGAGGAGCTAGAGGATGCGCTGGTCAAGCAGGCAAACCTCCCCCCGAACTCGGTGACCGTTAAAGGTTTACGCGCCTTTGCCACAGGAAGCCAGACCGCAACCTTCACGGTTCCGGCGGGTTTTGCAGGCGCTCTTAGTAACCTTGGCAAGGTGAAGGTCGGATGGACTAGGTGCCGGATTAAGGAGCTGGAGCCCCAACTTAAGTGCTTCAGGGGTCTGGACACGGGCCACAGGGCCAGCAGGTGTTACAGCTCCGTAGATAGGAGCACGGCCTGCTTTAAATGTGGGAAAGAAGGGCACAAGGTAGCAGAATGCCAGAACCCAGCGAACTGCTTTAAGTGCGAGCAACTCAAAAGGAAGGACACGAGGCATCATGCCGGAAGCCGCTCCTGCCCACTGGTGGCGTCCTCCAGAGAAGGCCATAAGCACAGGGCATGAAAGTGATTCAGATTAATCTGAATCACTGTGCGGCGGCGCAAGATCTGCTGATGCAAACGGTCCGCGAAAGCGGAGCCGAGCTTGCTGTGCTAAGCGAGCCGTACAGAGGCGGACGCACAATTGGGCCGTGGATAGTTCCGGCAAGGCAGCTCAGTGGGTTTGCGGAAACACGTCCCTGCGCTTGGAGAATGTCCTCGCGGACAAAGGCTTCGTGCGTGCCAAAGTTGGAGGCTGGTGGGTCTACAGCATATACCTCGCCCCTAGCCTCACGCTAGCAGAGTTCGCTGTCATCCTGGACAGGCTCGCTGCTGATGCTAGAGGCCGCTCTCCGACTCTGCTAGCGGGCGATTTCAACGCCTGGGCGGTCGACTGGGGTAGCCCTACCACAAACGTACGTGGCAGAACCCTCTTAGAAGTGCTCTCAACGCTGGATGTGGCCCTACTCAATGTAGGGCAGGAACACACTTTCAGCTGGGCGGGAGCTGGTTCTGTAGTTGACCTCACTTTCGCCAGTCGGTCGAGAGCTGGGCAGTGCACGTGGATGCTCAGTGGGGTGTACACGGCAAGCGACCATGCGGCGATCTTCACCACGCTGGACGCTGGAAACACGCCGCCACCACCTTCCCCCGCGCAGCAGCGCAAGTGCTTCAGGATGGACTCGCTCGACACCCAAGCCTTCGCGTCTAGAATGCAGAGAGTGGAAGCGACGGACGACTCTGAAGCAATGGCCAACTCGGTGATGTGACAGGTGCTTACGGCCTGCGAGGAGTGAATTCCTTCAAAGACCGCCCACTCTTGGCATCGCGACTCTGTGTACTGGTGGAATCAGGAGATAGCAGAGGCACGGAAGGACTGCGTAAGAGCCAGGCGGTAATATCAACGGTCGTACGGTTCCCAGTCACACCTGGTAAAGCGTGAGACATACCATCGGTGCAGAAGGGCTTTCAAGGCGGCAATAAAGGGCAGCAAGAAAAAATGCTTCCTTGATCTGTGCGAGGCAGCTGACCGAGTCCCATGGGGATAATTGTGAAGAAGGTCGGTAGAGCCAACAACCGCGCCCCACTGGACGCCGAAGGCCTCAAGAGAATAGTGGCGCACTTGTTCCCCAGGATGACTAACCCTGAGCTGGCTGCAGGGGCTGGCACCTACCCGTTGCATGGGCTCGAGCCCGTCTCCGAAGAGATGCTGACAGTGGCGGGAAGGATCAAGGTGGCGAAGGCGCCATGCCCGGACTGCGTTCCCAACAGGGCGCTTAAGCTAGCGATTTCTCTCCGTCCGGACATATTCGCGGCGCTGTTCGACAAATGCATACGAGAAGGGATCTTTCCCTCAAGGTGGCAAGGTGGAGACTGGTCCTGCTGCCTAAGCCGGGAAAGCCGCTGGACGACCCAGCATCCTTCAGACCCATATGTCTGATAGACGGCTCTAAGGAATATTGCCTTATTGTCACCCTGAGCATACGCAATGCCTTCAACACGGCGAGATGTGGCCGGATAATGGATGCCTTGTCCAACTTCGGAGTTCCCACCTATCTGCTCAACCTGATGCAAAGTTACTTTCACGACAGGGTGCTGCAGATAGACTCGGACAGCGGTACGCAAGCGGTCGAGCTGTCGTGCGGGGTTCCACAAGGGTCCGTGCTTGCGCCACTTTTGTGGAATGCAATGTACGACGGCGTCCTCCGGCTTCCACTACCAGGGAGAACGGAGATTGTGGGCTTCGCAGACGACATAGCGGTGGTCACTGTCGCAGAGGAGATCGTAAGAGCAGAGGAGACTAGCAGCCAGAGTATCGCCATCATCAACGAGTGGCTGTCAAACGCCGGATTGCAGCTAGCGCCGGGGAAAACCGAAGCCGTCCTGGTGAGCAGCAGGAAAACGGTGGAGGTGGCCAGCGTTCGGGTCTGCGATGCAATGGTCAGATCTTCTAGAGCTATTAAATACCTAGGAGTTGTAGCATATAACGTACATATCCGAGAAGGATCAGGGATATGAGAAAACGAACGGATGGTCGGGGAGTCCTATTTCGCAGAGCACGTGGTAATTTTCCGGCTCAGTGTTAGTCGGGCGTTGGGGAGGTTCCCTGGTTAATATTCTGCTAGGCTCATTGCTCGCAGGTATACACAATAATAAATAAATTCACGTGCGGGTATTGGTGTAGTCATTGGTCTTGTGTTTCACTATAGACAGAGAGGCAGAAGGAAAATAGTCTGAGAGAGAAGTCATCGAGTCCTACACAACACAGCGTTATCCCCACCCTACCAATGATCGCCAGTGCTAGGTGTTCCTGAAGGATATTAGGCGATCCCTTGATCGGTTGTCGAACCGCTAAGTCATTGCTCCATTTCCGATTGCCATGATTCCTGAAGAAAATCGTCTACTCACGCTTCATTATAATTTTTATTAAGAACTAATTATTGAGGTAATAGAATTCATTTTGGGTTGGCATTAACATAAGAACTTAATTTAATTACTAACGAGTTTTAATAATAATAATACTTCATTAAGTTGCCTTCATTGGCTTTCTTTCGCTTTTAACTAGTTTTCTTTCATATAACTATGACGAGATAATGAGAGGGCATTTATTTTATACAGTAGAAACTAACCGAAAATTAAATATGATAATAATAATTAATAAAGAATTAACTAAGAGTTCTTTTCATTTTGATTCACACTGATTATTTTCAATGTAGCTATTTATATTTGGTTATTATTATTTTGTCACTAGATAGTTTTAAAAAATTCAAACGACCTATATAATTGTTTTCAATTGCTTTAGTTACATTCTTTAATATTTTAATTCATTACGGGATAAGAAAAGGCGATCAAATAAAAATAATAAAATTAAACAATAAAGAGTTTGGGTAACTTACAGTAATCCATTGTTTCCTCGGCGAAAGATCTTTCTCCAGGTGCTGAATGGTGGGGTTAATATTAATTATTATTTATAACTTGATTCGCTTTTGCATTTAATTAAATTCATCCTAGTGTCTTCTTTCTTACTATATAACCAAAATAAAAGAATAAAAAAATAAAAGTATTTTTCCTTACTAACTACATTATACAAAAGAGTTAATTATTTTTATTTATTTCACTGTATTCCAACCTCATTTCTCATTTCTTCTCGCTCATATTCACAATCTAAATGTATATATAGTTAGGTTAGGTTAGACCGGACGGCCCTCGAGGGGCCACACATAGGCCAATATGACCCATAGCTATCCGGGGAAACTCCGGGATGGACCTAGAGACTATTTATGCGGGTTTCGAGATCCTTGAATATCAAGGTGTTTTTCGCAAAGGCAAGGAGTTCACCTGGCTTTCTCCTGGAGGCATCTTCTAGCGATGCCAGAACTGGAGAGCCTAGGTATCTCATTCTTGCCCTCGTTAGGGCCGGACATTTGCAAATGAGATGCTCCAAGGTTTCGATTGCTATAAATCGAACTGCAGTACATGAAAAATTAAAGTGGTTTTTTAGTTTGGCACTTAAAATATGGTGATTGACAGAGTCAAATGCTTTACTTTGGTCAGGAAGCGTTAAAAAAGTCACACAATAATTGTCAAGTTTTTGTCGAATGTCTTCCACGATATTTGTTATTGCACTCACACAACTTCTCTTTCTCCGAAAACCCGACTGCTTTGGTGAAAGTAACGAATTCCTTTCAAGGAACTTCTGAATTTGTTTGGACATTAAGTTTTCAAGCACATTGGCTAGAAAAGGACGTATTGAAATTGGCCTATAGTCTTTATTCGGTTTTAGCACTGGGATTATTTTAGCTATTTTCCAGGATGATGGGAATGTGGATGTAGTTATTGCAGAATTGTAAATATGTGTAATATGTGGGAGAAGTAAGGGCAACATTATTTTTATAAATTTAGGATTGACATTGTCTAAGCCTTCCGCATTAGACTTTATCTTGAGTATACTCTCCAAGACATCACATTGATCAACACACACAAAGCTAAAACTAAAACACACAGCTGTTCCCGTTGCGAGCGTAGATCAGCTACCTCCCGCTCCAGATTAGAGACCCGCACGCCCGTCTGCTTAACCTCACCCGCTATGGAATCCAGACGTTCCGAGAGGGTACTGAGTATACGCATCTCAGCTTCCCTCACTAGACCAGCAATTGCTTCAGTCTGCTCCTGGAACCGTATCTTGATGAGCTCCAGCATCTGCGGCGAGGGGGCATCGGAGAGACGCTCAGCGGCTCCAGTGTCCTTCCTTAAGCGTTTGTTGGACGTCGACATATTTTTAGGTTTCTGATTACTCTTGTTTTATAACACACTGAACGGCTTTTAATTAGAAGTTTGTTGGTTTATTTCTAAAAATAAGATTAATTACGCCAAATTTGTGTTTTGTTGCTGAGAAAGTGGGACCAGGTAAAGGAGTGTATAAGTTCGAAAATCTTATGTTACGTTTTATTATAATAATTTTCCGATATTATATATGTTTCTAAAATTTGCAAGTTTTTTCCTATTATCTGCTTTTTTCGTTTTTTTTTTTAACTTTCGTTACTTTCTCCGCTTTTGTATCTCACTGATGAATTCCAACTGAAACTGCTGAACTCCAAAAACTGAATGAATCTTTTTTCTCCCTGCTCCTACTTTCCTGCTGTCACCCTCAGGCTCTCAGCCTACTCTGAGCACTTCCCTTTTTACATTCGGCCATTCCTGACTACTCATCTGTCCCAGATGACCAATCATCCTCGTTGTCCTCCACATATCGCCACAGCTTCATGTAGCCACAACTGGTTGAAGTGTTAATTAGTCCTTCGAGATCTGCTGCCTTCCGAACTTCGTACCTGCCATTCCTCTTAACTTTTGCAACTTCGTACGGTCCCACGTACTCTCCAGCCAACTTCTTTCCAGCTACAAACTGTGTCCGGCGTATAGCGACTAAGTCTATAACTTTATAATCAACTTCTGTTTTTCGTTTTCGGTCAAAATTCCTTTTATACAATTCCTGCGCTCGTTGAATCTCGATCTTTGCCTCTTTTTTCCAACTTCCCTGCTTCTTTTCCAAAAATCTGCGATCCTCTATGATCAACGTTTGGGACTCACGCATCTTCATGTAGGCCAACTCCTGGCGGCGGGCGAAGATCTCATCGTGGGTCGACTTTTTCTGCAGCAGCTGGCGCTCCTTTTTAGCTAGTGACTTCTCCTTCTTGGTGCCATCAATCTGAGCTTTGCGCAACTCATGCAGCTTGTGGTTGCTGGCCAGATCTGATTTTAGACTTTCTCTCGCGGCGACTCCGCCAAACACTCTTGGGTTGTTCCAGCATCGCAGCGGGTCAGCTTCTTGGTCACTCCCTCATAGCCAAGGATTCTTATATATCCATCTGTTGGCGGCTTCTTCAGCACCTACTTCCGCATCTTGACTGGGACTTCTGCGATTGTATTCACGGCCTTGTAGTTCTTGATCAGCTGCGACACTTCATTATCATACTGATTTGGCTTCTCACAAGCCTTCACCTCTAGCTGGGAAGAAAACTTGTATCCGTCGGCCGACAGCGAAAAGTTTAACTTCGAGACGAAATCGAAACCCAGCAGCGCATCATACTCAATGTCCGCATCCTCCACTACAACAAAGTTGTGTGTCGTCAACTCCTGATCTACTGCAACCTCAGCCAAAAAGTAGCCAACTGGGCACGTCATCCTCTTTCTAAGCCCACGCAGCTTCGACGCATATCTCCTCAAGATGACACTGGGTATTTTTTCAAAGACATACTTGCGCAAAATAGTTACGTGGGCTCCCGTATCTACCAGATACTCTACTTCTACGTCGTTGATGGTAACCTTTTTCATGCGATTTGCACTGCGTACAACTTGAACATCTGCAGTTGATTCAGGGCAATCCCTTGACATGTGGCCCTCCTCGTTACATCTGAAGCATTTCACGGCAGCCCTGCAATCCTTGCGAAGATGATCTGCAGATCCACAATTGATGCAGTAACTCTTCCTATCATTGATCTCGTGCTGATTCCTTTTGTTCGAAGTCCACTCCCCATCGTTCGGCTTGAACGGCCTCTCGTCCACGCGTTCGTACACCTCATACTGCTCCTGTAACTCTTTGCAACAGTAGAGAGAGTATCTAAAGTCACTCCTCATGCTAAGGCCGTCAACAACATAACGGATTACTGAACGTAAATCGATGTTGCCAAGTGATGCAATCTTTATTATCTGCAGTAGGTATTCATGAATTGATTCGTCCATGCGTTTCTTCCGAGTACGGAGCTGCTCATGGACATCAGCACTGCACACATATTGACGTCTAAACTCAGTCTTCATCAACATACGCATTTCTGAATATTGATGAACAAACGTAGACTCCAAAAATAATTTTGCAGTGTTCACCATTTTCGCCCGAGCCTGGACATACATTTGTTTTATGTTCAGCCCGTAGACTGCAGCATTCTGCTCAAAATTCTCAAACCAATACTTTACTGAAATGAATTCTCCGTCAAACTCTGGAATAATTGTTGTAATTAAGCTTGAGTAGTGAATAATAGTTTTATTTAGGATAATTAATAAAGAGATTAAGTTTTACACATTCGTTGGTGATAGTGGTGGGCAGAAGAAGGGGAGGCGATAATCGTTAGAGATGTTACATTATACGATGTCTATATGGCCATCAATAGTTCGGTATACGATATATGAATGTAGATCAATACGGTGCCAATTGCATTTCCAATACTTCCCCTCAATTGGTATGGCGTTGATCGACTGGTCGTATACCCAAGGCTGTCTTGCAGGTATTGTGTTTTGAAGCACCGAGTCCCTTTGTCAATACGTCTGCTGGCATCTCGGTCGTCGGAATGTAGTCCACTGAAATTGTTCCTTCTTCAACCAGCTCTCGGATGAAATGGTGGCGGATGTCAACATGCTTGGTGCGTTTGTGGAACACGGGGTTGCGTGTAAGTTGGCCAGCTCCTTGATTGTCGTTGTAGATGATGGCCGTCTTCAGTTGGCCCAAAACTTCTTGTAGAAAGCTTTTAAGATGAACAGCTTCCTTTGAGGAGTCAGACAGAGCCATTTACTCTGCTTCTGTGCATGACAGTGCAACCGTCCGTTGCTTTCGGCATTCCCAGGATATTGCTGCACCTGCGAATTTAAAAGCAAAACCTGAAAAAGATCTGCGATCATCAATGTTGGCGGCCCAGTCAGCATCGGCGTAGCCTACAAGGACTTTGCCACTTCGTTTGTAAACCAAGCAATAGTTTTGAGTGCCTTTTAGGTAACGTAATACCCTCTTCGCAGCAATCCAATGTTGTTTTCCAAAGTTAGTATTGTATTGACTTAGTGCACTCACTGCAAATGCAATATCTGGGCGCGTTGATACTGCCAACCACATTAGGGCTCCAACTAAACTCTGATACGGCACATTGGCAACATCTTCTTTCTCGTCTTCGGTTTTTGGACACATTTCAGTTGACAATTTCTCATTCGTGTTGATTGGTGTATTTACGGGCTTACAATTCTCCATATTGAACCGTTTGAGAATATCTGCGATATATTTTGGCTGACCCATGGTAAACTCCGTTTTGTCTTTGTTTTGTTTAAACTCGATGCCCAAGCAATACGATAGCTTACCCAAATCTTTCATCTGGAACTTGTTGGACAATTCGCGCTTCAATTGTAAAAGCATTTGGGTATTATTGGTCACAATTATGAGGTCGTCTACATAAAGCGACACGATCAGGATTCCGTTTGGTTCATTTTTCAGGTACACGCATTGGTCGGCGGCGAGTGGCTTAAGGTTCAGCTCTTTGAGTTTGCTATCTAGCTTCTTGTACCACTGGCGTCCACTCTGCTTGAGACCATATAGAGCCTTTTTTAGCTTGCACACTTTTTCAGGTCCATACATCCTTTTCTCTTTAGCTGTCAAGATTTCTTCGAATTCAGGTGGGACACTGATGTAAAGTTCTTCCTCAATATCTACATTCAAATAGGCGCTGTTGAAGTCGAATTGATGAAGATCCAGTCCGAGTTCCGCAGCTAGAGCTATTACAATTCGAATCGAGCTCATTCTGGACACGGGGGAGAAGGTCTCATCATAGTCAATGCCTTCGCGTTGGGTGAATCCTTTAGCAACCAGGCGAGCTTTACGGCAATTTACCCTTCCGTCGGGTAAGTATTTTGTTCGAAGTACCCATTTCGTTTCGATTACCCTATGGTTTTTCTGCCGATCAAAAACTTCCCAGGTATTGTTCATTTTCAACGACCTGTACTCGTTTACTAACGCCTCCATCCATTCGATGGCATTTGTACCTTTAAGTGCTGCGCTCGCAGTTAGTTCTTTTGGGTTCGTTGCAAGTGAAGTGGCTTCGTAGAACACATCTTCTGAGTCGGACTGCTGATTGGGTGTATCGACCTGGTCTGCAAGTATTTGATTGTAAATTAATCTGGATCTTCCTTGGCCTTCTAGGACCACGTTTACTGGCTGTCTATCATATGGCTCATTGTCCTCTGACTCAGGATCTTCTGGTTGGATGCTTTCGTTGTCATCTTGGTCATTTTCTGGTTGATCGTCTGCTACCGGCTCAATGTTGACATCGATCTGAGGTTCAATGAACTCTCCGAACTTATATTCGTGCCCAAATAGATTTGTGAAAACGACGTCTCGGCTCTTAATCAACGTTTGGTTTTTCACATCGTACAGCCTATAAGCTTTGGCATCGGTGCAGTATCCAACGAATACACATTTCTTGGATTTTGGGCTGAACTTACTCTTCGATCGTTTGTCCAGTGAATATGCAATTTGACCAAATTTTTGCATATGCCTTACAATTGGGATGCGATTGTTCCACAGCTTGAAGGCTGTTTCTACACAAAGGCTCCTTGAAGGACATCTGTTTCTTATGTAGTTTGCTGTATTTACTGCTTCAGCCCAGTAGCTCGCAGGAAGTGCAGCCTGCAACATCAGGCAGCGAGCCATTTCAACAAGGATCCGGTTCTTACGTTCGGCTGTGCCATTTTGTTGAGGAGTATATTCTACAGAATACTCGTGCTTTATTCCCTGGGCTGCAAGATACCTTTTGAGCTCATTATTAGTGTATTCTGTACCGTTATCTGACCTGATTGTTTTGATCTTCCTTCCAGTTCGCCGTTCAACATAGTTTTTGAATTCCTTAAATTTCTGGCACACTTCAGAATTGCTTTTGATGGTATAGAGCTCACACCATTTTGAGAAATCATCGATGAATGTCAAAAAATAGCGGCTGCCGCCGTGGCTATTTACACGCATGGGACTGCATTCGTCGCTGTGGATTAGTTCTAGAACAGATCTTGCTCTTGAATTTGATACTGGAAACGGCTTTTGGGACTGCTTCCCCTTGATACATATTTCGCAAATTGAAAGAGTCTCCTTGAGGTTTACTTTGGCTCCGTGTACTTTACCTTTTCTTATTAGTTCTTTTAGATCCGGCTCATTAAGATGGCCGAAACGTTCATGCCATTCTTTAATGCTGTTTTGTTTACCTGCAGCGATCTGGCTGCATTCGTGCTTTTCTTCAATCTGGTATAAGTCCAATTTGCGAGGAGCGGTGAACACTATTTCTCCTCCTGTAGCTATAATTATTTCAGCTTTCTCCTTCTTGAAAACAACATTGAAACCGTGATCACATATTTTTGAGACCGATAAGAGATTGGTCCTTAAATCCGGCGCATAGAGCGTGTTCTTCAGGCTGGCGGTGAACTTGTTGTTTGGCGAGAACTGCACGGATCCATATCCTTTTATGGCTGTAGCCTCATCATTTGCCAGTTTGAGCTTCGGGCCTTCTGCAGGCTCAAGATTCACGAACATATTTTGTTATGAGCACATGTGTGACGTTGCTCCAGAGTCTAGACAGCAGTTACTGCCATCACTGCTTGTATGATTAGCTACGTTGATGTACATGCTATCATTCTGGTTCTTTATTGGCTTCGACCTGCATTCAGCTGCACGGTGACCGACTTTACCGCATCTGTAACATTTAAACTTAAGCTTTTGATTAGTGTTTAATTCTTTCGGTTTGCTGTTATATATTATGTGTGCCAATAATGCTCCCGGCGTCGACTCGCTTTTATTTCTTTTTCTCGCCTCGTATTCGTCTAGCAACTTTATTTTAAGTGCCTCCGTTGAGATTAAGTTTTCCTGCGTTTCAGTCGCGATTCGAAACTGTTCATATTCCTCAGGGATACTGTACAGTAGCAAAATGGTTAACAGATCGTCAATATTCATGAGATCAACTTCGTTTATTTTGTCTAATAAATCAGAAAACATCTATGTGGCTTCTCATGTCTCCGCCAGCATTAATTTTTAGTAGGATCAGGGATTTCAACAGTGCGGCTTTACGGGCTGGCCCCGTAGACTGGTAAGTGCTATGCAGCTTCTTCCATACATCGTTTGCAGTTTCGCAGTTTTTTGTATGCCTTAGTTCCGATGTTGACATGGCCAAAATGAGATCGGATTTAGCCTTTGCAGCCTTTTCGTTTAACCACTGCGTGTCATCTGCTTCGGGTTTTAAATGAGCCCCGTTCACATATTTCCACGAATCGTTCTTGACTAACAAGGCCTGCATTTGTATTTTCCAGGTGTCGAAATTATCTTTGCCCAAGGGCTCTATGCGTATACTAGCAATACTCATTTTTCTTTATAATTTGCGTTTAGTTTTGCTACACAAGCCAACTATTTCACGGAGCTACACAAGCAACGAAGACGTTTCTTTTTTGATCGCCAATTAGTCGCCTTCAGTCTCGTTCCCAGAAATCTCAAATTCTCGCACACGCAAACATTTGTAGACCCGGTCATAATTATAAAATTCGAGCATGTGCTCGCCAAGGCGGAGCTACTGCGAGCAATAGGGGCATACCGGCGAAATAATAAAAAACAACTAAGCCTGCAGCTGATCGGGTTTGAGTCGCCAGCTCTAATATATCTAAATGAGCAGCTGACAAAACCCAACTACGATATATTCAAAGAGGCCATGCGATGCAAAAAGCACAACCAGCTAACAGGTGTTTTTACACGGCGTGGTGTGGTGTACGTGAAGCTGAGCGACGGAGGGGAACCTCGATATGTGCAAAGCTCACATGAGCTTTCTGAGCTGATCAACGATGCTGTCGGCGCCGATAAGAGCACATTTCGAGATTAAGAAGCTTCACTCAATTTTGTATCTACTATGTTTACACATAACTATAATATTTATTAGATTTAAAATTAATGTAGGTCGCTATGTTTTCTTTATGTCCTTTTCAGTATGTTTCAAATGCCTTAATTTATGCATAATATCTGTGCAACAGGTAATTTTTCTTATATACTTGAAATGGAAGGCAGTGTAGATGTATCACATAGCCATACCTTGCTGCGCATACTTGCAAAGCAGAGATCGGGCCTTAAAATTTGCCACATAAACGCTCAAAGTCTGCCGAAAAAAATTGAGGAGTTCAGATATATGTTTGTCAATTCTGGGTTAGATGTCATATGCGTATCTGAAACGTGGTTTGTACAAGATTTCTGTGACTCGTTAATTTCATGTGATGGTTATTATGTTTACCGTGGGGATCGTCAGTCATGGGGGGGGGGTGTAGCAATTTTTGTGTCTAAAAAATTAAAGACAAAGTTCGTATGTAAGCATCCGGATAATAGTCAGATAGAATATATTTTCCTAGAGATAAGCAATAAATTTGCATCAAGTAAAATCCTCATTGGATGCATTTACCGCCCACGATGTGATATTACTTATAATGAAATAATTAGTTTGCTAGGAGATATATCGCTAAATTATGCAGACATTATAGTAGCTGGAGATCTGAATAGCAACATGCTGAGGGAAACGCATCTTAAAAATGAATTTGAATCTATAGGCATGCACTTGGTAAAATCTGTATTTCCAACACATTTCAGCAGAACTTGCAGCTCTTTGTTAGATGTCTTCTTTGTTTCTGACGTTAAAAAAGTATATCTGTTTGACCAACTCATCGTGCCTTCGTTCTCAAAACATGACCTTATATATTTGACCTACAACTTTGACCTCCAATACAATGACGAATCGATAGTATTTAGAGACTTTAAGAACCTTGACTATGACTTGCTTATGACTGAATTTGATAAGTGCAACTGGAATAATATTTTCGTATCTCCAACAGTAGACCAGCAACTTGCACAGTTTCAAAACAACATCAGCTATTTATACGAAAACTTTGTTCCGGTCAAAACAAAAGTGATTAAACATTCCGTCAAATCTTGGTTTAATAATGACATCAAGCTAGCAATAAAATCCCGAAATGACGCATACCAAAAGTGGAAAAGGTATAGGACGCCAGAACATTATGGACGATTTAAATTACTGAGAAAGACGGTGACCAAACTAATTGACTCTGCAAAGACTAACTTTTACAGCAGTAGATTCCAAACAACAGCATCCACCTCACGCACTTGGAAAGAAATAAAGTCATTAGGAATAGGCAGGAAACCAGCAGCGCCGGAACAGGTTGTTGACATAGAGGAATTAAACATAAGTCTGTCGAAATGCAATGTACCTGAAATCTGCGAAAACAATATGTACCTGAGATCAGTACCTCGAAACCTCTGTGATAGTAGATTTAGATTTGTTTGTGTCAATCAGTGTGAAGTGCTCGTCAATATTCTTAAAATCAAATCAGACGCAGTTGGACTTGACGACATGAATCCTAAATTTATTAAAGTATTGTTACCAAAAATCCTAATATACATAACATATATGTTCAACACGGCCTTTACAACTTCCACGTTTCCAGACCGTTGGAAAATCGCAAAAATTATCCCTGCTCCGAAGGCAAACAAAGAATATAGGCCCATTTCTATTCTTCCGTATCTATCAAAGGCCTTTGAGAATATAATGGCATCTCAAATTAACTCGTTCATCCATGATAACGCTTTACTGAATAATAACCAATCAGGATTTAGGAAACACCGCAGCTGCACCTCGGCAATTTTAAAAAATGTGACGCTTCTTGTACTACTTGACTATAGTAAAGCCTTTGACACCGTTAATCATAATGTCCTATGTGCAAAATTAGTAAATCAGTTCAACTTCTCAAAAACTGCTGCCAAACTAATGACATCATATCTACAAAACCGTCGTCAATCTGTCGTTGTGTCAAATGTGTCGTCGTCTTTTGTGTTTACAAAACGCGGTGTGCCGCAAGGTTCTGTACTTGGTCCGCTTTTGTTCACCCTTTATGTAAATGATCTTCCCTCCATGTTGTCAAGTTGTGATGTCCATATGTATGCAGATGACGTCCAAATGTATGTGAGCCGTCCCCTACATAGAATAAATGAGTGTGTAGACATATGTAATAATGAACTGGTCAAAATAAGCAACTGGGCAAAAGAAAACGGACTAGGACTGAATCCGTCAAAATCCAAGTGCATAATTATTTATAAAAAGAAACTCAGTCTTAACATTGGGCCCTTACTTTTAAATGACAGCCCTATTGAATACGTAGAAAGAGCGACCAACTTGGGTTTTATTTTTAATAATACGCTAAACTGGAGTGATCACATTAACACCGCGGTTGGGAAAACGTATGGATTGCTAAGATCGCTTTATTTGGTTAGAAACTTTCTACCCCTAAATGTAAGAATGTTGCTTGCGAAAGTTTGCCTGATCCCAACATTATCCTATGGGATCGAATTATTTGCTAATTGCGACTCAAACAGTCAGCACAAACTTAAAATGGCCTTCAATAGCATTACAAGATTCGTATTTAATTTGCGACGATTTGATCACGTAACTAGACTATCATACAATATATTTGAACTCCACTTGGCAGATTGGATAAAAATGAGAGTGCTAGTTTACTTACAAAAAATAATTTTTTCCAAATTACCAATTTATTTGTATGAAACACTTAGATTCTCCACTTCACGAAGGTCAAATATTATTATACAAATAAGGCACAGATCCCTGCTTTCTGAACGACAGTACTTTATCTATGCTATAAGATTATGGAACCAATTACCAAGCTATCTAAGAAATATTAGCAGTGCCGCGCAGTTTAAGGCAAAACTTATTCGACACTTTCAAGAACAAAATGTGACATAAAATAAAACAAAGCGACCGTAGTTTTTAATTTTAGTATAAGAATAACTAAAAATTGTATAACATATAGATGTGATCTGATAAGGAACTTGTCCTGTGTGACTAGCGCATTAACTTATAAGTATCTTATACTTGTAGCGTTAGGAAGAAATCTTCAAATAAATAAATAATAATATGTATGTGTATATATGTGCGCGTCGGCAATTTCACCACAAATTGAAATTTGCCATTTATCTCACTTGTTGTTCAATATCCGTCTGCTAATTATTTTCTGGCGCAGTGGAAGGGTGCTGCGGCCCATAACCTGTTGTAATTTAGCTTGAGTAGTGAATAATAGTTTTATTTAGGATAATTAATACAGAGATTAAGTTTTACACATTCGTTGGCGATAGTGGTGGCAGAAGAAGGGAAAGGGATAATCGTTAGAGATGTTACATTATACGATGTCTTTATGGCCATCGATAGTTCGGTATACGATACGATGTATATCAATACGGGGCCAATTGCATTTCCAATAATAATTTTCCCGAAGCTTTCCGTTGTAATCGAGCATCCACTGTTTTGCTCCTCCGCTCCACACTTAATGGCAAGCAGCTGCACAAGGTCTTTCAGCGTTCTTGTGTTTTCATCGATCGAGCTGCTCTCAACTGCTATAACTGTATCATTCTGCCTTCCACTTGTTCCGACACGATTCTGCATGCTTCTTCTTGCAGCCTTTTGTTCTCCTCTTGATTCGGAAAGTTCATGCATGCTTTTAACTTCATCGTCATTCTCCTGTTCACCAGCTTTACCAAAGTTATCCATTCTGATACTTTTATCCGCTGCGACAGATCTAGTGTAAAACGGCTTCACACTCATTCCCTTCTGCTATCCGCCTTTCAGACTTCTCAGGACTTGCAATTTAGGTTTGGACGAGCCCCCAAATGTGAGATGGGTGTTTACCCTTTTATGTTACGTTTTATTATAATAGTTTTCGGATATCTATTATATAAAAATAAGTCGAGTTTTCTGCGGGGATCCTATAACTCCAGAACGCACGAACCGATTTTCACGGTTTTGCATTCGTTGGAAAGGTCTCGGAATTTGTGATTTTTGCAGTAAAGAAAATTCAGGAAAAGTTGCAACAGAAAAGCGGGAAAGTCATTTTTGCATAAAGCGCCAACACTGACACATAGCATGCCATAATTTCTCTATTCAGTTTATTTTATGATAAACCGAAATTGTGTTCAATTTTAAGAAAAATAAGTTATTCGTTTCATATCAGTGCAATTGGAAACCAGCATTTGTATTTAGGGTGGTAAGTTGAACTGTGTAAATTATGTGGATTAGAGGCTAATTTAACCGCTCTGCCTATAGTCGAAAATGCCTAGAGAACGACATGTGAACATCGGTCTCCGCACAAGGCATGCAAACCAGCAACAAGTGAATTCACAGAACTTAAGCGAGGAAAGACGAAATGAAAGAAGAGAATATGACCGATTAAGACGAAGCGTGAGCACACGAAGATCATTGGCATCATCAAGCGATTGCTTGGCATTTCAATATGATCCCTCTGTGAACTACAGAGATGATAGAAAATTCGATATTGGACCTATGACGACTATATGTCGATATTGCAATGCGTTAAAGTTTAAAAGAGAAACTGCTGGATTGTGCTGCGCAAGTGGAAAAGTCAAACTGGATCCATTACTTACACCACCACAGCCACTGAAAGCATTGTTCGATGGAAGTGATCAAGATTCCAGCCATTTTCTTCAACACATCCTTGTATATAATAACTGCTTTCGTATGACTTCCTTTGGAACTAATATCATTCGAGAAGACGGCTTCATGCCGACTTGCAAGGTAAAAGTTACAATCACTTAGACAAACACAAAGAATTGCAACATAATAACTACATATACTCTACGGACTACACCATCACACGATTCTTCAACAAATGATTGTTTGCAATTACAGATACAAGGGAAAATATATCATTTGCATGGTTCATTGGTGCCAACAACAGAGGAACCGCATCAATTTCTCCAAATATATTTCATTTCGTCGATGGTGGATCAGCTGAATGTGCGTTGCAACATTCAGGGAATAGGACAGTTAAAGAGACGAATTATTGAACAATTGCAAGCATTTTTTCACGCTAATAATAATGCTGTGGTTAATATGTTCAAATCGGCATTGGAACGAATGCCATCGGATACGCACAAATTTATCATAAGATCGGATTGTACCCCAGCAGGTGAACATGTGCGAAGATTCAATGCACCCACCGTTAATGATGTTGCTGCAATTATTGTTGGCGATCCAACTAAATCGCGAGACATTGTGGTTCAGCGAAGAAGCAATATGATGCATCGAGTAAACGAGACACACCGTTTTTACGATGCGTTACAATATCCAATCATTTATTTGCTAGGGCAAGAAGGATACGACATCACGTTGAAGATGGTCGATCCAATTACAGGTACAATATTCTACTAATTATTTAAATTATTGCTATTGGTTTCCATTAACAATTCATTTAATTGTGCATTTTCAGGCGTATCAACGAATAAAAAAATAAGCGCAATGAATTATTATGCGTATCGTATGATGATTCGTACAAATGAGTAGAATGTCATTCTAAAGTATATATGTTACATGTATGTCAATGTCGAGACCGAACGTTTAGCGTTCATCCGATTCAATCAGGCAAAGTTACGATCTGAGGACTATATACACTTGCGTGATGCTATTCATTCAGATGGTGATGTTCAGAATATTGGACGTCTGACGATTCTTTCATCATCTTATATCGGAAGCCCACGCCACATGCATGAATACGCTCAAGACGCTATGACGTACGTGCGAAATTATGGAACTCCAGATTTATTTATTATGTTTACATGCAATCCGAAGTGGACGGAAATTGAACGTGAGTTGGAACCGGGCCAAAAACATCAGGATCGCCATGACATAATCGCCAGAGTATTTCACCAAAAATTCAAGGTTATGATGGATGTATTTACTAAGTATCGAGTTTTTGGTGACACACGTTGTTATATGTACTCGGTGGAATGGCAGAAGCGTGGACTACCGCATGCTCATATCATAATTTGGTTGCTGAACAAATTACATTCAAATGAAGTGGATGACATCATATTAGCTGAAATTCCTGATCCAGTCACTGATCCCCATCTACACGACATTGTGACGACACAGATGGTGCATGGACCGTGCGGTGCATTAAATCCATTATCGCCTTGCATGGCTGATGGAAAATGCACAAAACGATATTCGCGACCGTTAGTTACTGCAACAGTCACAGGGAACGATGGATATCCAGTTTTTCGTCGGCGTGTAAAAGAGGAAAATGGTCATACTATCATTTTCCTAACATTTCAATTGGAAATAGGGTTGTTGTTTTTTAAAAAAATATCGTATTGATATTTGCTGTTAAAAAAATATCACTCGATGATATTTGAAAATATCATAACAAAATTTCGATATATTGATTTTATTGATATTTTTTAATTTTTAGCAAAACTTGGATAAAGATCTCCTATTTCTGAAAATTTGGGTAGATTTTGAGCCTAAAAATCGTTATATTTGATTTCATCAACCATTAATATCAAATAAGGGCCATTTGAGACATAATAGACTGTTTTTAATTTAAATTGTGAATAAAAATCGTCGAACTTAAAATACAAATATTATACCCGCTCTCAAGCAACTCTTATTTACGATCCCTGGTATAGAAAAATAATAACATTTTGAAGGATATGGTATCGACTAGAGCTGGGAACAATCGATTCTCAGCGAATCGATTTTTTTGGATTTTTTTGAAAATAAAATCGATTAAATCGATTAAATCGAAAACAAACCTTTTTTATTTTTTACTTCAAATATATTCAGAAAAAATTTAAATTTATTTACATATTCATTCTGAAACAATAAAAACAAAATGTATTCATAATAAATCAAATAAATTTTTCTGGCCATAACCAGTGATTAATTGATTTTGATTTTTTTTTTTTAAGAAAATATTTTGTTTCTTATTTTATGAATCCTTATTTTAAATAAAATTATTTATTTTAAATAAAATTATTTATTTTAAATAAAATTATTCAAAGCCTTTATTTTAAATAAAGTAACCTAGTTTAACTAAAAATATTTTAAATAAAGGTTCATAAAATAAGAAACAAAATATTTTCATATTATAAAAACAAAAAAATCAAAATCAATTATTTACTGGTTATTTCCAGAAAAATTAAATTAAATTAAATGAGATCAATTCAATGAGATCACAAAAAACAAAAGAAAATATTTTCAAATTATAAAAATGAAAATAAATATAAAAATTCTAGACTAGCTACTGGTTTTTGTTGGCAAAAACGAGCTTATTTAAAGTTTTGGGTTTTAAAGCGGAACGTCTATCGGTTATAATACATCCAGCCTTACTAAATACTCGCTCTGCTTCTGTTGAGCTAGCTGAAACGCACAGATAGCGCAAAGCATGGACCTTGTCGATTAATCGATTCTTTCTAAACCGAATCGATGCATCGACCAAAAAGAAAGAATCGATTTAATCGATGTTGACATCGATTTTTTCCCAGCTCTAGTATAGACCATTGAGTGTTTTTATTTAATACAAATCTGTTTTTAATGATTTAAGAAAAACTCGTTCGGTAACATGCTGGTCTGTCATAACAAAAATTAAGTTGTCACTAATGTATGTATAAGCTAGGATGTACATAAATTTCTGTGTGTGTGCATTCTTTCCCGCGAAAATTTACATTATGTCTGTTTACACATGTATGTATGCAAGTTTGTGCGTGTCTAGACATGTCTATATGCCTGCGCATTTTGATTTTAAAAGATCTGGAAAACACGCACAAACTTGCATACATACATCTGTAAATACACCGGTAAATTTCGCGGAAAAGAACGCACACGCACAGAAATTTATGTATGTACATATGTATGTACATCCCAGCACATTGCATTTGGAGCATTTTAAAAAAGCATCTTGGTGCTTGTTTTTCAGGTGGGAAAGTAAGTTGGAAGAATTCCCACTACTTTTAGCTATCTTTAAGCACAATGTGCATTTCTCTGTAATTCCATTGAATTCAGAATAAAATTCTTTTGCCGCACTCATAATCACACGCGTCTCTTTTTTAATGTTTGGCTTAAGAGTGACCAAATATAAAAATATCGGAAATATCATCTCAAAAAAATATCATTATCGCCTATTTTTGCCCAAAAAAATATCGCGATGATAATAATTTTTTTAAAAGAAAAAATATCGATATTTTGATATATTTCCGACATCCCTAATTGGAAAACAGCATTTGTCTTTATGGTGGTAAGTTGAACTGTGTAAATTATGTGGATTAGAGGTTAAATTAACCGATCTGCCTATTGTCCATAGTGCCTAGAGCATTGAACATCAGCTGCCAAAAGTGGCGTAACGGAGTTCGCCGGGCTTATGTCGTCTTTGTATTTGTCCCATAACTCAATCGCAGCAAACCCAATAATTGACATGCTTCTCGATGCATAACCGATTTTCACGGTTTTGCAAAGAAATTAGTCATTTTCCTATATTTCAATATTGTGAAATTATTTTGCTTTTAATCTCAGAATGTTATAATAATTTTAGCTCTTTATTTAAATTACGTCCTTTCTTCTTATTCTTCTCGATCAAAGTGACCGTACCCTTATTTTACTATTTACACCATATGATATTTCGATTACAACTATCGTTTGTTCTTAGATACTATACAGATATCGATATTTATGCTATTTAGTATTACATATTTATACAAGGTTTACATTCGGCCAACCTGATAAAAAGATCGACCTCGATCTACAATAATAACGCTACAGTATCATTTAATACATTTGTCCAATGTTTTAGTCTTGCAGGTTCTAATACACTTTTAAAAGGTAATTGTGTTAATTGACAATCATCTACATCAACAAGGTCATAACGGTCCGCGATACTTAGGTGCGAATTTCTTATTAATTCCAGGTGTTGTATCAACATTACGTATGGCTACAAAATCTCCAACTTTATATTCCAAAGGGATGTTTCTTTGCATAATATTGCTCATTATACCCTTGCAGGGTATTATAATTTCAGTCAGAAGTTTGCAACGCAGTGAAGTAGTCGTTTCCGACCCTATAAAGTATATATATTCTTGATCAGCATCAACAGCCGAGTCGATCTAGCCATGTCCGTCTGTCCGTCCGTCCGTCTGTCCGTTTCTACGCAAACTAGTCCCTCAGTTTTGAAGCTATCTGAATGAAACTTTGCATATAGTCTTCTATATACTCTCACTGCTATATATGTCGGAACGGGCCGGATCGGACGACTATATCATATAGCTGCCATACAAATGTTCGATACATTTTCAAAAAAAAAAAAATATAACTTGGCTGTTTTTCAAAATGTTTGCATCATTTTCGATATATGGCCATTTTATATTATTCCAGAATTTTGGTAAAAATTTTATAAAAATCGGACGACTATATCTTATAGCTGCCATAGGAACTATCGGAATATGAATAGGAAAAAAATTATAACTTCGTTGTTTTTCAACATATTCTTATCTACTTTCAGAAATGAGCTTCTTTTATTATTTCAGGATTTTTGGTAAAAATTTTATGAAAATCGGACAACTATATCATACAGCTGCCATATAAACGATCGGTAAATCTGTTTCAGCATTATAATTTATAATATAAATATCAAAACCAATCTGCAAGGGTATACAAACATCGGCGTGCCGAAGTTAGCTTCCTCTCTTGTTTTTATATTGTGATCGTATAATATTCCTATTAGCATCTAAACGGATGGTCTCTAAGTCTGTTTGCTTTAAATTAAACTTGTCTTCAATGTACTCAGATAATTCATCTACTATGGGACCTTTCTGATTAACACCAAACAATAACATACTAGGTGATTTTTGCGTGCTACTATGAATGGAATTGTTAATAGCAAATTCCACTTTATTTAACAGTTTATACCAATATGCTTGCTCTATTGGTTCAGCTAATTTACCTAACATAGGGGTTAATATCCTATTCACTCTCTCTACTTGCCCATTGGCTTGAGGTGCTCCTGTGGCCACTTTTATATGCTCTATATCGCGTTCATGAAGGAAAGTTGAAAACTCTAGGGAGGTAAAACAAGATCCTCTATCGGAAATAATTCGTTTAGGGCGGCTATAGAACTCAAAATACCTACTAAGTGCGTCTTTTGCTTCACGAGTACTAGTGCTGTTTACTGGAAAAAGTTTAACAAATTTTGTAAATGAATCTATAGCAACAAGGAGGTGTTTTCTTTTTGACTGTAACAGGTTGGCTGATAAGTCCCCGGTCTGACACATAGATGACGTCGCTAGTATTGAATGCATATTATTTTTATATAGTACTAACCTTTAAATGATTCGTCTCAAAATTTGACGTCTGTCAGTCAATTAGTTTGTGAGATAGAGCGTCTTTTGTGAAGCAACTTTTGTTATTGTGAAAAAATTTGAAAAAAAGGAATTTCGTGTTTTGATAAAATACTGTTTTCTGAAGGGAAAAAATACAGTGGAAGCGAAAACTTGGCTTGATAATAAGTTTCCGGAGTCTGCCGTAGGGAAATCAACAATAATTGATTGGTATGCAAAATTCAATCGTGGTGAAATGAGCACGGAGGACGGTGAACGCAGTGGACGCCCGAAAGAGGTGGTTACCGTCGAAAACATCAAAAAAATCCACAAAATGATTTTGAATGACCGTAAAATAAAGTTGATCGAGATAGCATAGGCCTTAAAGTATCAAAGGAACGTGTTGGTCATATCATTCATCAACATTTGGATATGCGGAAGCTCTGTGCAAAATGGGTGCCGCGCGAGCTCACATTTGACCAAAAACAACCGTGCCACAAGTCATTGAGAACGATGGCAAAAATTCATGAATTGGGCTTCGAATTGCTTCCACACCCACCGTATTCTCCAGATCTGGCCCCCAGCGACTTTTTCTTTTTCTCAGACCTCAAAAGGATGCCCGCAGGGAAAAAATTTGGCTGCAATGAAGAGGTGATCGCCGAAACTGAGGCCTATTTTGAGGCAAAACCGAAGGAGTACTACCAAAATGGTATCAAAAAATTGGAAGGTCTTTATAATCGTTGTATCGCTCTTGAAGGGAACTATGTTAAATAATAATAACGAATTTTGACAAAAAAATGTGTTTTTCTTTGTTAGACCGGGGACTTATCAGCCAACCTGTTATGCTTGGTAAGGATCCTAGGTGATCTATGTGCAGAGTATGGAAAGGTATGCAAGGTTTTGGGATACTATGAAGTGTGCGATTATGAATGGTTTTTGGCACTGAGTAAAATATACACGGTAAACAATTTCTTATAAAATGTTCTACTTTGCTTTTCATAGCTGGGAACCAATAATTTCTTTTCAGATCATTTATACATTTTTCAGCGGCTAGGTGGCCTAGCTTCTCATGGGATAACCTAATTATTTGTTCCTCCATACAACTCGGAGCATATAGGCATAAGGATTCGTCACTATTCTTTTTGTAAATAACACCATCTAGTAATTCAAATGAAGTACAACTTCCTTCCTCTACGGCTGTTCTTATCTTAATTATTTCAGGATCACGCATTTGTTCAGCTTGCAATATCAAATCAATATCTCTAGGTGTTGCCCCTACTACTCCTACTATTTTAATCGACTCTTATATGGATTTTTCTCGAAACTCTAATTGATCTAACTCCCCACCCCAGCTGTCTTTACAATCCTCTATGCAAAAATTATTATCTTTTAATGTTTCTAGTTGAATCTCATCTCTATCTTCTGAAGGTTTTATAATTCTCCTAGGTTTTGTATCTGCTACATTTCCTATTCTACTCCTTAATTTCCTACTATCCCCTACGGATTTCTCTATGGTTTCTACAGTATCATCAATAATCAATTCAGCTCTACTACTTGTACTCCTATTTTCATTTACTTTACTAAAATGTTCTCTATTCTCTACGAATCTCCAAGGGTGCTCTATGACATTTTCACTATTTTCTCTATACTCTTCGGCTTTCACAAGGGGCTCTATGGTGTTCTCATTATTTTCTCTAAGTGCATCTAAAATTTGAACTTACCTACTCAAAGCGTCAACATGAGGCATATTAACACCGGGTCTATTAACTATGGAATAGTCATAGTTTTCCAATTCCAATGACCATCTCGCTATCTTAGGGTTTATGGCTTTCCTACTCAACGTTTGCACTAATGAATTACAATCTGTCACTATCTTAAAATGCCTATGCTCTAAATACACTCTGAATCTACGTAATGCATTGATAATCGCTAGGGTTTCAAGCTCGAAACTATGATACCTAGACTCGGCTGCGTTGGTTTTACCGGAGTAGAACGATACTGGATGCATCTTGCCATCATCTTGTCCTTGCATAAGGACGGCGCCAAAGCCATGTGAACTAGCGTCTGTGTGAAGTTCAGTCTCACGTTTAGGGTTAAATATGGCTAATACTGGTGGATTTGATAAAATTGTTCTCAACGACCTAAAAGCTTTCAACTGCTCTTCATTAAGAGGAAATGGTCCTCCTTGTTTTAATAAATCTGTTAATGGTTTCGCTATTTTTGCAAAGGATAGTACAAAATGCCTAAAATATGAGAAAAATCCTAAACATGAATGAATGGTATTCAAACTATGCGGTATAGGGAAATTTTTTAATGCATCAGGGTGCGCTTCACTAGATGTTATTCCACTACGGTTGATTTTATAGCCAAGAAATTCACATTCAGGTTTTAAAAATTCACATTTCTTTAGGTTAATTTCTAAATTGTTTTCACTAATACGATCTAATAGCTTCTCTAGAATTTCTAAGTGCTCCTCTACGGTTTTTGTTTCTACTACTATGTCATCCATATATACAACTATATGCTTATTTTGAACAAAATCTGCTAGTACTTCTGTAATAAATCTTTGAAAAATGGCTGATCCATTTTTTAAGCCAAATGGCATTCGCAAATATTCATATTGCCCATGAGGAGTTACAAATGAGGTATATGGGACACTATGTGAATCTACTCCTATCTGTTGGAATCCACTTTTAAAATCAATTATGGGTAAAACATAATTTACCTTCTAGGTACTCTAAGCAATCTTCAATTAACGGTAACAGGAAATTATGTTTAATTATTCTCTTGTTAAGTCCTCTATAATCTACGCACATTCTGGTTTCGCCTGACTTCTTTATTACCAATACTATGGGAGATGCATATGGAGATTTACTATGTCTAATTATATTTTTCTCTAGAAGATCATTGATTATATCAGCTACTTTTTCTTTTTCGTAATATGATAAGCGCCTAGGTGAGCAATGAAATGGTGTTGTATCTGTAACTCTAATGGTCATCTGATATGAAGGTGTTTTTTTATAAGTAAAGCTTTTGCTCAAATAATGCGTTTTTACTATTTTCCTACATCTTTCTTCGGCTATCTTTCCGAATTCATATCCTATATTGATTGTTTCACTAAAATTTTCTTCAGTATATGCTAGATAGTTGCTAAAAAAATTTTTAAATTCTAATTGATTATTTTGATTGTTTTTGTAAGTTTTGTTAATTTGTTGTTGGTTTAGCTTATTTTTATCTAATGAATTCGAACTACTTAAATTATTATCCTTATTGTAATGAGTAATATGTTTACTGGTGAAAAGACATGCGCAAAATGAATTATTATTTTTGTTTTTACTATTATTTAACAAATTATGTTCAGCGTTTATTCGTTTCTTATGTATTAATTGAATTTCCATTATTTTTAATGAGTCTCGTCCTAATAATGTAGGTAATGGTAATAAAGTGTCTTCTACCACTAACAAAAAGATTTTATAAACTTTTTCATTAAGGTATACATAACATTCAATTTTTGCAAAAATTAATATTAGTTGTCCACCTATTCCGTGGTATTTACTTCTCTGAGGGTTCAACTTAAAATTATTTGGAACTAAAGATTTTTGAATAAAACTTACTGGACTCCCTGTATCGAAAAGACTTAAAACTCTAACGCCTCTCTTCTCACCATGAAAGAATCATAATTCAATAGATTGAACGGCTGTCTTCAGTGTCCGCCAGCTCCTCATCTTGTACGGCAGCTACAGTGGTGACTCCTCTCTTCTTAGGGCACTCTTGATACTTATGATCCTGACTGTAGCAAATAAAGCAGGCGCCTTCAGGTCTCTTTGGGCGTCTGCACTCGTTCATCAGATGCCCCAACTTTCTGCAGTTGAAGCAACGCATCGCCATAGGTCCCTGCTGAGGTTTCGTTGAATTGTCGGTCTTTAATTTATTGGGATCATTTGTATTTCCACAAGTTAACGACTGGTCGGATGTTTTCAATTTCTCGTAGATCCTGATTTTCTTACGTAGTTCATCTAAAGATTCGCAAAAGGCTAAGGCAGTGGCTGCTCCTGTTTTATCTTGAAGTCCACTCACAATTGCTCGGATGACGTCAGAATCTGCCAAGGCTGCTTGCTTAGAAATGCCGCACATCCCAATATAATATTGCAGGACACTCTCAATTGGGGATTTTTTCTTTGCTTCCAATTGTTTAATCACGTCCCACGCCGTCACTTTTTGTTCAAAAATTGCTAATAGTTCCTTACGAAGGGTAATCCAAGTGACCGAATTAACATGAATCATCTGCGTTTTGGCTGAACCAGATAGCATGCGCTTGGCGAATATAAATCGACGGTGATCTGGTACGTCGTAGGTGTTCATTATATGTTCGAAATCATTTATCCAGCGCAGAATCGGATACCCATCATCTCCAGAAAAACATTGAATCAGGGCTTCAACATTTTTTATATCAATGACGTCATTCTTGTTCATTCCCTTTGATCCAACTCCCATCACCTTCATGTCTGTTTCAAGTTCGGCAACACGCTTGCGAGGTATAAGTTTTCCAAATTGTTTAAATGCTGCATCTCTAACTGGACAGAGAAGCAGAGTCTCTTGATAATGCTTGTTTATGTTGGTTTTGAAGAGAATTCTGAGCTATTTCATCATCCTGTTTCGGTATTACATCATCCATTGGCGCCAGACTGTCGCCTAACTCTACGCTTTCGACTGATGCCACACTATAGTTGTCTCTCTCTTCCACATACATTTTCTCGTTCTCGCCGCTCGTCGCCATTAAGTTCTTAGAATTCTCGTTTTCTGATGAAATATCTCTTTCACGCACATTCTCGCCGTCGCTGGTCACAATTATCAAATTTTCAGGTTTTATTATGTTACTTTGTTCATTTGACTCTACGGATTTTATCACGTTTGTCGCTACGGATTTGTCTTTATTTTCAGCCATTACACTTTTTACGGCGATACGCAGTTGCCCAATAGTCGCGTCTTCGCAGAAATAAACGTTTTTTGATTTTAATATGTTTATTAGCTCAATCTTTGATTTTTTTAGGATAACACTATATTCCATCGTATCTTTATATTAATGTTTTATTTAGGGCTTCACCCCACAGATGAACGGCTGTCTTCAGTGTCCGCCAGCTCCTCATCTTGTACGGCAGCTACAGTGGTGACTCCTCTCTTCTTAGGGCACTCTTGATACTTATGATCCTGACTGTAGCAAATAAAGCAGGCGCCTTCAGGTCTCTTTGGGCGTATGCACTCGTTCATCAGATGCCCCAACTTTCTGCAGTTGAAGCAACGCATCGCCATAGGTCCCTGCTGAGGTTTCGTTGAATTGTCGGTCTTTAATTTATTGGGATCATTTGTATTTCCACGAGTTAACGACTGGTCGGATGTTTTCAATTTCTCGTAGATCCTGATTTTTTTACGTAGTTCATCTAAAGATTCGCAAAAGGCTAAGGCAGTGGCTGCTCCTGTTTTATCTTGAAGTCCACTCACAATTGCTCGGATGACGTCAGAATCTGCCAAGGCTGCTTGCTTAGAAATGCCGCACATCCCAATATAATATTGCAGGACACTCTCAATTGGGGATTTTTTCTTTGCTTCCAATTGTTTAATCACGTCCCACGCCGTCACTTTTTGTTCAAAAATTGCTAATAGTTCCTTACGAAGGGTAATCCAAGTGACCGAATTAACATGAATCATCTGCGTTTTGGCTGAACCAGATAGCATGCGCTTGGCGAATATAAATCGACGGTGATCTGGTACGTCGTAGGTGTTCATTATGTGTTCGAAATCATTTATCCAGCGCAGAATCGGATACCCATCATCTCCAGAAAAACATTGAATCAGGGCTTCAACATCTTTTATATCAATGACGTCATTCTTGTTCATTCCCTTTGATCCAACTCCCATCACCTTCATGTCTGTTTCAAGTTCGGCAACACGCTTGCGAGGTATAAGTTTTCCAAATTGTTTAAATGCTGCATCTCTAACTGGACAGAGAAGCAGAGTCTCTTGATAATGCTTGTTTACGTTGGTTTTGAAGAGAATTCTGAAGCATTATCTCATTCCTCTTAGCTATTTCATCATCCTGTTTCGGTATTACATCATCCATTGGCGCCAGACTGTCGCCTAACTCTACGCTTTCGACTGATGCCACACTATAGTTGTCTCTCTCTTCCACATACAATTTCTCGTTGTCGCCGCTCGTCGCCATTAAGTTCTTAGAATTCTCGTTTTCTGATGAAATATCTCTTTCACGCACATTCTCGCCGTCGCTGGTCACAATTATCAAATTTTCAGGTTTTATTATGTTACTTTGTTCATTTGACTCTACGGATTTTATCACGTTTGTCGCTACGGATTTGTCTTTATTTTCAGCCATTATACTTTTTACGGCGATACGCAGTTGCCCAATAGTCGCGTCTTCGCAGAAATAAACGTTTTTTGATTTTAATATGTTTATTAGCTCAATCTTTGATTTTTTTAGGATAACACTATATTCCATCGTATCTTTATATTAATGTTTTATTTAGGGCTTCACCCCACACCTGAATTTTATAACAATTTTAGCTCTTTATTTAAATTACGTCCTTTCTTCTTATTCTTCTCGATCAAAGTGACCGTACCCTTATTTTACTATTTACACCACATCATATTTCGATTACAACTATCGTTTGTTCTTAGATACTATACAGATATCGATATTTATGCTATTTAGTATTACATATTTATACAAGGTTTACAATGTATTGAAAATATTTTTAAAATATGCAGAATTGAGTCCTTTTTGGATTTCAAAATAAGATCTACCGAAAATGCGTCTATTTTTTTAATTGGGTCCGGCCATCTAAAGTACATCCGAAATATTGCTGTATTTCAAAAATATTTTACACTGCCCACCCAAAACATTCATATTAAAGTCCCAATAACTCACTTTTTTTTTTTTTTTTTTTTTTTTTGGAAAAAAATAATGAAATTTTATTTGACTAGTGCACTGTTACCTAGATATTTGACAACTAAACCTAATTCGAAGTTAATTCTGTTTACAATGCTTTGTTGAGGAGTATTAAGTTAAGTTATGTTTACATAATTTGAAATGATTTTCACGTTTTGTTTAATATGTTATGTCAAGACTCTATCGGGGAGGTCTTGAGGGTGGTGACGTTTAAGTCTTCTCCTGACTCGTGTTCTGTGTTCAGCGGTGGCTAATCTTCCAGCCAGACTATTAGGGTGATTGTTTAGTTTTTTCCATGTACTTAGTTGAAATAGTGTGAAGTTTGTCTCCAAGCTGGGTACCTTTAGGTCTCGTTCAATGTCTCTAGTCCTCATGTACCAAGGAGCCCCAGAGATCCTCCTTAATGTTTTTGCTTGAAGAATCCGAATCTTGTTCAAATGACATCTTGCAGCAATTCCATAAACTTGAAGGCCATAAAACAGGGAAGGGGCTAGTATTGACTTATATATCATGACCTTGGAGTAAAGCGATAGTTTGTTGCGGGGTGCCAGGAGCCATGCCATCCGGGAAACCTTAGCCTTAAAAGCATGCTGAATGTTCGCAACATGCCTGCCGAATGTAAGTTTACGGTCCAAGGTAACGCCAAGGTATTTATAGGCTCTATGGTGGTCAATGATTCTACCATTAAGACTGACCCCAGGACAGCTAGCTGCACGGATGGTGAAAGTCACATTCGCACATTTGTCCGCATTGATGCGCACATTCCAGTTAATAGCCCATTCTTGGTAGGCATCCAGATACTCCTGTAAACCAAATGAAGCAGCCAAAATACTAGTACTTTTCACTAGCACAGCAGTGTCATCAGCGTACGTAGCTATTAGTAAATCATCTTCCGCGACTTCAGTTACTGGTGAGTGACTAGGCATGTCCGAAGCAAAGACCGAATACAGAGTAGGACCTAGAACACTTCCTTGCGGAACTCCAGCTTCAATTGTCTTGACTCTTGATTTATACCCAGGGATCGTAACAGTTATAATTTTTATAATACAAATTATGAAATAAGAGTTATTTTACAATTATATAGAAAAAATAGGAAATTAATTCTTATTATTCAAGTTTTATAAAAAAGTTGTAGAATAATTATTATTTTTCAATTTGTATATAAAAGTTGAGTTATAACAGTTATTTTCAATTTTTAAAATAATAATTGAAAATTAAAATTATTTTCCAATTTTTATTTTAAAAATTGAAAATAATAATTATTCTCCAATTTTTATTTTAAAAATTGAAAATAAAAATTGAATCGCAATAACTTTCCAACGGAGCGGTATATCTTAAAGATTTATATATGTAATTAATCTACGCTTCAATACCTTTCGTTTGATGTATATATTGTGGTTATTGCATGTGCGAACATGACTTTTTTGATTTTTGCAACGCTAATTGTTCGAGGGGCGAGGGGTTTTCCAGGCTTGGGAACCATGATTATGCTGGCCGATTTCCAAACTTTCGGAAAGTATTATTCGTTTTTTTTCGACTCTTTCAAGAGAATGGTTTTTTTTTTGTTTAAAAATTTCAGTAGCTGAAATATGTATGTGTTACAACAATAAATTAGCAGATAAAACGCATATGCATATTTTGCAGACATAAGGAAGTGAATGTGGAAGTGGAAGTACACTATCATCCTTTATAAACATTTACTTTTTAATTAGACGTTAAGCTATCACAGGATATTAAATAATAAATAAACTCACTAGGAGAAAAAAAAAAGTTTTCCGTCTTAAATATACAAATAATTTGTACGAATTTTTTTTATAGAACCTGAAAAATCAAATAATGACGACCAATCTTTGGGTGGAACAGGTAAGTTACGGAAAAATGTTAGGCCAAGAAAGAAAAATTTAATGCTTAATTGTGCATTCCGGCCTTATAGTGGCTTTGCCGCTTTTCATTATTATTTGTTCGGTATATGTTAAAAAAAAAAAAAAGATTTTAAAACCAATATGTTGCTATATGATATATTTTGATGACATCTGAATATGAAAGAAGTAAAAAAGGTAATTAATAAATCTTATTAAGTCTATATATTTTATAAATCGAGTATAAGGTAAACATTTTTTTTTGTGAATAATGATCCTGTTACATTTTTTAACATTATCGGGGTATGTTCAATATTTTTTCATAATTGAGGTCATTAAAATTATATTTTCTATTCTATTCTATATATTTTCTAGTATCTTGACAAAAATACCGTTTTTTTTTTTAAATATAACAATAAAACTTATATTACAAAATTTTGGAAGGTTTTGAAGCTAAAACCTAGCATTTAGAAATCGCAAATGCAATGCTCATTTACCAGTGCACAGTGGTTGCGCCCATAGGCCAAAAATAAAAAAAAATTATTACAACAAAAATGTACGAAAAGTAAAAAAATCGTCTCTTAAATATCCAAACTTCTTTGTGTCATACCAGATTTTTTTTAAATCTAACAGGACTTCTAAAAGTTGAATTGAAGATGTGAACACGTGTTCATCTGCAAAGCGCAGCTACGCGCATCGCGAATGTTTCACAACCAAACTGAACTTTAAAGTGGTCCGATCGTTTATTGCGTGTCTAAATTAATATTTTTTGTAACGGATTTTGAAGTTCAAGGTATTTTCTTTAAAATGAGATATAATTTTATATATTAATAATAATTATTGTTTCCATTATATTTATGTGAAATAATCATGTTTCTGGTCTATATTTTAGACGTATTTTTTATGTTTAGCTAAAGTTATAGTTGTGACCCCACAAAAATCTACAGTTCATATGTATGCCAATGTGTTTGTCGGGCTTTTAAGGTGACAAATGTGAGAAAAATGTTGCCGAAATTTACCTATGTGCCTATAATCTTAAAAATACTAACACAGGTGACGGTAAGATTTTAACATTTTTTTTTCGTATTTTTTAAGTAAAGGTTTAATATAGTAAAAATATTGTGTCAAAGTTTTACATCGATTAATACATTGAACGGAGGTCGTTTGGTGTTCGATGTATGAGTATCACAAAGTTTAAAGCGCTCTCCTGAAAAATGCCACTTTGAAAATCGGTGTACACTATAACTCAAAAACTACTTGAAGTGGAGGGGGCGGAGTGGCCAAAACAAGATCGTCGTCCTTCTTGGAGGTGTTGTCGTCGGAACGTTGGGCTGGAGTTGGGCTGGCTGCTGAGTCCCACAATTTTCCCAATTAGTAGGCGAGAGGGGGGTAGCTTCGCTTCAATTCAATTTTATTGCTTCACTTCTATATTACGACTAACTTAATTACATGGAGAGCGGGCTGCCGGGACCGCGGAGTGGTGAGTTCGCTGTTGGAGAATAGCGAAAGAGAGGGAAACGGGAAGAGCGGAGGACACAGTGAGCGGGAGCACAAGCTTGAGCGCAAGCGCTCGCCGCTCATAACTTCACGCCCTTCTGGCGTGAACATTCTCCCCCCCCCCCCCCCCCCCCCCCCCTTCCGCTAGCAAAAGGAACCAGGATCAGCGTCAGTGTTCCAGAACGGCTCCGGAAACGGTCCATCCGAACACGGTGCTCTGAGCCACAGGCAAACCATCCTCGAGTTTCAGGAACCCCGGTTGGATTAGTTTCGCAAACACATCTGCGCCCAACACGAGGGAGATGGTTGCCGGGCGGTGGAATTGTTCATCGGCAAGGCGGATGTCGCCGAATTTGCCCGTGTGGCGTCGCTCAGAGCCCGAATAGGAGTCCGGATCTTGAGGCTCGGGTCAAGCTTCAGGACGACCTCGAGCTTGAAGTTGCCTGTTAGGGATCGGAGCGTCGCCGAACAGACCTCGTCGTCTCCCAGACTGGTGAAGGGCAGCCGGAAAGCGGCCGCCAGCGATCGGTCGATGCTGCTCACCGCCATACAAGGATCGATCATCGCCGCGGTCTCGAACGTACAGGATCCAGTATCGACCACGACGATGGCTGTCGGCAGTATGTGGACCGTCTTCTGACGAACCAACGTGGCCACCGACGTAGACGGAGCGGAGACCTCCGGACGTGGACGCTCAATGGCGACCCGAATTGGCGATGAAGAGCGGGAGGCGGACCTGGCGGAATGGCGAGGATGCGACCTGGTGGGTTGGACAGGCTTGCGTGAAGGGCGTGATGGTGACGCCGTTGGCTGGGGTGTGCGTTCGGGCGCCCGTTCCTCTTGCATGTGGAGCAAGGTGTGATGGCTCCCTACACACTTCTTGCAGCCGTCCTGGCTGCGGCAGGTCCCCTCGGAATGTTGGTGGGCGAGGCAATTTGAGCAGTACTTATTAATAAGTACTGCTCGGAGGCGCTTCTCGGCGCTCAGCTTTCGGAACCTCTTGCACTTCCGAAGAGGATGGATTCCCCGGCAGACTCGGCAGTGGTAGGACTGAGTACCTCGGGAACGTCTGCTCTCCAAGGACTGGGCGGTGCGAGGACGTGTCCTGCGATGAATAGAAAAAAGAAAAAAATGAAGTGTTAGCAGGGGTAGCACGAAACGTCGGACCTCGGAAATTGAGAAGCCCTAGTCCCTGGGAACGGAGGATACTTGATCCTCCGCAGGAAGAAGTATGACCTTATGGACTGGGCGCTTAATAGTCCCACGAGCTGTGCGGATCTCCACAACTCGGATGAGGTCATCGGCTCCTGGGAAGACAGAACTGATTCTGCCGAGCCGCCATTCGTCGGATGGAAGATTGTCCTCCTTGACGACTACCATGTCGCCGATTTGGAGGTTTCGGGTCGGATATTGCCATTTGTAGCGTTTGTGGAGTTCCTTTAGATACTCCTCTTTCCACCGAACACTGAACTGCTGATGTTGGGCCTTTAAATGTTGCCATCGATTGAGTATCGATTTGGCTTCGCCCTTTATCTCGGGCTCCGCCGTGGAGAGCAACGGTCCTCCAACAAGAAAATGGCCCGGTGTGAGGGCCAGCAAGTCTGAGGGATCTTCGGACATCGGGGAGAGGGGTCTTGAGTTGAGGCAAGCCTCAATCTTTGCGAGGAGCGTCGCAAGTTCCTCGAAAGTGTACTTGCGGGTCGCGGAAGCTTTGTAAAACAGAGTCTTAAAACTGTTGACGCCCGCTTCCCATAGACCCCCCATATGTGGAGCCCCTGGTGGAATAAATCGCCATACGAGCCCCTGATGGCTGTATGCATCAGTCACAGACTCCTTGACGGCTTGTAGAAAGTCTCGAGAAAGCAGAGTTGCTGCCCCCACAAAGGTCTTGCCATTATCCGAATGGACCCGCTGAGGACAACCGCGCCTCGCTACGAAACGAGCAAAGGCCGCTAGGAACTTCTCGGTTGTCAGATCGGAAGTGGGTTCCAAATGGATAGCCTTCGTAGAGAAACACACAAACACACAAACATAACCCTTTGTTATGAGACACGCTCTCCCTGTATAGTTTTTGATCTCGAAAGGGCCGGCGTAATCAACGCCCGTGTACGTGAAAGCCCTCGAGAAGGAAACTCTGTCTGTCGGAAAATCGCCCATCAGCTGTGTTTGAAGTCGCTTCTTGTAAATCGTGCAAATTTTACACGGATTCACCACAGCCTTCACCAGATTCTTGATTTTAGGAATCCAATACTTCGATCGGATCAGGCGTACAATTAATTGACTACCGCCATGAAGAGTAATCTGGTGAGCAAATTGGATGAGAAGGCGAGAACTCACCACTCCGCGGTCCCTGCAGCCTTGTTCTCCATGTAATCTAAATTTGTATTAATACCGAAGTGAAGCAATAAAGTGTAGCAAGCAGCCACACTAACCGATGTAGCAGACAGTCACACTACCCTATACACTCATACACTTATTGTACATACACGACTGAATTATACGATAGTTATAAGCACAATAGATACATCTCGTTCTCACATTAAGATCGTGCTTAGGAACACTACTCTGTATGTCCCTTTCGCACGATCGGCAACCGACACACCAATACATACATGTAATAGGCTAAGCATAGAATGGAAGAATGAATAAAGAACACTTCGTTTGCGACCACTAAAGAGAACAGTACGTGCCTCCTACAATTCAGAAGTGGGATAAATGAGAATAAATTTTTCTCAGACGCTCAACCTACAAAGTGAATAAAACATTATAAAAAAAATAAACAGTGGTGTTACAAAAACTAAAAATGGAAACCATCGGTGCAGACGACTACACCGTGGCGGAACTACGCAATTGGCTGGGAAGGCTCAACATGCAGAAAAGTGGAAATAAGGCAACGCTTGCCGCAAGACTCAATGGAGTGCCCCCCGAAGCGCGAGGAACTTGCCCGACGATAGCGGAATTGGAAAACGACGCCGGTAGTAGCGGTTTGGAGCACGGCGACGCCGGAGCAGCGGCGCCAGACAACAGCGTCGAGACCGTAAGCGACATGATCGAACATGAGGCCAGAGCGGCTTCCACAGTAGCTGAACGAAACGTGCATGTTCACGATGACGCCAGGCCTTCGGAGTTCAACAACCAACACAATCGGGAACCAGCAGACGAGGTAAATGTTCCCGAAGTTTCGACTCAATTGGATGCCCTAAAGCGTCAGCTAGAGCTAGTCCAATTGGAAAACGAGATTCTGAGAATGGAATTTGTTCAGCGTCAGAACAGCGATGCCATACCGAAACAGAACAGCGATGCCATACCGAAACAGAACAGTGCTGCCACACCGAATCAGAACGGTGGTGCCACACCGAGTCAGAACAATGTCTCCACACCAGATCGGGACGTCGCTGGCGGAGATGCCAGATCGGAGGGGACACCAGTAAACAACAATTCGATGCTGGCCATGGCCAGAGAAATGCTTCCAACATACGACGGCGCCGCTAACAACAAACTGCCTGTCAGCACATGGATCGCACAACTTAATGCTATCACGAAAATGTACAAGCTGAGCGATGACGTAATTCGCATGTTGGTGATGTCGAAACTAAAGGACCGCGCTCAAGTTTGGTTGCACTCATCCGAAAGTTTGCTGACTTTGCCGATTTATGAACTACTACGACAGATTGATGAGGCTTTCAATAGTAAGGAGAGCAAGATAATGTCTCGACGCAAATTTCAAGCGCGCAAGTGGAATCCATCCGAAGATTTTTCCACATATTTCAAGGAAAAAACCCTTCTAGCCACACACATCCAAATGGACGACGAAGAGCTAATCGACAGCATCATAGAGGGGATTCCCGACACTCTTCTGCGACAACAAGCACACATGCACTGCTTCAACTCGTCTGCACAGCTGTTGCAGGCGTTTGCAAAGGTTGCTTTACGTAAGCCACCACTGTCTTCGTCAGGACGGGCCAAAGTTTCAGCCGGGAATGGACCTGCTTCGGCCCCTCCAAAAAGGTGCTTCAACTGCAACTCCATTGGACATTTCGCTGCTGACTGCCGCAAACCCAAGCGTGAGCACGGAGCCTGCTACGCATGTGGCAGTATGGATCACCAGGTGCACCACTGCACTGAGAAGAAGTTCGTGCCCACCAATGAATATGTAAGACCGTTTAAGATTTACTTTGGTTCAGAACCTGATCAATGTTTGTTTTTAGAATGCCTAATCGATTCTGGGAGTCCAATTAGTTTCATTAAGATGTCATACGTGGAAAACATACTAGAAAAGCAAAATATCAAGTCAAATGAAAAGATTCTCACAAATTACGTTGGCTTAAACGGTAGCCCCTTAGATATAATTGGAAAAATAACATGTTTTGTTATTATCAATTAAGAAAGGTTTAATTTTGAGTTACTAATTGTGGCGAACAAATCGATGGCATATGGAACAGTTTTGGGACGAGAGAAAATGATAGTTCAAATGATAGTTATGCTGAAAATGATAGTTCAAATGATAGTTATGCTGAAAATGATAGTTCAAATGATAGTTATGCTGAAAATGATTGTTCAAATGATAGTTATGCTGAAAATGATTGTTCAAATGATAGTTATGCTGAAAATGATAGTTCAAATGATAGTTATGCTGAAAATGATTGTTCAAATGATAGTTATGCTGAAAATGATTGTTCAAATGATAGTTATGCTGAAAATGATAGTTCAAATGATAGTTATGCTGAAAATGATTGTTCAAACGATAGTTATGCTGAAAATGATTGTTCAAATGATAGATATGCGAAAAATTATTGTTCAAATTATAGAAATATAGAAAATGATTGTTTAAATAATAAAAGTGGTGAAGACGATGGTAGGTAGGTAGGTATAAGTGGTGAGGCAGCCCTGGCCGCCTCCAATTAGAGCTGAGCTCCGTTTTGATCCACACCCTCGATTTGTTGTTGTCTGCGCCCTACTTAGTACCAGCCCGTGTCATTCAGGTAAGCTAGGATGGCCGCTACTGGCTGCCTTCCAATTTCCCCAAGTGACTCGAGTTGGTGTGCTCCGAAGTGTCGGGCTCTTTGTTTGTTGAGTGCCGGGCAGTGGCACAGCAGATGCTCTGGTGTCTCCTGCTCGCTTGGTTCCTTGCAGCTTCTGCATTGTGGGTTGTAGGGTAGACCCATCTTACAGGCTTGCGTGCCTATAGGCCAGTGGCCGGTGATGGTTGCCGCTATCCTCCTGATGTCCGTTTTTGCTCTTGGAGATCAGTTCTGCGGTTCTCTTCCTATTGAATTCTGGCCAGCATAGTTTCGATCTTCTGTGCTCTGCCTTCGTCGACCATTCCTTGCTGGCTAGTTTTTTGAAATAGTCATGTATTTCCGTCTGGACTGAGTTCAGGGAGATCTGTATGTCTGAGATCTGTATGTCTGCTGAGTGTTCTTCTGACCCTTTTCTGGCCAGCTCGTCTGCTTTCTCGTTTCCGTATATGTCATTGTGTCCGGGTACCCAGGCTATTTGTACCCTGTTGTCTTCTGCTAGTCTGCTTAGTGCCCCTTTACATTTGGCCACTAGTTTTGAATTCGTCCGTGCTTGTGCGAGAGATTTGATCGCCGCCTGGCTGTCTGAGTATATCCTCACCTTGGTATTCCGGAGGCCTCGGTCTAGCGAAAGTTCGGCAGCTTTCAGTATCGCGAGAACCTCCGCCTGGAAAACCGTCGCTGACTCTGGGAGGTGGAAGTATTCCTCCACCTTCCAGCTCTCGGCGTAGATTCCGGTCCCTACTCCGTCGCTCATCTTTGAGCCGTCGGTGTAGAGTGATACTTCGTCCGGTTCGGTTACTCTCCCTCTCTTCCAGTCTTCCCTTGTAGGGTATATAGTGGTGTATGTGTTACCGAATCGCAGTTCGGTTGTCTTGTAGTCTGTGTCTACTGTCGTCCGATAGTTTATCTCGTTCAGAATCCTGCAGTGCCCGGTGTGGTAGTCTTTCCAGCTTTGGCTAGCCTTTAGTCGTACCGCACCTTGTGCTGCAGTGTTCCTGATGAAATGCTCTATCGGTATTATGTTTAGTGGCGTTCAGCGCCGTCGCGGGGCATGATCTCAGTGCTCCTGTGGCTCCTGCGCATGCCGATCTCTGTATCCTTGTTAGTTTCTGTACGTTGTATGCCCTAGTTAATGCTGGCCACCATACTAGTGCTCCGTATGTGAGTATGGGTCTTACCACCGCTGTGTAAAGCCATATTATTATCCTGGGGTGGATGCCCCAGTTCTTTCCGAACATCTTCCTGCAGGAATAGAATGCTATGCTTGCTTTCTTGACTCTCTCGTTGATGTTTTGTTTCCATGACAGTTTCGCATCCAGTATCACTCCCAGATACTTTGCCTGTTGTGATATCTCTAGTTCTATGCCATCTATCTTTGGCTTTGTGAAGCTAGGGACCTTAGTTCTTCTAGTGAAGAGCATTAGTTCCGTATAATCCTTGGCTTGGATGTGTCCCCTTCTTCCTGGTTTTGGTATGAAGACTACCCTCGCTTCCTTCCATGGAAGTGGTATGTGTGCTGTTTTAATGCATGCCTGGAAGATTGCTTGCAGCCATTTTCCCGTGCTTGCTTTTGTTGTTTGTAGCATTGCCGGTATTACTCCGTCTGGGCCCGGGCTTTTGTATTTGTCGAAGGAATCTATCGCCCAATGGATTCTTTCCATGGTGATGATCTCTTCTACTTGTAACTGCTGGTCTGCCCCCTGGCTTTCCATTATTCTAGGTTCTTCTTTTTGGTTTCCTGGGAAATGCGTATTCAGCAGGATTTCCAGTGACTCTTCAGCCGACGTACTTCCTGTCCCATCAGGTTTGTTTATGAGCGTGGGGCTTGTGTGTCCTCTCGATAGGATTTTACTTAGCCTCGCCGTGTCTTTGGCTCCTTCAAGCGATTCACAGTAGCTGCTCCAAGATTCCTTCTTGGCTACGTAGACTGCCTTTTTGTATTCTTTGTGTATTGCTTTGTACGGCTGCCAGTCTTTGGTTCCGTAACTTGTATTGAAGGCTTTTCGAACTTTCTTTCTGAGCTCGCATAGCTCTTTGTTCCACCATGGTGGGTATGTCTTCTTAGAGTATGTTAGTCTGCATGACTCTTTGTTGGCTTTGTTCAGAATATTTGTGAAGTCCTCGACTTCCTTATCTATTCTCTCCGGAGTGGATCGGGTCTTGATCCTTCTGTCTTTGACCTTTGACTGTACAATCTTTCCGTATTTGTCCCAGTCAGTGTTTCGGGGGTTTCGCTTCGGCGCCGTTTCACATACCGGCATCACGATTTCGAAGAATATGTACCTGTGGTCTGAAAACGAGTCTTGTGTAGAGACTCTCCAATTTCTTACCTTGTAATCACTATGCTCCATTTGGAGGGTTATGTCTAGGACTTCCTCCCAGCCCTGAAATCCTTCCGTGCTTGGAAAGATGAAGGTGGGCGTGTTTCCCTTGTTACAAATATTGACGTCACGACATATAATACTATCGAAGAGAGACTCACCCCTTTCGTTTGTCTCCTTACTTCCCCACAGTGTGTGCCTTGCGTTGGCAGCGCACCCGAGGATGAGCGTCGTCTTAGTCTCCTCGGCCCATTGCATCACCCTATTAACCGCTTCAGGTGGTGCAGGTTCGTCGTGGGCCATGTAACCGGAGGCTATTAGTATGGCTGTCCCATCCGCCGCCTTGAATCTTGCAAGTGCTAGATCTAAGTTGCTGAGATTGGGGTAGAGAAGAGCATTAAGGTTGTTTTTAATGATTATACCCGCCCTCGGCCTACCTGTCGAGTTTGTGTACAATGTTGTGTATCCCTTTATGGCCATGCCAGAGATTTGACCGTCCCTCGTCCATGGCTCTTGTATAAGGCCGATGTCGATGTCCTTCTCCCGGAGAAGGACCCCCAGATTAGCTGAAGCGTGGGAGCTGCGCTTCAGGTTTATCTGAACGACCGTCGGCATTAGATCGGGGTGGTGTTGGGGGTGTTGTCGTCGATCGCCAAATCGTCCAGCAGCTTATTGGCGTCCTCGACTTCATCTTCCAGGATGTCGTCCGGTTCGTCTAGGAAGACCTTCACCTTGGCTTTCCGGATGCCGTACCGGACCTTGTTGTCTGCTGCCTTCAGCTGTTCTAGGCAGCGCTGGTTGATTAAGAACAGATATGGCTGGCTGGACTTCATTTCTCTCTCAGCTCTGAGAATGGCCCAGTCCTCCATGTCGACTCCCTTATTCATTGCTCACAGAGTCTTGAGCACCCTTTCATGGCTAGACAGCCCCTTGGGTAGCCAGATGCGAGCTCTGGGTCTCCTTGGGATGTCCTTGGCGGGGACTAGCTTTATGCTAATCCCTTTCCATGCCTTGCTTAGACTGGCAACGCAATCCGCCAGGAAATCCCGCGAAAACTCGTCGTCGCACCTGATTACCCGGTGCCCCCTAACCATGTCTGAGGAGTCAAAGGAGGGTGACTGGCCCGTTGGCTCGGACAGTAATTTGTCGGTTACCATCTCCGCCAACTGGGTGTCGACCTCCTCCCATTTCTCCATCAGCAGGCGCCCATCGTCGTTGAGCTCGTTTATAAGTGCCATTGCGAGGCTGTCTCTGGCCACCTCGCTGAACTTTTTCGCCGGTTTGACGAAAGTGGTCGGCCTCGGTGCTCCCTTAGCGTCCTTGGCCCTCTTTGGAGCGCTCTCACTCACCTCTTGTGAGCGGTTGCGCTTGGCTTGAGGAGGCAAAGACGTCTCTGGGTGCTCCTTCTCGTAGCGCTCGTATTCCTCGATCACTGCTAGAAATCTGGCTTTGTCTGCAGCGTCGCGCGGGTCGGCTTTGCCCTCCTTTTCATTCCTCGCTATTTTGGCGAGGATGAAATGGGCCTTGCTTGCCTGCGCCTTTCGTTGTTGGTGGGTCCACGGTTTTGTCTTCCCGTGTTCACCGGTCGCTTTGGCTTGGCTTGCCGCCGCTTTAGTGTGCTTTGGTTGTGTCGTTTGAGGTGTGCTTGTCTTTACACCTCCCTCTGTATTGGACGGGGCTAGCGTCTCGTCGTCTGAGCGCAGTAGCTCCTCCTCGTCGAGTTCGCTTTCCGTCGATTTGGGGTGGGGTTTTACCTCCCCCACGAGGTCCGAAGCGGATTTTTTAGTTGTATTCATTTTCATAAACGCCCGCGTTGCTCGACAGGGCGAGCGCGGCGGGCCCGAGGGGTTCGGGGCATTGAAGGAAGGTCGACCGTGGCTTCGCCCCTAAGCCACGGCAAGGCTCGTTCCGACCCAGGGTTGCCCGGCCCTGGGAAGGCTCCGTTCGAACACAGCTGGTTTAACCCCTCAGCTGCGAACCTTATAGTCAGTGGGCACGGGTCGCTTTACACGCCTGACTTGGGGGGAGGTAGTTTTAAGACTTGCCCATGTCTCGGTAGGGATTGGGAGGCAGAGGATTATTAGGTGAGGGATTCACTGGAGGTGCCGCTCGCATTGGCCGTACCGCAGTACGTTTCCAGGAGGTACCACGCGGAGGACCTTCTCCCAAGAGAAGGTGGTGTCTATCAAACCGATATTCACCTTCGAGTCGACTTGGTGTACCATTAGAGCCAAGGAATATTCATCAACAGTTGCCCTGTTGACTTTGCCTTGGATTGGTACACCCATACCACCCGGTGAAGACGATAGGTCAAAAAGTAATGATAACAAGTTTAAGGATACAAATAATGTCAAGTCGATACAAAATACAGTAAAGTCACATTATGATGAACAAAATCGTGAAAATTAAAGCAAAATGAATAGTCAATATGATAACAGCTTTGAATCAGAAATGTTATTAATAGAATATCCCGAGGCAACTGAATGCAGCCAGCTGAACATAAACGAGAATTGCGATGTGAATTTAAGAAGCAGAATGATAACTATTTTTGAACAATTTTATGTAAAAGCGAAACGTCCAGTACTCCCGTCAATAAAATGGGAAATGAAACTTAATTTTAAAAAACCAAACCGTTCAACTACCCTCCGAGACGTCTATCGTTTGCAGAGAAAAGCCAAGTTCAAGATTTGTTAGACGATTATATAAAAGATGGTATTATACGTGCAAGCGAGTCCTAATATGCATCACCAATTGTTCTAGTTAAGAAAAAGTCAGGAGAGTTAAGAATGTGCGTTGATTATCGCACACTTAACAAAATATGCTAAAAGACAACTACCCCACCCCCCTCATAGACGATCTAATTGATAAACTTTCAGAAAAGTCCTTTTTACGAAGCTAGATCTTAGAAACGGATTCTTTCGTGTGCACATGCATGAGGATTCGGTCAAATACACCGCGTTCACTACGCCAATGGGACAATACGAATGGCTTAGAATGCCGTTCGGGCTAAGAAACGCCCCCGCAGTCTTTCAAAGATTCGTAAATAGAATTTTTGCTGACTTGGTTAGAGAGGACAAAGTTCTCATTTACATGGACGATATTTTGATAGCAACAAAAGATAGTAAGAGTCATTTGGAAATATTAACAGATGTGTTTAAGCGATTAGTAGATAACAAGCTAGAGCTAAGAATAGACAAATGTGAATTCCTTCAAAGTGAAGTAAAGTATTTAGGATACATTGTATCAGGAGATGGCATTAAACCAGACTCAAAGGGTATGCAAGCAGTTAAAGATTTTCCTGTGCCAACCAAAACGCATGAAGTTCAGAGCTTTCTTGGATTGTGTTCTTATTTTAGAAGATTCGATAAAGATTTTTCGACGAAAGCAAAACCGTTATACGATCTTATACGCAAAGATAGAAAATTTGATTTCGGTGCGACAGAGTTAGAATGTTTTGAAACGTTAAAAACAAATCTTCTAGAAGCCCCAATTTTGGCATTGTACAGTCCGACAGATCCAACGGAATTACACTGTGACGCTAGTGCTTTAGGGTTTGGTTCAATTCTTATGCAGAAAAAGAAAGACAATAATAGTATATTTACACCGACCTGAGTTACCTATCGAAATCGAAATTAACGCAATAACGTAAGACGCTAGTTTATACTTTTTTTTTTTTTTTTTTTTTTTTGGAAAAAAAATAATGAAATTTTATTTGACTAGTGCACTGTTACCTAGATATTTGGCAACTAAACCTAATTGGAAGTTAATTCTATGTTTACAATGCTTTGTTATGGAGGAGTATTAAGTTAAGTTATGTTTACATAATTTGAAATGATTTTCATGTTTTGTCTGATATTTTATGTCAAGATCCTGTCGGGGAGGTCTTGAGGGTGGTGACGTTTAAGTCTTCTCCTGACTCGTGTTCTGTGTTCAGCGGTGGCTAATCTTCTAGCCAGACTATTAGGGTGATTGTTAAGTTTTTCCATGTACTTAGTTGAAACAGTGTGAAGTTTGTCTCCAAGCTTGGGCACCTTTAGGTCTCGTTCAATGTCTCTAGTCCTCATATACCAAGGAGCCCCAGAGATCCTCCTTAATGTTTTTGCTTGAAGAATCCGAATCTTGTTCAAATGACATCTTGCAGCAATTCCATAAACTTGAAGGCCATAAAACAGGGAAGGGGCTAGTATTGACTTATATATCATGACCTTGGAGTAAAGCGATAGTTTGTTGCGGGGTGCCAGGAGCCATGCCATCCGGGAAACCTTAGCCTTAAAAGCATGCTGAATGTTCGCAACATGCCTGCCGAATGTAAGTTTACGGTCCAAGGTAACGCCAAGGTATTTATAGGCTCTATGGTGGTCAATGATTCTACCATTAAGACTGACCCCAGGACAGCTAGCTGCACGGATGGTGAAAGTCACATTCGCACATTTGTCCGCATTGATGCGCACATTCCAGTTCATAGCCCATTCTTGGTAGGCATCCAGATACTCCTGTAAACCAAATGAAGCAGCCAAAATACTTGTATTTTTCACTAGCACAGCAGTGTCATCAGCGTACGTAGCTATTAGTAAATCATCTTCCGCGACTTCAGTTACTGTCGAGTGACTAGGCATGTCCGAAGCAAAGACCGAATACAGAGGACCTAGAACACTTCCTTGCGGAACTCCAGCTTCAATTGTCTTGACTCTTGATTTATACCCATCAGCCGATACATGGAATGTGCGATCATGCAGAAAACTTTTCACAAAATAAAAATTTCAAAACACAGTCTTATTTATTTATTAAACAATGTTTATATGTGATAAAAATAATACAAAATAATGCAGGTTGTTTAACAAGAATAACAAAAAATAAAAATTATTCAAAAAAGTAACAAAGATTTAACTGAAAATTTGGCTCACTTGAATAGCACATTCTACAGGAACTTCATATTCTGATGATTTTTTCGGAAGAATTAATTATATTTATAATGTAATTAAAGAATAAGATGCCTTCTTGACATATTTTCTCAAAATTAGTAATGACTAAATGCATCGATATTGATTTCATAGCCACAAGTTAATGCACGTAGAATGGCACTAAAATTATAAATGAGTGCCTCGCTAACTCCTGTGATGCGTGATACCAAATCAGGTTGACTGAAAAATCGTCTAGCTGTATTACCATTGTTGGTGTTGCCACTACCAGCCATTGGTATGTCTACTAAAATGCCCATTTCTTTCCTTAGTTCGGACTGTATTTTTAATTTTCTAGCTTCCACCTTTGGCTTATCTGTGCCGCGAACTTGCCATTTTTAATGGAAAGTCTGTATGATACATTTAAAACACATTCAAAAAATCTAATCCACGCATGAAGACTAGATAAGCCATATTTCAATAGATCTGAGTCAACCGGGTAACGCTTCACCAAATCCAAATTGTTCATGTCTTTTGGTACTGCTCTACAAATTCCACATGTCTGTGTGGATGCTTCTGCCAGAACACCAAATGCTTTTCCATCCACCATCGTCAGATGAAATTCATGGAGTATGGTGTTGGCTTGATCGACTTTATTTTGCTTTTAATAGTATATTTACACCGAACTGAGTTACCTATCGAAATCGAAATTAACGCAAGACGCTAGTTTATACTAGAAAACTTGCGTTATTGCGTTAGTTTTTGACAGCTTGTTTGAAATTATTTGAAACAAAAGAAATTACGAAAATGAACAACGACGAAAGCTTGATAATATCAGCAATAGAGCAACATAAAGATGAAGTTCATGGAATTGGCTGGGATGTCTCCAGCAACCTTCGAGGAGCTTCAAAAGTCAGGGATTGAACACCATGGGATCCTCTGCGGAATACCGCACTATAGCGAGGTCCCTTGCCATATCCAGAGCAAAAGAGTGCAATAAGGGATGGACAACCCGATCAAGAAACTTGTATAGGAAATGCAACCTAAAGTGCTAAACGCATTAGGCAAGTGTTGGGCGTACATTTCCAATAAATAATTTGCATTTACATTTTAAATGTATAGATTTTTATTTTAATTGTTTGTTTTAAGTTTGTTTCTGTCTTCATGATGAAGCAGAGTCCGCTTTTTTTTCTTTTCTACCAGTTCTTCCAATTAGTCCCGACAATTCTTTCACTGGCCAGTCTCAGGAATGGACGACTGGCGAAGACATTTTCCGTCCAATCCCCTAGAAGTGCCCCCAACGACAGCTCTTCTTCTTCACACATTGTGTATCACACAAATCTATTTTCGGCCATTTTTGAAATCAGATTGAATTAATTGAATTATCAATCGTCGGCTGCTTTGTTTTTTTACCGATTTGGTGGTGGAACTTGTTCGATAGTCCGAATATCGAGTAGAAATCTAACAAATTTGTTGTAATCGACACGAATATCGAACAAATCTGTTGTTATCGATATGAACGCAACTTGGACGCAACTTGGACGCAACTTGGACGCAACTTTTTCCCACCACTAAAAACTACTAGTAAAAAAAACTACGTTTACTGAGTTAACGCAATAACGCAATAACGCAGCCTGGTGTAAATAGACTATAAGTTTCATCCAGTATTTTACTTTTCCAAACGAACGACCGATGTTGAGGCGAAATATCATAGTTTCGAATTAGAAATCCTTGCGGTGATTTACTCCTTGCAACGTTTTAGGATCTACCTTCAAGGAATAGAGTTCAAAATAGTCACAGATTGTAGCGCTTTTACCCTAGCATTAAACAAGAAAGAATTAAGTCCAAGGATAGCCAGATGGGCTCTTTTTCTGCAAGATTACGATTATGTTTTAGAACATAGAGCCGGTAAGCGCATGCAGCACGTGAATGCACTTAGTAGAAACACACACATACTGACAATCGATTCTAACTCATTTGAGGAAAATTTAATTATTTGCCAAAGCAGAGACGAAAAGATCAAACCTATAGCTGAGCAGCTTCAACGGACAGAGCTCAAAGATTACGAAATGCGTAACGGAATAGTTTATCGAAAGAAAGATAAAGGAGCACTTTTGTTTTACGTACCAAGCGAAATGGAAAGCCATGTTTTGTTTAATTATCATGATCAGTTAGGACACGTTGGCATAGACAAAATGGTAGAAGTTATTTCAAATAGCTACTGGTTTCCTAAAGTTAGAGATAAATGCAAGTTACACATTAACAACTGTCTGAAATGCATTGCATATTCTGAAAAGTCTGGAAAGGAAGAGGGATTCCTTCATAATATTCCTAAAGTTAATATTCCATTTGATGTCATACATATAGATCATTATGGTCCTGTTGATAAAAGTAGATCGAACAAACACGTACTAGTGATAATAGACGCGTTCACAAAGTTCGTAAGACTCTATCCGGCAAAAACAACGAAATTTAGGGAAGCAATAGTAGCGTTGAAAGACTACTTTAGGGCTTACAGTAGGCCAAAATGTATCATCTCAGACCGCGGTACGTGTTTTACCTCTAAAGAATTTCAGGACTTCTTGGAGGAAAGCGAAGTAAAGAACATTAAGATAGCTACCGGATCTCCACAGGCTAATGGTCAGGTAGAAAGGGTGAATAGAAGCATAGGTCCTATGATCGCCAAGTTGACGGAACCAGACAAAGGATTGTACTGGGACACAGTTTTAGAAACAGTTGAATACGCTTTAAACAATACCATGCAAAGATCAATTAACCAGCACCCAAGTAAAGTTTTGTTCGGAGTATCTCAAAAAGGCAGAGTTATAGATAGTTTGAAAGAAAGGTTAGAAGAAATAAATAAAAACAGCGAAGATATAAATCTGAATAAAATTAGAGATAAAGCTAGTAAAAACATCGAGAAGTTGCAAGAATACAATAAATCACGAACAGACTCTAAAAGAAAAGACCCTTGTAAATATGAAAAAGAAGATTTGGTGATGATAAAGAATTTCGACTCGCATGTAGGCGTTTCTAAAAAACTAATTCCTAAGTTCAAAGGTCCGTATAGAATAACGAAAGTTTTGCGGAATGATAGATATATCGTGGAGGATGTTGAAGGTTTCCAACAGTCCAGACTTCATTATAAAGGAGTTTGGGCTGTAGCAAATATGCGCCCGTGGATAAGCAGAAGTCAAAGTTAACGTTAAGAGATCAGGAGCTCTCCGGCCAGGATGGCCGATTGTAGCAAGCAGCCACACTAACCGATGTAGCAAACAGTCACACTACCCTATACACTCATACACTTATTGTACATACACGACTGAATTATACGATAGTTATAAGCACAATAGATACATCTCGTTCTCACATTAAGATCGTGCTTAGGAACACTACTCTGTGTGTCCCTTTCGCACGATCGGCAACCGACACACCAATACATACATGTATAAGGCTAAGCATAGAATGGAAGAATGAATAAAGAACACTTCGTTTGCGACCACTGAAGAGAACAGTACGTGCCTCCTACAAAAGTGAATTGAAACGAAGCTGCCCCCTCTCGCCTACTCATTTTGGACACACTTTGGGAAAACCTTCCAGCCCAACGTTCCTGGGAACGGAGGATACTTGATCCTCCGCAGGAAGAAGTATGACCTTATGGACTGGGCGCTTAATAGTCCCACGAGCTGTGCGGATCTCCACAACTCGGATGAGGTCATCGGCTCCTGGGAAGACAGAACTGGTTCTGCCGAGCCGCCATTCGTCGGATGGAAGATTGTCCTCCTTGACGACTACCATGTCGCCGATTTGGAGGTTTCGGGTCGGATATTGCCATTTGTAGCGTTTGTGGAGTTCCTTTAGATACTCCTCTTTCCACCGAACACTGAACTGCTGATGTTGGGCCTTTAAATGTTGCCATCGATTGAGTATCGATTTGGCTTCGCCCTTTATCTCGGGCTCCGCCGTGGAGAGCAACGGTCCTCCAACAAGAAAATGGCCCGGTGTGAGGGCCAGCAAGTCTGAGGGATCTTCGGACATCCGGCTGGAAGGACCATGAAGTGGAGGGGGCGGAGTGGCCAAAAGAAGATTGTCGTCCTTCTTGTAGGTGTGGTCGTCGGAACGTTGGGCTGGAAGGTTTTCCCAAAGTGTGTCCAAAATGAGTAGGCGAGAGGGGGCAGCTTCGTTTCAATTCACTTTATTGCTTCACTTCGGTATTAATACTAATTTAGATTACATGGAGAACAAGGCTGCAGGGACCGCGGAGTGGTGAGTTCGCTGCTGTAGAGCAGCGAAAGAGAGGGAGACGGGAAGAGCGGAGGACACAGTGAGGGGGAGCACAAGCTTGAGCGCAAGCGCTGGCCGCTTACACCAAAATTCTAGAATAATAAAATAAGCTCATATCATGGAGTAGATGAGACAGGAGCTTCTGGTATTATTTCAGAATTTTGGTATACATTTTATGAAAATCGGACGACTATATCTTATAGCTACCATAGGAACGATAGGGAAAGTAATAGAAACAAGAACATAGAAGACTATATGCAAAGTTTCATTCAGATAGCTTTAAAACTGAGGGACTAGTTTGCGTAGAAACGGACAGACGGACATGGCTAGATCGACTCGGCTGTTGATGCTGATTAAGAATATATATACTTTTAAGGGTCGGAAAGGTCTCCTTCACTGCGTTGCAAACTTCTGACTGAAATTATAATACCCTGCAAGGGTATAAAAAGAACAGATTTCCAGATGAAAAATCTAAAAAAGGACAGCGGTGGCTAATCTTCTAGCCAGACTATTAGGGTGATTGTTTAGTTTTTTCCATGTACTTAGTTGAAATAGTGTGAAGTTTGTCTCCAAGCTGAGTACCTTTAGGTCTCGTTCAATGTCTCTATTCCTCATGTACCAAGGAGCCCCAGAGATCCTCCTTAATGTTTTTGCTTGAAGAATCCGAATCTTGTTCAAATGACATCTTGCAGCAATTCCATAAACTTGAAGGCCATAAAACAGGGAAGGGGCTAGTATTGACTTATATATCATGACCTTGGAGTAAAGCGATAGTTTGTTGCGGGGTGCCAGGAGCCATGCCATCCGGGAAACCTTAGCCTTAAAAGCATGCTGAATGTTCGCAACATGCCTGCCGAATGTAAGTTTACGGTCCAAGGTAACGCCAAGGTATTTATAGGCTCTATGGTGGTCAATGACTCTACCATTAAGACTGACCCCAGGACAGCTAGCTGCACGGTTGGTGAAAGTCACATTCGCACATTTGTCCGCATTGATGCGCACATTCCAGTTCATAGCCCATTCTTGGTAGGCATCCAGATACTCCTGTAAACCAAATGAAGCAGCCAAAATACTTGTATTTTTCACTAGCACAGCAGTGTCATCAGCGTACGTAGCTATTAGTAAATCATCTTCCGCGACTTCAGTTACTGTCGAGTGACTAGGCATGTCCGAAGCAAAGACCGAATACAGAGTAGGACCTAGAACACTTCCTTGCGGAACTCCAGCTTCAATTGTCTTGACTCTTGATTTATACCCATCAGCCGATACATGGAATGTGCGATCATGCAGAAAACTTTTCACAAAATAAAAATTTCAAAACACAGTCTTATTTATTTATTAAACAATGTTTATATGTGATAAAAATAATACAAAATAATGCAGGTTGTTTAACAAGAATAACAAAAAATAAAAATTATTCAAAAAAGTAACAAAGTTTTAACTGAAAATTTGGCTCACTTGAATAGCACATTCTACAGGAACTTCATATTCTGATGATTTTTTCGGAAGAATTAATTATATTTATAATGTAATTAAAGAATAAGATGCCTTCTTGACATATTTTCTCAAAATTAGTAATGAGTGGATCCACCACGATTATGGATGACTTAAAATATCCTGCTGGGTAAAGAGTCGTACAAACTCTTAAGGTAGTCCAGGGAAATTGTTGACCAGGCCGCTTGGATGGCATTAATGAGATCAATCTTATTATCATATTGCTTTCCGGACTCATAGACTTTTCTTGCTAACCATCCCCAAATATTTTCGATTATATTTAAGTCGGGCGAATAAGGTGGCCAATGTAATGTTGACACGTTTTCCTTATCAAGCCATGATTTTACGATCCTTGCCGTGTGTATTGGGGCATTGTCTTGCTGAAACTTCCATTCCAGGCTTCCAAACAAGTTTTTTGCCTCAGGAAGGGCCTTCTCTAGAACTCCTTTATATGCTGTTGCATTCATTCTTGATGTTAAAAATTGCAGTTGGAGTGTGCCGTAGTAGGAAATCGCTCCCCATACCATTACACCACCTTCTCGACTGTGCATTTTTTAAGAATGTGTTCCTCTTTACGCAAATCATGGAAATAAAAGTTATATCCATCGGGCCCCTCAAGGTTAAACTTTTTTTCGTCCGAAAAAACGACTTGATACCACTCTCGATTGAGAGACAAGTTAGCTCGGCAAAAGACAAGGCGTTGGGCCTTTCGAGCTGCGTTTAACGGGTGTTTTTTTTTGTAATTTACGACGCTTTAAATGTTCTGCTTTAGAAATAACGCGTTTAACTGTGGCCAAGCTAGCCTTCACACCGGATTTTTCCTTAATTTTTTCAGCAGAGTCATATGAATTGGATGCATGCCTCAAAATAGATCTCCTGTCCGCTGGCGTAACTGCACTGGAGGTTCGTCCTTTCATGTTTTTTCCATAATTCTGGGGATTCTTTAAATAGTTGCTTATAACTTTTCGACTTCGGTTTGTTCTTTTTGCTATTTCTTGGAAAGAAAGACCAACCTCCTTAAAAGCTTGGATTTTTCCTTTTTTCTTCGTCGTTCAACGCTTTTGCACGACCCATTTCTCGTAGTTTCGAATATCTTTGATTTTATTTTATTTAACTTTATTCAAATAATAAATTTTGTTTGATTTTCCCACTTCATAACGATCGTGAAATGATAATACAAGCAAATGCGCTATTCAAGTGAGCCGAAAAATTCGGGCTTTTTTAGTTAATCCAAAAGGGAATCGCCGATTACAACCAACGGGATCGACGAAATACGCGGAATTTTAGGGTTCTTAAGAGAATAAGTATAGCAAATAAAGAAAACAAAAAAAAAATACATCTATGTACAGTAAACTATGAGATTAATGCTTTTTTGCATTAAAAAGTATGATGGGCTATTCAAGTGAGCGGCAGTGTATATGTCGATATAAGTATAAGCCGAGAAAAGTTGCCACCTGTTTGAAATTTTACAGCTGATAATACGTTTAAATTGGAGCGCAAAAGCAACTATTTTTGGGAAAAATAATTAATATTAGATTTAAAAACAAGAAAAGAAGCTAACTTCGGCACGCCGGTTTTAATGTTTATATTATAGATTTAAATGCTGAAAACACTCACAAAACAGAGTTTCATTACATTTTACCTATACTTATTATGTTTACAGTTTGACAGTTACAGTTTTACATTCCCAGCTTTATATATTTTATACATTTACCGATCGCTTCTAAGGCAGCTATAAGAAATAGTTGTCCGATTTTTATGAAATTTATACCAAAATTCTAGAATAATAAAAAAAGCTTATATCTCAGAGTAAATAAAAATACGTTGAACAACGAAGCTATAATTTTATTTCTATTAATTTCCCGATCGTTCCTATGGCAGCTATATCATATAGTCGTTCGATTTTCATAAAATTTTTACCAAAATTCTGAAATAATATAAAATGACCATATCTGAAAAATTATGCAAAAATGTTTAAAAACATCAAAGTTATAATTATTTTTCTAAAAATTTAGCGAACATTTATATGGCAGCTATATAATATAGTCGTCCGATCCAGCCCGTTTCGACATATATAGCAGTGAGAGTATATAGAAGACTATATGCAAAGTTTATTCAAATAACTTTAAAACTGAGGGACTAGTTTGCGTAGAAACGGACAGACGGACGGACAGACGGACATGGCTAGATCGACTCGGCTGTTGATGCTGATTAAGAATATATATACTTTTTAGGGTCGGAAAGGTCTCCTTCACTGCGTTGCAAACTTCTGACTGAAATTATAATACCCTGCAAGGGTATAAAAAGAACAGATTTCCAGATGAAAAATCTAAAAAAGGACAGATTTCAGGTATGCGGATGATTTTCAATTTTTTCCGGATGAATCGTTAAAAACAGGACAGATCTGTCCGGAAAAAGGACAAGTTGACATCACTGATACCAATACCAAATAAGAGTGCAAACACAGTAGCAAAAGCTATATTTGAAGATTTTATTCTAATGTACGGTCAAATGAAGACGTTCATTACGGACATGGGAACAGAATATAAAAATTCGATAATTGAACATTTAAGCAAGAATTTGAATATTAACAAGAAAGGAAGCTAACTTCGGCACGCCGAAGTTTGTATACCCTTGCAGATTGATTTTGATGTTTATATTATAGATTATAATACTGAAAACACTCACCAAACAGAGTTTCATTACATTTTACCTATACTTATTATGTTTACAGTTCGACAGATACAGTTTTACATTCCCAGCTTTACATTTTCTCTACATTTACCGATCGTTTATATGGCAGCTGTATGATACAGTCGTCCGATTTTCATAAAATTTTAAACAAAGTTCTGGAATAATATAAAATGGCTACATCTCAAAAATTATGGAAAAATATTGAAAAACAGCCAAGTTATAAGTTTTTTTCTAAAAATTTATCGAACATTTGTATGGCAGCTATATGATATAATCGTCCGATCCGGCCCGTTCCGACATATATAGCAGTGAGAGCATATAGAAGACTATATGCATTCAGATAGCTTTAAAACTGACTAGTTTGCGTAGAAACAGACAGACAGACGGACATGGCTAGATCGACTCGGCTGTTGATGCTGATCAAGAATATATATACTTTATAGGGTCGGAAAAATCTTCTTCACTGCGTTGCAAACTTATGACTGAAATTATAATACCCTGCAAGGGTATAAAACATAACTTCAACTGCACACCACCACCAGACTGTAGGTACCGTGGAGCGAAGCCACAGAACACTCAACGAGTTTAATCGTTCATACATCTTAGTTGACAAAACAGATTGGGACGTATGGCTACAATACTTCGCTTATTGTTTTAACGGGTCGTGTTACCTCTATGGCACATTGTCCGTATGAGCTAGTTTTTGGTAAAACTTCAAATTGCCAAAACATTTTGTTTAGGCCCATCGTACCGCCGCTGCTAGCTGAGCTTTCTGCTCTCGCCCCTCTTGCTCTCCCGCACTCGCTCTCCCGCAGCGCTGAGCGCTTTCGCACTCTCGAACGCGGGCCTCGGGCTTCGTTGCCGAATACTCCGATCGGCCGCTGCCGCTCTCGCTTTAGCGATAAAAAATTAGTACTTAAGAAAAATTAGTACTATGTATGCAGCGAAATAAAGCTGACCGAACTGATGCTGAATTTATCGACGACGCCCCCCTTTCTTTCTTTTCGACTCCGACCCTAATTTACGCTTGCGCCGCACAGTAGCGCCTCTCGAACAATTAGCGTTGCAAAAATCGAAAAAGTCATATTTGCAAAAACGATTTTAACCATACTTATTCGACAGACAATTTCCCAAGGATTCAGAATCTGCAATAAAATCTATTTTAAGATTTTTTTTGTAGAAGATATGAGCAAAGTTGAACTTTCTTTCGTTTTTTGTATCATACCAAAAAAAATTGGTAAATTGGTCGACTTTCAGGTAATATTACACAAAAACCATAAAACCAATGATCGTGGTTTTTACTTTAAATGATAGATACATTAATAAACTATTAAAGAACCCAAAATAACGGCACTTTGGCTTGGGCATGTACAGGTAAATCGCTACCTGCCAGGTGTCTATATTTTTCACCTTTTTCTGCCTAAAGTAGTCTATAACTTCTGAAGCCGATGAAAGCCACCGACTACACTATGTCTACAAGTTACGTGGATCTTTCCTGGACCAGAATTAACTTTCATGGGCTGCGTCTGCGAAAATGCAACGACATAAACCAAAACTACTCAGGGTTAAATATACCAAAATACCGACACAATTTCATACATTCCAAAAAATATACTAACTGCAGCGCGTGGCGATTACATTTCGAATTAAAAAAAAATTTTTTTTTCAGTTTTCAAATTATTTTTATTTGAGCAAATACATAAAAATAAACATAAAAAATTAAATAAAAAATATTTTTTAAAAATTGTTTTCATTAAAAAAAAATTATTTTTTCACTTTAATACCCTTTAAAAAGGCGTAGTTGTGGGCGTGGTACATTATGCAATACATATATACATTTTACAACAATTACCTGACCAATGCCGTTTAAGGGGTTATATACAGTTGTTATAGTCGAAAAAACCTAGTCCTCTAGACCATGGATTTGTAAAAATTTTGATTAAAAAAAAAAGGCGACGGTTTTAGCAAAAAATTTACTTTTTCAAGGTATAAGATTTTCGATTTTTATGCTCTAAAAAAGGAAGTTTTTAAAAAAATTGAAAATCCTTCGTTCACGGACTAGTTTTTGAGATAATAAATAAGTGGTCAAAATTTGGTGTCGATCGGATTAGTAGTTTTTTAGTAATCGTGTCCGCCGCAAAGGTACTTTCGAAAAAACAAGATTCTGAGATAATCGCGTTTAAAGTTTCAAGTTTGTTCCGGCCGACGTGCAGGTCGTGCGCTTTAAATAGCTACAACCACGGTTGTAATGCTCCGATCGTTCTGAATTTTTCTGAGAGTATTCTCAACAGTATATACTTGAAGAAAATGCAATAAAAAAAAGTCGATTTTTTTATCATCACAACTGTATATAACCCCTTAAACGCCATTTGACAGATAATTGTTGTAAAATTTACATATGTACTGGAATATGTGTCACGCCCACTTACTCGCCTTTTTATAGGGTGTCAAAGTGAAAAAATATTTTTTTTCATTAAGGCAATTTTTTAAAGATATATTTTTTTTAATTTTTTATCTTAATTTTTATGTATGTGCTCAGATAAAAATAATTTGAAAACTGAAAAAAAAAATGTTATTTCAAAGTGTAACCGCCACGCTCTGCAGTTAGTATATTTTTTGGTTAGTATGAAGCTGAGTCGGTATTTTGGTATATTTAACCCTGAGTAGTTTTGGTTTTGGTTGGACGCAGCTCGACGCAGCAGATGTAAGTTGATTTACGTCCAGAATAGATCCACAAAGGTCGTAGTTATAGTGTATATAGTGGCTCAGCCCATCGATAAAAGATATATCCTACTTTAGCCAGAAAAAAGTGAAAAAAATGGACACCTGGCAGGTAGGGATTTACCTGTGCAAGCCCTAACCCAATTCCCATTTTTTTTGGATTGGGTTACAGTTTATGAAAAGCAATCGAGCATAGCTATGTATTTAAGAATATATATACCCATCCCTCCGCTGCCGCTGTTGGCAACGAAGCTACGAGACTTAGACTTCCTTAGCTGTTAAGACATATTGATAAAGACATATACTATTGTGAGCTCCGAGCGACATGAAAGGCTGCTCCGAAACCAAGATGGGAATTGCACTAAGTTTTGCTATACCTCTATAGTGTTCAATGTTAGATTTACTGCCCTTTTTATGAAGTGGAATGATAAAAGATCCTTTCCAAACTTCGGGGAAAAACGAATGCTGAAGTGATAACTGAAAAAGTCTAGCCATTGGTCTACATAATGACCTGGACAATTTCTCAGAACGCAGCTAGGTACAAGATCTAGACCAGAGAAGAAGGAAAGTTTGATTGGTGAGATTATGGAGAACATCATCTTCGCTGATTACAGGCATAAAAATACAATTGGAGTGCGGAAGTGGAAAATAATACTCTGAGTTATTATCGAAATTAATTTGTGAGTATGTAGTCTGGAAGAATTTTGCGAACAGGTTCGCGATATCAGGCTCATTAGAAGCGGAGGCATTCTTGAAATGATGACATGATGGAATTTGTTGAGATTTCCGTTTCGAGTTTTCGAAAGCGTAAAATTGCTTAGGGGCCTGAAACTCAATTTTGCACCGATTTAAGTGGTTTCTGTAGCATTCAGAATTGTGTGCTAGGAAATTTGTACGAGCAGTTAAATATCTCTAATGGTCGACTTGGAGACCAGATTTGCTATACTTTTTAAATAGTATGGATTTTTAATTTCTGAGATAAGAAAGCCGACCAGAAAACCAAGGGGGCTTATGAGAAACTTCTGGTGAGGGAAATGAAGGGACATACATGTCAAAAGCTGCGTCATAGAAACGCTTAACGATAAGTGAGGGATCCCCTGTGGAGTTCAAGAAAGTCCAATCAGTTAAGGATAAGTCAGCTTCCGGACACAATAGTAATGGAGAGGAGGCTTCAAGGGTTAGCTCCAAAGTGGGATGATAAGCGTCTTCAGGACTAGAATGAGGGTCAATACTAGTGACGTAGGCATTGGCAAACTCAGAGACAGAGATGAGGTCTAAGACGTTATGCAGTTCCTAACGAAATTTAATTGTCCCAATGAGTGGTCAATGAGACCATGAATTAAATCATGGGGTGAGGTGGGAACAAGAACATTTGAATCACGTAAGGGCATCCAAGAAATAGAGGGCAGATTGAAATCACCCGCCACCGCCTGTCCGTATTAGACGATCACGTCTAAAGATGGTATAGTTCCCTGAACAAATCTCAGAGTTAGACTCAGGGGAGTTGTGCCATGTTTCTGTAAAGCATCTCTGAAACAACAATGTAAACAAAAGCTCCCAATTATCTATTTTGCAAAAGATAAGCCGAGATAAGCGACTGCGCTCGCTGTTCTCTCGGACCTACGCACTCTCATCATTAACATTCGCCTTTGATCGCTGGTACAGAGCAGCTCGTTCGCTCTCGCTACCACAATAAACGCATTGAAAATCGAACCACATTCTCGGCTTTCCTTTTAACACCGTTCTGACACACGCATAATTCTCTCTCGTTAAATATTCGCAAAAAAAGGTGGCATAAATTAATGCCTCCTCTAAACATTTGGTGACCCCGACGTGATCGTGAACGTGTGTTAAAGTTAAGCAATTATTAAATATCGTTTTAATAATTCTACGCGCCCTTTGCATGTGTCGCTGCAGGGCCATACACACACAAACTCTTTTCGCATCGCTTCGCCCGGTATTCGTACATACCGGCATACATACATACATACATTGTACAGTTAGAATCGGCTGCTGTACAGTTTGAATTTTTCTGCATTACGGAAGGTGTTACGCAACTTCGCTCGCCAGGCAGAGGTCGCTGCCCGTTGTTTTCGGCTCCTTCATTACTCTCAAATTCGTTCTTTGGTTTTCGCTGGCCCAAGTGCAGGTGCAGCGGAAATTTCGTGCGGTGACTTTCGTATACCCTACAAGCGGCAAATAAAAAGTAAAAATGCCAGCCAAACATACGAAAAAACCTGAGCTCGCGCCTCACGCACCAAACGGCGAGGAGTTTTATCGGGCTAAGGCAGCTTCTATGGTACGCCAGCTGGCGGCCCTAAATTCTTTTTTGACAGAGGAGCAGTTGGCCAAGTTCGACGAAAGTGAGTTGCAGGTGCGGTTGGACCTAATCGAGCGCATGTACTCTGACTTCGACAGCTCTCGACTTAACCTTGAACAACTTGTGCTTGAGGAGTTGGAGTCAGATGCGCGCTTAACCTTTACCACGGCATATTGTGAGACGAAAGGAAAAATCTGCCGCCATCTCAACAGCGAGAAGAGAAAGTCGTTGGCAAATTCAACTGAGTTGCATGGCATCCTCGGTGGACACGCAGCCGCCTTCAAGTGCAATTCGAGGCCCACCAGGCTACCGGAATTTCAGCTTCCGCGATTTGGCGGAGCATACATCGATTGGCCGGATTTCTACGCCATGTTCAACACTGTGGTGGGAAAGAACGAAGATCTAACAAAAGTGGAAAAGTTTCAGCATCTTCGCGCATGTTTGGACGGCATTGCACTGGACGCAATTCGCTCGCTGGAGCCCACGGAAAATAATTACGACAGGGCTTTGGAATTGTTAACGTCGAGATTCGATAATAAATTATTGCACTTTCAGGCACATGTTCGGTCTTTATTCAAGCTACCCGGAGTGGAGAAGGGCTCCGCAAGTAGTCTGCGGCAGTTAAGCGACAAGGCAAATTCTCATTTGCGCGCCCTGGCTACTATGGCCTCTACACAGGAAATATATGACGGCCTCTTAATTCATCTCATCGCTTCAAAACTGGACGTTCAGACCCAGGAGAGGTGGGAAGAAGGATTACCTTCCAAGGAGCTGCCAAGTTGTGATAAATTCTCATCGTTCTTGGACCTTAGATGCCGCATGATGGAAAATTTGGAATACGCTATGGTAAACCAAGCACCTAGCAAGCAGGTTGGAAAAGTAGCTAACAAATTCTGTCGTAGCACCCTCATTGCTTCATCATCAGCTATGCCATCATGTACCTTGTGCGAGTCTAGGGAACATTATTTGACAAAATGCCCACAGTTCTTAGGATTGAACCCCAATCAGCGGTATAGAGAGTCAAAAAGGCTACATCTTTGTCTCAATTGCCTACGAAAGGGACACAGCCTACAGCAATGCAAGTCTGGCAACTGTAGACACTGCCACCAGAGGCATCATAGTCTTCTTCATTTGGAAACAAATCCCGTTCCAACCCTGGCCCAGCCTGTTCCAGAAATACTTCCGCAAGGATCATCTCACGTCTCTGTAGCCTTGTCCAAAACGCCACCGCTAGCTTCATCGTCAACTAGATCCGAATACGTCTTGCTTGCTACCGCCATAGTCTACGTGAAAAATCGCTTTGGCGTGTTCGTGCCATGCAGGGCCTTGCTCGATTCATCTTCTCAAATCAATTTCGTCACATCTCGTTTCGCCAATCAGCTTCAGCTCAAAATCCATCGTTCAGTCATCTCCATATCAGGAATCGGTGAATCCTCGCTCGCTTCGGATAAATCGGTTCATATTTTCGCTCAGTCGAGCAACGCAAAGTATAGCACTTCGCTCTCCGCTGCTGTCACCCAATCAATCACCGATTACCACCCGCGTTTCGATCTCAACGCGTCTGAATGGAAAATACCGGAAAATCTCGAGCTCGCCGACCCGCTCTTCTACAAAAGTCAACGCATCGACTTGCTTATTGGAGCAAGCATATTCTTCGATTTACTTTGTATTGGACAAATTCGATTAGGCAGCAACTTACCCACTCTGCAGAAAACCGGTAGGATCTTCCATTTGCTCATCGTTAGTTTCTTTATCTCAAGAGCCCAGCACTCATTCGGAGTCGGAATCGATCTCTGAGATACTAAAGAGATTTTGGGAAATAGACAACTGCGCAGATTCCACAAAAACCATTTCGAAAGAAGAAGCTCTATGCGAGCAGCTATTTCAGTAGGAATACACTCGGCTTAAATCTGGCCAATACTCGGTACTACTTCCTGCCAAAACTAGTTTCGATGCTCAAGGAGATTCGTATGATCGTGCACTTATTCGTTTTAAATCACTCGAGACCAAATTAGCTAGAAATTTAGAGCTAAAGTCGCAGTATAAAGCCTTTATAGAGGAGTACCTGAACCTTGGTCACATGTCTCTAACAACTAAAAATGCTGCGCCTCATCAGTATTACCTACCTCACCACTGCGTCCAAAAATTGGAAAGTACAACAACAAAACTGCGAGTTGTTTTCGACGGCTCGGCGAAGTCCACTTCGGGATATTCGTTGAACGATTTGTTGTATGCTGGTCCTTCTATTCAACCAAAAATCTTCACTACCCTGCTTCGTTTTCGATTTTTCAAGGTTGCCTTGTGTGGAGATATTTGCAAAATGTATCGCTGCGTTCGGGTTACGCATCCCCATCAGTTTCTGCAATGTATTCTATGGCGCGATCGGCCAGAAGACGATATTCAAGTTTACTCGCTTGACACCGTAACCTATGGCACGAAGCCTGCTGCTTTTTTGGCAATTCGTGCAATGCAGCAGCTATCCTACGATGAAGAAGCGGAATTTCCAGTAGCAGCTAAAATCATACGCACAAACTTCTACGTGGATGATCTAATCGCAGGAGGAGACACCATTGAGGAGGTAGTTGAAATTCGTCAACAAATCAAGGCGCTCCTGGAAAGAGGACACTTTCCAATTCGCTAATGGTGTTCCAACGAGCCTGCTGCGCTAGAAGGAGTGGATGACTCGGATCGGGAGAAAACTTTAAAGTTCCACGACGGAACCGACGTTACAAAGGCGTTAGGTTTATCTTGGGACACGCTATCGGATAGCTTGCTTTTCAGCTTCTCAAACGAATGGACAGAAAAACCCTCAACCAAGCGCAGCATCCTGTCGGCTATCGCTAAGTTTTACGATCCCCTTGGACTAATAGCCCCAATCATAACCAAGCTTAAAATTTTCATGCAGGTCTTATGGAAGGATAAGCTCGACTGGGATGAATCCCTGCCGCAATCTTTGCATTCCGCTTGGTTGGAGCACATGTCGCAGATCGCCACAGTTGCTTGTTTGAGGTTTCCACGCTTTGTTCTGCAGCATAACTCATCGTGCGAAATACATGGATTTTGCGATGCAAGCATGGCAGCTGACGGAGCTTGCATCTATGTTCGATCAGAGAACCAAGGTATCGTTTCGTCGAACCTACTTTGCTCGAAATCAAGAGTCGCACCCTTGAAGACCCTCACGATTCCGAAGCTAGAGTTATCTGCAGCTCTTTTACTCTCTGAGCTTGTCTCTCAAGTGGCACAAATCGCACCTCGATCTTGCACCTTTCATTGTTGGTCAGATTCGACAATAGTCTTGGCTTGGATCCGACAACCTCCATCAGATTTTAACATTTTCGTTTCGAACAGGATTTCGCAGATACAGGAAAGAACTAAGGGAATGACTTGGAGGCACGTACCGTCACGGCAGAATCCGGCGGACATCTTATCTCGTGGATGTACCCCTATTGAGCTGATGGAATCAAAACTTTGGAGTGAAGGACCGCAGTTCGCACTCACTGATTCTTCTACATGGCCCGATGACTCGCCCCCTGTCAAGGAACTTCCTGAGCGTCGACGCAGCGCATTGGTGCTGTCGCAGGAAATGGACATCTCACACAGTTGCAAGTTTGGAAACTCGTTTTGGAGAATGCAGAGAGTCTTCGGATATATATATCGGTTCCTTCAAAGGGTCAGCAAGGATCGAGTACGGCATAAAGGAGAGCTTACAGTCGAGGAAATCAAAGGTGGGACTCATCTACTTATTAAAGGAATTCAGCGCGTGCACTTTGCCGAGGATCACAAAGCATTAACCTTGAAGATGAAGCTGTCGCCGAGAAGTAAACTTCTGTCCTTAAACCCATTTATAGATGCAGGAGGTCTAATGCGCGTCGGCGGACGCCTTCAAAATTCGCAGCTGGATTTCGATGCCAAGCACCCTATGATTCTTCCCAAGTCTCATCATATAACCTCAGCTATCATTGATCATTTTCATCGCAAGTTCCTTCATGCAGGAGCGCAGAGCTTGTTAGCCGCTTTACGACAGAGATTCTGGCCCATTGGAGGGCGAAAAACGGTTTCTGCTGTCATCAACAAGTGCATTCAATGTTTCAGATTAAAGCCCAAGCTAGTAGAACACATCATGGCGCCGCTCCCGGAGGACCGAGTGCAGCCGAATCGCCCATTCGTCATCTCTGGAGTGGACTTTTGTGGCCCCTTTTATTCGAAGTCAGAGGTCAGAAACAGGCCCCCTACGAAGTGCTACATAGCCATATTCGTTTGCTTCGTCAGCAAGGCCACACACTTGGAAGTCGTCGAAGACCTTTCAACGCAATCGTTCATAGCAGCCCTGAAGCGATTTATAAGCCTGAGGGGAAAACCTCAAACTATTTGGTCAGACAACGCAACGAACTTCGTGGGAGCCAAAAACGAGCTAATTGAGCTTCGGCAGCTGTTTCTGAGCGATCCTCAAGACATGGAGCTATGGAATTCCCTTACGTCGATGGAGATCCGCTGGAATTTCATCCCACCTCGTTCTCCGCACTTCGGTGGCCTGTGGGAAGCCGCGGTCAAATCCGCAAAATATCATCTCGTCCGTGTTGTTGGAAAATCAATTCTCACATTTCATGAACTGCGCACTTTAGTTTGTGAAATTTCCGCAATTTTAAACTCACGACCGCTCTGTCCCATTTCAGAAAACCCAGATGACATTAGTGTCCTTACTCCTGCACACTTTCTCATTGGATCTACATTCACTGCAATGGATGAGCCTGATGTCACCCATCTGAACATCGATCGCTTGAGCCGGTGGCAGCGCGTATGCCAAATGCAGCAAACCTTTTGGCGCAAATGGAGCGCCGACTACCTTTCGCTGCTGCAGGAGCGGACTAAATGGCGCCTTCCTGTGAGCAACGTACCGGCAGGCAGCATGGTCCTCATCAAGGAGGACAACGTACCCCCTTTGCGGTGGCGCCTCGGCAGGGTCGAGAGCACCGTCGCCGAAGAGGACGGCGTCGAACGAGTTGCAGTCATCCGAACCGACTCTGGACTATGCAAGCGGGCAATGAGGAAGCTTGCGGTACTGCCCCTGGAAACCACTTCACTTGGAAGCATGACTCTTCCAACGGGGGGAGCATGTCGGGAGCAGCCGCAGCAATCAACTTAATATCAATTTAAAATCATTTATTGTTTGCCATTTGGTCAGCATCTCTGACAACAACAATGTAAACAAAAGCTCCCAATTATCTATATAAGCCGAGATAAGCGACTGCGCTCGCTGTTCTCTCGGACCTACGCACTCTCATCATTAACATTCGCCTTTGATCGCTGGTACAGAGCAGCTCGTTCGCTCTCGCTACCACAATAAACGCATTGAAAATCGAACCACATTCTCGGCTTTCCTTTTAACACCGTTCTGACACACGCATAATTCTCTCTCGTTAAATATTCGCAAAAAAAGGTGGCATAAATTAATGCCTCCTCTAAACAAGAATCAATTAGTTTTTTGGAGGCCTAGTTTCAGGAGTTTGAGGGCCGCGAATTCGTTCTTTACATCGTGTGTTCCGTTAACCTATCGGTCGGTTCTTGGTTCACTAAAGAGCTGACACGTCTAAAAAACATTAAGTCTAGGCTTTATAATAGTTATAAACGTACCGGTTCTCTTACTGTTATTTCTAGTTGTCTTAGTATTCGGTCGAATTTTACCGTGCTTAATGCGCAGTCTTATAAAAATTATTTATTTCTCTGTAGGGTTCAGTTTACGCAGGACCCGAAACAGTTTTATTACTTTGTTAACACTAAACGTAAATCCAATTTATATCTTTCCTCGCTTTCATTTAATAACATTACAGCAAACTCTGATCAGACCATCGCCGATCTCATTGCTGAGTTTTTCAAAACTACTTATTCTTCCTCAAATAGCTTAGATCAGACTTTTGATATGCCCAGGTCGAACGCAATCTTCAGTCCTATTTTAAACGAAAGCTCCCTTAGTATGGATCTTCATCGTGTAAAACCAGGTTATTCACCGGGTACCGATGGAATACCAGGCTGCGTGCTCAGGTATTGTGATGGAGCTCTGTGCAATCCCCTTCTGAAATTGTTTACCTTATCTACAATTATACAATTATAAGTGTAAACTTGCTGCGCTGGGATAATATAATAAATAAATTAAATTAAATCTTTAGAAACCATGTCAGCATGGATTTATGAGGCAAAGATCGACCACTACAAATCTCCTGGAACTCATCTTTTTTGTTATTAGGGATTTCCAACGTAACTTTCAAACCGACGTGATTTACACCGTCTTCAGTAAATCCTTTGACTGGGTTAATCACTTTCTTTTTGTAAGGAAGCTTAACTTAAACGGGTTTCCTGTCGATCTTCTTAAATGGATTTTGAGTTATTTGAGTGACAGAACTCAAAAGGATCTGTTTAAAAATGCTCTATCCGAATTCCTCAGAGTCACTTCTGGCGTCCCACAGGGTAGCCACCTCGGCCCGCTGCTATTTACTTTGTTTATCAATGGCCTCCCGCTGGTTTTAACGAACTCTAAAGTACTTAAGTACTCTGATGACGTTAAACTATACTTGCACTACAAGGACAGCGGGTGGTAAGGGTGCGCCAATCCAAGGCAAAGTCAGCAGAGCAACTGTTGATGAATATTCCTTGGCTCAAATGGAACACCAAGTCGACTCGCAGGTGAATATCGGTTTGATAGGCACCACCTTCTCCTCGGAGAAGGTCCTCCGCGTGGTACCTCCTGGAAACGTACTACGGTACGGCCAATGCGAGCGGCACCTCCTGTGAATCCCGCACCCAATAATCCTCTGACTCCCAATCCTTACCAAGACATGGGCAAGTCTTGAAACTGCCTCCCCTCAAGTCAGGCGTGTAAAGCGACCCGTGCGTACTGACTATAAGGTTCGCAGCTGAGGGGTCAAACCACCTGTGTTCGAACGGAGCCTTCCCAGGGCCGGGCAACCCTGGGTCGTAACAAGCCTTGCCGTGGCTTAGGGGCGAAGCTACGGGCCCGCCGCGCTCGCCCTGCCAAGCAACGCAGGCGTTTATGAACATGAATTCGACCAAAAAATCCGCTTCAGACCTCGTGGGGGAGGTAAAACCCCAACAACCACCGACGGAGAGTAAATTGGACGAGGTGGAGCTACTGCGCTCAGACGATGAGACTCTGGCTCCGTCCATTTCAGAGGAAGGTGCAAAGACCAGTACACCTCAAGCGACACAACCAACGACGAGTAAAGCTGCGGCAAGCCAAGCCAAAGCGACGGGCGAACACGGACTTGTTGCTAGACTGGGCAACGAATGGAAGGGGATAAGCATAGAGCTGGTCCCCGCCAATGACATCTCAAGGAGACCCAGAGCTCGCATTTGGTTGCCCAAGGGACTGTCTAGCCATGAAAGGGTGCTCAAGACTCTGCGAGCGATGAACAAGGGAGTCGATATGGAGGACTGGGTCATCCTCAAAGCGGAACGGGAGATGAAGTCCAGCCATCCATACCTGTTCCTGATCAACCAGCGCCGCCTAGAACAGCTTAAGTCAGCAGACAATAAAGTCCGGTACGGCATTAAGAAAGCCAAGGTAAAGGTCATCCTACACGAACCGGACGATATTCTGGAAGACGAAGTCGAGGACGCCAATAAGCTGCTGGACGATTTGGCAATCGACGACAGGACCCCCAACACCACTCCGATCTAATGCCGACGGTCGTTCAGATCAACCTGAAGCGCAGCTCCCGCACTTCAGCTAATCTCGGGGTCCTTCTTCGGGAGAAGGACATCGACATCGGCCTCATACAAGAGCCATGGACAAGGGACGGACCAATCTCTGGCATTGCAATAAAAGGATACACAACATTGTACACAAACTCGATAGGTATGTAGGCCGAGGGTGGGTATAATCATTAAAAACAACCTTAATGCTCTTCTCTACCCCAATCTCAGCAACTTAGATCTAGCAGTGGCAAGATTCAAGGCGGCGAATGGGACAGCCGTACTAATAGCCTCTGGATATATGGCCCACGACGAACCAGCACCACCTGAAGCGTTCAATAGGGTGATGCAGTGGGCAGAGGAGACTAAGACGACGCTCATCCTCGGGTGCGACGCCAACGCAAGGCACACACTGTGGGGAAGTAAGCAGACAAACGAAAGGGGTGAGTCTCTCTTCGATAGTAATTATGTCGTGACGTCACTATTTGTAACAAGGGAAACACGCCCACCTTCATCTTTCCAAGTATAACCCTCCAAATGGAGCATAGCGATTATAAGGTAAGAAATTGGAGAGTGTCTACACAAGACTCGTTTTCAGACCACAGGTACAAATTCTTCGAAATCGTGATGCCGATATGTGAAACGGAGCTGAAGCGAAACCCTCGTAACACTGACTGGGACAAATATGGAAAGATTGTACAGTCAAAGGCCAAAGATAGAAGGATCAAGACTCGATCCACCCCGGAAAGATTAGATAAGGAAGTCGATGACTTCACAAATATTCTGAACAAAGCTTACAAAGAGTCATGCAGACTAACATACTCTAAGAAGACATACCCACCATGGTGGAACAAAGAGCTATGCGAGCTCAGAAAGAATGTTCGAAAAGCCTTCAACACTAGTTACGGAACCAAAGACTGGCAACCGTACAAAGCAATACATAAAGAATACAAAAAGGCAATCTACGTAGCCAAGAAAGAATCTTGGAGTAGCTACTGTGAATCGCTTGAAGGAGTCAAAGACACGGCGAGGCTAAATAAAATCCTATCGAGAGGACACACAAGCCCCACGCTCATAAATAAACCCGACGGGACAGGAAGTACGTCGGCTGAAGAGTCACTGGAAATCCTGCTGAATACGCATTTCCCAGGAAACCAAAAAGAAGAACCTATAACAATGGAAAGCCAGGGGGCAGACCAGCAGTTAAAAATAGAAGAGATCATCACCATGGAAAGAATCCATTGGGCGATAGATTCCTTCGACAGATACAAAAGCCCGGGTCCGGACGGAATTATATCAGCAATGCTACAAACAACAAAAGCAAGCACGGGAAAATGGCTGCAATCAATCTTCCAGGCATGCATTAAAACAGCACACATACCACTTCCATGGAAGGAAGCGAGGGTAGTCTTCATACCAAAACCAGGAAGAAGGGGACACATCCAAGCCAAGGATTATAGGCCGATAAGCCTTACCTCTTTTCTAATGAAAACACTGGAAAGGATCATTGATATCCACATCAGAGAAAGAACGGAGAAAAACCTTTCCAATGCGCAACATGCGTACAGGAGGAGCCTTTAATAACGTAAATGCGGATTCCATCCTGAGCTCCCTCAACGGTATAGGATTAGAAGGAGGCATCAGGGAATGGATTGGCGCAATGCTGACGAGCAGGTGGATAACAGCCGAACTGAGTGGCACTCATCACATAAGATTTGTGAACAGGGACACACCTCAGGGGGACATATTAAGAAAACTAAATAGCGAAGGAGTAAAAGTGGTAGCATACGCAGACGACGTAGTCCTACTCACTTCAGGACCATTCCCCGACGTCATCAGCGAAGTAATGACAAGGGCACTCACGAAACGCAATGCATGGGCGAAAGCCTGCGGATTGGGCATAAATCCAAGTAAAACGGAACTAATGCTCTTCACCAGGAGAACTAAGGTCCCAAGATTCACAAAGCCAAAGATAGATGGCATAGAACTAGAGATATCTCAGCAGGCACAGTATCTGGGAGTTGTTCAGGCAATTCAGTGGCAGCTCATCTTTGAAACCCAATGTTTACATTTAGTACCTAAGATCATAGAGCTGAGCTTGCATGCTCATATAGCGAAAAAGCTCTCTCCCTCTCTCTTACTCATTCACTCAAGAACCCATTATTTTGTAAATCAAACAGCTCAAGAAGGAGCTTTAATAAACTGTGAAATCACTCGCAATCTGGAATCGAAAGCGTTGAGAAGCCCATCTTTGTGTCCGCATTTTAATTTTTATTTGAAACATAATTTGCCGTACCGGCCAGTTCGCAATTGGGCGAACATTTTGGCGCCCCCGGGTGGACATTTGGATCCCCATCGCTGGACATTTGGAGCCATATCGTGGGAGCCATTGGAAGCAGAACGTTGGATACTTTAGTTGGAGTCGATTTCTGGACGCCGGGCAATAAAATCTGGATTTAAAGCCCGCATCGCTGGATTGTTTGGAGTCAACGCTGAAGTGGTTTGAATTGTAATATGCGCCCTTATTATAATAAGTCGCATCAAACAAATAAGGTAATAATTCTGAAAAAATAAAAAAGAACTCGCGCATGATTTTCGTATCACGCACACATACACATACATAGTACCGCTAATTTGGAAGTAGCAGCAGACAGAAGAATAAAGTGCATAAAGTACAAGAATTTACCGTACGTTTTCTCGACTTTTCGTTGTGTTCAACTTCGTTTTGTGCGGCTGCATTTGTCGGTACAGTCGTGTTACTCAAAAGGTCGAACCGTTTGAGTTGGTTTGTGTAATATAATTCGGATGGGACTGAGTCTGAGTGAAGCGGGACTCTTTGGTTTGAGTAAGAGTGGAACATTTCGGAAATTACAACATCGTTAAAACTCAATAAATAAATTATCGGAAAATGACTCGAAGACGTGGAGGTTCTGACAGCAATACTTCTGTTGTTGAAGAAGTCGATGCGGAAGGTATTATGAGAAAATTAAAGTCAGTTAAGGCAGATATCAATCGTCTAGCGCAAGCTATTAAAACTAAAAAGATTTCTTCAAACCCTACGCAATTGGATTGTCGGTTGAGTATTTTAGACACGTATATAGATCGAGCTTTTTCTTTACAATTGCAAGTGGAGGATATCGATTCGGAATTATCATCGCGAGCCGACCTCGAAGATTTGTGCGTGGTAACCAAAGCATTGTTGTTGTCTTTAAAAGGCCCAACCCCGCCTAATAATTTAAACGAGTCAGTTTTGAATACAACTACATCGCATACACGTCACTTGCCGCGAATGCAGTTGCCCAAATTTAGTGGGAAGTATTCTGAATTCAAAAACTTTATTGGATTGCTTTCAAGCATAATTGATTGTGACCCATCGCTAAGCAACGTTGAAAAATTTAATCATCTATTATGTTGTTTAGAAGGCGAAGCTCTCGGTACTGTTAAGGCCTTTCAGGTGACGGATCAGAATTATGCGAAAGCGCTTGATGCACTGAAACAAGTTTATGATAATGAGTGCCTTATTTTCTTCGACGGAATATCTCAACTTTTCGAACTGCAGGCTATACAAAGCCCTTCAGCTAGTGCATTGAGGTCACTAATTGATACCGTATCTGCAATTTATGAGTCCCTATTGTCTGTTGGTGATGAAAAGGTTATTGCAAACGCACTTTTGATTCATATAGTTATGTCGAAGGTTGACGGAAAGACTCGCTCTAGGTGGGAAGAGAATTTAGATTATCAAAAAATTCCGTTGTGGTCGGATTGCGTTAGTGCCCTCAATAAGCGTTTTCAGCATCTATCGGCTGAAGAAGCCACTACCGGACGGTCAAAGGGTCGCAAGGGACAGCAAGAACACAAAGGTAGGCAGTTCGGAAAAACGGCATTGACAGCAGTACAAACAAGCAAAATGCAGGAAGTAAAATGTGTGTTCTGCAAATCTAATGATCACTTTATCACTACATGTCCGTCATTCGCAGCTGCGGCTGTCATTACCCGGTTTAAGTTTGCCAAGGGATTCCCACTTTGCATAAATTGTTTGAGAAAAGGACATAATGTATCGGCATGCAAGCTATCTCACTGCGGGGTATGCTCGAAACCCCACCATACATTGTTACATCGATACACTGCTGATGTATCCATATCACAAAACGCAGATTCTGTGGCAAGCCATCTTGGAGTGCTTGCTGCAGAACATCAAAGCCCTGTGTTATCAAATCACGCCAGCATCATTGATGCACAGCAAGTTGTTTTGGCAACTGCAGTTGTACACATAAAAGGTAGCTCTTGTCAGATTCAGCCAGCCAGGGTACTTCTAGATTCAGGTTGCCAGGTTAATTTTATTATGGAGGAAATGGCAAGAGGCTTGCAGTTAAAGCGAACTCGAAAAGAAGTTAATTTGTTGGGAATTGGAAAATCGAGCTTATCTGCGCACCAAGTGGTGCAAACTACAATTTGTTCTCGCGTTCATGGCTTTCAAATGGTGTTTGATTTCGTCGTTCTTAAGTCTATTTCCTCCCACCATCCAGAGAAAGGCGTAGATGTTGAATCACTTAACATTCCTAAAAATCTCCCGCTAGCTGATCCAGCCTTTCATAAGCCTCAAAAAATAGATTTGCTGCTAGGAGCAGACGCAGAAAAACACACTCACTTTGCAAAACACTGTTTTTGGTTGGGTGGTGTCAGGGCGTTATAGATCAAAAGATCACCAAAAGACGGAAGTGTGCTCTACGGTAAGCACCGTGAATGAGTCTGGTCCACTGGAAAAACTAGTCAAACGTTTCTGGGAGTTGGAACAAGTTCCAAATGTGTCCGAGGACAAACGGTATACCCCAGAAGAAATGCTTTGTGAGAAAATCTTTCGAGAAACAGTTGTTCGTTTACCTTCAGGTCGATTGCAAGTATCCTTACCTTTCAAATCAAGCCCAACATGTCTCGGATCATCGTTTGAGATGGCAAGAAGGCGGTTTCTATCGCTAGAGAGACGCTTATCCAAAAATCCGAACACACAATTAATGTTTAATCAGTTCATGGAAGAGTATTTGGCTCTTGGGCATATGACTGCAATCGAGGGGTCAATACCGAAAGATCCACATTGTTTTATACCCTACCAATGTGTGGAACGTCCACAAAGCAAATCCACCAAGCTAAGAGTGGTGTTTGATGCATCTTGCAAGACTACTTCGCAAATGTCGCTTAATGACCTTCTGATGGTAGGAGCTACAATACAACCATGCTTATATTCAACTCTCCTTAGATTTCGCTGTCGCAAATTCGCCCTTGTGGCAGACATAACTAAAATGTACCGTCAAGTGGAGATTGACGAGGCGCAGCGAATTTTCCAGTTAATTGTATGGAGAAGAGATCCTGTAAGCCCCTTAGAAATTTATCGGCTGAATACTGTCACATATGGAACAGCAAGTGCCCCTTTTCTTGCAGTTAGATGCTTAAAGTATCTCAGCGACAGTCATTTACAATCACATCCTAGAGGTGCAAGAGCACTTGCCAAAGATTTTTACGTTGATGATCTGCTCACTGGAGCAGATACAGAAGAAGAAATAGTCATTCTTCGTCGAGAACTCCTTAACATATTGGAACCTGCAGGCTTTGTTCTAACAAAATGGGCTTCGAATTGTGAAACTAATATGTATACCAAATCGAATGCAGAAATTTTACATGGAGATCTTGAAGACCTCAAAACACTTGGATTAATATGGAATCCGCAGGCTGATGTGTTTAAGTACCGCGTTAGTAAGGTATCTTCTGATCAGCTGGTGACCAAAAGATCAATCTTGTCCTTTATCGCTACTCTCTTTGATCCGTTGGGCTTGTTATGCCCAATTATAACCAAAGCAAAAATATTCATTCAAGAGGCTTGGCTCTTAAGTCTAAACTGGGATGATCCTGTTCCCAAAGAATTTGAAAATAGGTGGAACATAGTAAAAAATGACTTTGCACTGTTGGAAAAGTTGACCATACCGAGGTTTGTCGAAACAAGCAAGCAAGCAGTGTGTCACATTCATGGGTTCGCAGATGCTTCTACACGAGCCTATGGGTGTTGCCTATATGTCAGAGTGGTTGATCCAAGCGGGGTATCTGTGCACTTATTAACAGCAAAATCTAGAGTAGCCCCTTTAAAAACAAAAACTATTCCTAGACTGGAATTATGCGCGGCGCATCTGTTTGCAAAACTGTGGGAAGTTATCAGCGGTTTGGCGGCATGTGCCAACAAAAGAAAATCCTGCGGATTTAGTGTCGCGAGGATGCTCTGTGGATGAGCTAAATACCTCGTTTTGGTACAATGGTCCTAGTTTTTTACAGAAAGAAGCGAAATACTGGCCGAAAAACTCGCACTTTCAGCTCTCAAAAACAGAGTCAGAATTAGAATTCAAAAAGTCACGCGTCGCTCTTATCGCGGCCGATGGTGAGCTAAACCCGATTCTCAATATTGTAGAAAGGTCATCTTCTTATCTAAAGGTGGTTCGCATAGTATCCTACATTTATCGATTTATTGACCTTCGAAAAAATGCTACTTGGAATTCAATTTGCCCGTCAGCGGACGAATTGGGAACGGCATTTCTTAACGTAGTAGAAACGGTTCAACAGAAAGCCTTTGCAGATGAAATTGTGAAGCTGGAGAAATCAGCCAATTTGCGTGCGGGAATTCAAAAGTTAAATCCCTTTGTCTCGGTGGAACAACTTGGGAATTCATCATTCTCCTTGCTGCGAGTAGGTGGTCGTCTACTACATGCCCCATTGCGTACAACGCTAAATTTCCCTTACTAATGCCAAAGAACTGCAAATTTGTGAATCTATATTTGAGACACTTACATAGAACCAATTGTCATGCGGGACCAAGGTCGTTGGTGGGACTTTTAAGACAATCAATCTGGTTAATAAACGCGCGCCGTGAGTGCAGTGCCATTGTGCGTCCATTGCTTTCACTACAAACCAAAACTTCTATCACAGATAATGGGTAATTTACCAAAAGATCGACTACAGGGAAATAGACCCTTTGAAGTAAGCGGAGTCGATCTGTTTGTCCCAGTCAAAGTCTACCTAGGAATTCGTGGGAAGCAGCCGATAAAGATGTACATAGCAGTGTTCGTCTGTTTTGCATCAAAGGCTGTTCATTTGGAAATACTGAAAGACTTGACATCTAATACATTTATTTTATGCTTATCCAGGTTTCTGGGTCGCCGCGGCCCTGTTGTCAAACTTTATTGCGACAATGCTACAAATTTTGTGGGTGCTGCACGAATCCTCAAGGAGCACATGGAACCCTTCGGCACCAACGACCAGAGCATCATGTCGTATGCTGCAGCACACCGATTCACCATCGAATTCATCCCGCCCAGAGCGCCACACATTGGCGGTCTTTGGGAGGCGGCCGTAAAGTCGGCCAAGCACCTTTTGTTGAAGGCTATGGACAAGGCAATTCTCAAGGAGGACGAGCTGCATACGGTCATCGTGGAGGTGGAAGCCGTGCTAAATTCGAGGCCGCTCATAGTGGACAGTGGCAGTCCCAACGAGGGAGAGGTCGTCACACCAGCGCATCTACTCGTAGGCACAACGCTAGCAACGCTGCCACCCGCATCCGCGCAGCCAAAGGCAGACTGCAACCTCACGTACTTGCAGAGATGGCAGCTAGTCTCAGCGATCAAACAGCGATTTTGGAGCGACTGGTCGAGAGACTATCTACTGAGCCTACAGCAGCGGGGAAAATAGACCAAAGGCGTGGACAATCTTCAAGTCGGAATAGTGGTGGCGATTCACGAAGACAACGTTCCCCCCCCAATTGTGGATAACAGGCGTAGTCGTAGAGGTCATTCCAGGACATGATGGGAAGGTTCGCGTAGCTGTAGTCAGAACAAAATCTGGCATATACAAGCGGTCTATTCACCGCCTTGCACCTATTCCTATGTGTTGAAGCATACATGCTGTCAACGCGGCCGATGTTCAGGCAATTCAGTGGCAGCTTATCTTTGAAACCCAATGTTTACATTTAGTACCTAAGATCATAGAGCTGAGTTTGCATGCTCATATAGCGAAAAAGCTCTCTCCCTCTCTCTTACTCATTCACTCAAGAACCCATTATTTTGTAAATCAGCCCAAGAAGGAGCTTTAATAAACTGTGAAATCACTCGCAATCTGGAATCGAAAGCGTTGAGAAGCCCATCTTTGTATCCGCATTTTAATTTTTATTTGAAACATAATTTGCCGTACCGGCCAGTTCGCAATTGGGCGAACAGGAGTGATACTAGATGCAAAACTCTCATGGAAAGAAAACATCAACGAGAGAGTCAAGAAAGCAAGCATAGCATTATATTCCTGCAGGAAGATGTTCGGAAAGAACTGGGGCATCCACCCCAAGATAATAATATGGCTTTACACAGCGGTGGTAAGACCCATACTCACATACGGAGCACTAGTATGGTGGCCAGCATTAACCAGGGCATACAACGTCCAGAAACTAACAAGGATACAGAGATCGGCATGCGCAGGAGCCACGAGAGCACCGAGATCATGCCCCGCAGCGGCGCTGAACGCCATCCTGAACATAATACCGATAGAGCATTTCATCAGGAACACTGCGGTACGACTTAAGGCTAGTCAAAGCTGGAAAGACTACCATCCCTCGGACAAGCACGGATGACTTCAAAACTAGTGGCCAAATGTAAAGGGGCACTAAACAGACTAGCAGAGGACAACAGGGTAAAAAATAGCCTGGGTACCCGGACACAATGACATATACGGAAACGAGAAAGCAGACGAGCTGGCCAGAAAAGGGTCAGAAGAACACTCAGCAGACATACAGATCTCAGACATACAGATCTCCCTGAACTCAGTCCAGACGGAAATACATGACTATTTCAAAAAACTAGCCAGCAAGGAATGGTCGACGAAGGCAGAGCACAGAAGATCGAAACTATGCTGGCCAGAATTCAATAGGAAGAGAACCGCAGAACTGATCTCCAAGAGCAAAAACGGACATCTGGAGGATAGCGGCAACCATCACTGGCCACTGGCCTATAGGCACGCAAGCCTGTAAGATGGGTCTACCCTACAACCCACAATGCAGAAGCTGCAAGGAACCAAGCGAGCAGGAGACACCAGAGCACCTGTTGTGCCACTGCCCGGCACTCAACAAACAAAGAGCCCGACACCGGACCACACCATCTCGAGTCACTAGTGGAATTTGGAAGCTGCCACCCTAGCTTACCTGAATGACACGGCCTGGTACTAAGGAGGGAGCAGACAACAGCAAATCGAGGGCGTGGACCAAAACGGAGCCCAGCTCTAATTGGAGGGGGCCAGGGTGGCCTCACCAGTTTTACCTACCTACAAGGACAGCTCTTGCCAGACACACCTGCAAACGGATCTTAATAACTTTCAAGCATGGTGTCTTGCTATTTTATTACATCTCAATAGCTCCAAATGCTGATGACAATTTTACGTGGCACTCCCCAGTTTGCCACTTATACGCTTAATGATTGCGCTCTGGAAAGAATAACTTGTTGACGATTTGAGTGTTCCCTTAGACCCTAAACTTTCGATCTCTGAACATATTTCGTGCATGGTTAATAAAGCCAGAGGCATGCTCGGTTTTATTAAGAGGTGGTTGAAGGAAGCCGATTCCCCTTATATAACGAAGACCCTTTTTACTTCGTTAGTACGCCCAATATTGGAGTATGGTTCATGCGTCTGAATTCCTTAATTCGGAGTCCATATTAACGTTATTGAATCTGTACAAAATAACTTTTCACTTTTCGACCTCCGTGGCCTATCCTGGGATGCTTATGAGAGACTACCGTCCTATTCTAGTAGATTTCTATTAATTAATGTACACTCCCTAGCTAACCGGAGAACGATGCATGGTGTCGTATTTCTTAAAAATGTAATAAACGGTGATGTTAAGAGCCCCTATCTTTTAGGGCAGCTCAATTTCCACGTTCCTCGACTAACATCTAGAACCCATGTAAGTTTAAAATAAACACAAACACTACTGCCGATTTCAAAAATTCTTTCACCAATGGATAACTACATTCCCTCTGAGTAACGTAGGTTAAATTTTAGCGCTAGAAAAGATTAGAAAGCCAGTAAAATTTAACTAACGTAATCCAAGGCACCTTAAGTAGTTATCAAAAAATCTAAAAGAACTAAAACGTAATTAAAGTATGCCTCAATGCATTTTCTTCAAAGCAATCAATTTAAAATATTCATTTTCGCACAAATATATGAGCACACCTGAGTTATCTATCCCGACATCGAAAAGCTTACTGAAACAAATATAGTTTGGCTGTACAAGGGAGATGTTCCTCCGAAAAACGACTTAGTGAGAATAATAAAATTATTATTAGGTAATTTTAAATGTAACAGATCTGTCAACAGTGTTCAATATCTTAGATATACTGCACTACCCACAAGCTTTTTAAATTCTCTCAATCCTGCCGGGCTACCAGCCTACTAACTGAAATTAAGATGACAGTATTTTCATTATGCTATTGAAAAATGACTAGACTATATAGCAACGATAATCACTGGGGCCGTGGCGGACGCTTCTTTCACATTCCGTGAGTTCTAACGATTCCAACATGTTTGCCTATATCCTTTAAAAGGTAACAATTTCCTGTGAAGATTTAATTTCCCCTTCGATAAATAAATCAAAGGAACAAACAACACTGCCTAAAAACAGCTGACTAGCACACGCAATTTAAGGGGTTACATACAGTTGTACCGATCAAAAAAAAATCAATTTTGTCGATTTTTGACATCATAAAAAATATTTATTAAAAATGTTTTGCCGACGTTGTTTAGTACATGTTTCTGGGTACTTTATAAAATTTGTTCATAAAAAAATATTATATATTAAAAAAGATATGGTTGAATTCCAAGATCGTCTTTTTTTCGATGGTGACTTGCGGTGGACATCATATCCCGAAAACGGTTCATCCGAAATCAAAAATTACAAAAAATTTCGTTAGTATATTGTATTGCCTAGTCCTCTAGACCATGGATTTGTAAAAATTTTGATTTAAAAAAAAATGGCGACGGTTTTAACAAAAAATTTACTTTTTCAAGGTATAAGATTTTCGATTTTTATGCTCTAAAAAAAAAAAGTTTTCAAATAAAATTAAAAATTCTTCGTTAGAGGACTAGCTATTGTTATAATAAATAAGTGGTCAAAATTTGGTGTTGATCGGATTAATAGTTTTTTAGTAATCGTGTCCACCGCAAAGGTAACTTCGAAAAAAAACGATTCTGAGATAATCGCGTTTAAAGTTTCAAGTTTGTTCCGGCCGACGTGCAGGTCGTGCGCTATAAATAGCTACAACTTCGGTTCTAAAGCTCCGATCGTTATGAATTTTTGTGAGAGTATTCTCAACAGTATATACTTGAAGAATATGCATCACAACTGTATATAACCCCTTAAATTTCCACCATGCATGCTTGGGATGAAATGCCTTTATTTTGGCCAAAACCTAAAAAATTCGTGTTAATATATCAATATTGTTATAATTATTTTAAGCTAAGAAATGTCCCCAGACATCAAAAATATTTAATTGGTATTTTATTGTGCAGCCCTTGTCTTCCACCAGTCCTTGAAAGTCAACTGTTCTTGCCACGTAGTACGTGCAAGCTTGCTGATTAGACAAGTTTCTTAACTTTGACGTTCTCGTATTTTTAAACAGTTTGACCAATTAAAATACCTTAAAATGGAAAATGTTTCACATGGTATGTAGAAAATATCTGTATAAGAGTTTAATTATATGTGCTTTTGTTTTGTCATGTTTTTAATGAAATACATAAACACTAGTTTGGTTGATTCTAACCTTAAAATATTTGTGTTTCGTGGAGCATATCTAGCAAGATACAACAGGATTCAAATAACAACTTATGTGGTAGTATGTGTTATTATGTGTATATTCAGATAGCATTTAAATAATTTGCGGGAATTTGCGGGGTGGTTAGATATTTCAACAGATTCGAGCAAGGTTGCAATTCGTCGAGGTGACTTACTGGAAGTTTGGCTGGATAATATTAGCAATGTCATCGCTACTTTTGACTGTGTTTGCGTCGAAGTAATTCCAAATGATTTTCCGGAAAACGATTTGGAGATGATTAAAAACAAAATAAAAACTTTATGGTTCAAATAAAAAGACTGCTGAACAAAGCACACAGAAATATTCGATGCTTAGAGGAAAACGCATCTGAGGCTCGCAAAAAATTTTACAAGCGCGATAGGATTTTGCATGCGAGGAAAAATAGCCGAGTGAACAATTTAACTGACGTATTTCACCGAGCTTTGGATTCTTCTGATCCTTACTTATCAAGCATCGCTCAAAAAAAGAGTTCAAAATCCCACTCATTGCCAAGTGAAGTTATTGTACTTTTAGCTTCTCCAAAACCAGAAGATGCAGCCCAAGTATATAGTGTTGAACACGACCTTGCAAGTATATATTTAGATTTATTTAGAAAAGAACGTTTATATTAATACAAGTTTATCTACTTATTTTTAAGTTTTCGTTTATTAAGGTATGTTATATGCAAAAATATTAAAATAAAAAAAAAAATTTCTAACAATTGTGGATAAAAAAATGAAGAAAAAATAGAACAAAATTAATATGAATTTTATATGAATATACTGCAGTTCTATTATGTGGCAGTATAAAAAAAACCGAAATTCACAAATAATATAAGCAGCAAATTCTCTAAGTTTCAACTCTCTAGCTTTAAAATTACGGTTGTGGCCAAAATAAAGGCATTTCATCCCAATGTGCCATATAAGTAAAATAACGCTTATAAGTTTATTTAATTAAAAATTTCTATTAGGAGGCAGCATTAAAATCAAGAGCAGGATGAGATTTTCACCTTATTTATGGAAAAAATTATGATAAAGAGTGAAAGAGTGAATTGGCACGGGCAAAACATCCGCATGAGTTTTCCAATACTTCTTATCGAACATTTCCAGTACTGCGCCGAAAACATGATTGAAATTTCAATTAATTCAAATTAAGATCTACGGCCAAGAACACTTGTACCTTTAATTTTATGTAATGAACTAGTAGCCCATTAACGAATTTAGGTTGGACGCTAGAGCGGGCCAAAGTCTAATTAGCTCCCTATTAACAAAACACACATACAAAACAAACGCGTTTGTCTATGCCGGCCAGCTGATATTCCTTTGAAACAAAAGGGACCAAGGGGAAATTTAATATAAGTCCCTAAATCAACAAGGGAAATTCGCTTATGTTAAAGGGAAATCCGCAAATGTTATCAAATTCACTTCCGAGTGGAAACTAGAACAGGCCTGATAATTACTTTTTCGAAAGCTAGTAAACATTTATGTAAAGATAAAATGATTTACTAATCTTTAAATTTTATATTTACCATCATTATGATATTAAGCAATATGTAGCTATTTTTATATATTATTGAAGTTACATCAAAGACCATGTAAAAAAATTGTTCTAGCATTGATGGGACAGCGTCGGAATATATTTCCGCGTTTTTTCCATTTATATTTTGGGTATGCGTAGAAACATCATTGGAATGCGGTTCCAAATTCAATCGAATTGCATTTAATGTTAGCTCATACTGCGAACGCCCTAATAGGCTAAGCGTGGACACAAAATACGCCAGCATTAAAGCTATTGGGCTTAAATAAGAATCCAAATGCAATTTTACATTCAATGCAACAATTTTTCCATTCTTATTTTCATCATAAAGGCTAAGTAAAACTTCCATCCCCATAACTCTAATTAAATAATAAATTATTAATAATATTATTTCTAACAAGAATGCCTCTCACACACTTACCTTGTCCATATTGAGTTAATATGAATAGATTCTTGTAAAATGGGTAATTGATAGGCACATATAAATATTATATGAAAAAAGAGTGCCACAACCATAAAAATTAAAGGATAATACATCCCCCTAAGGAACAACAAATATAAAATAAAAATTTAAATTACTCTAACTTATGTGCATATATTACCGGTGGACTTGACGATAAAGTGCCCAATATGTACCAGCTATGATAAACATTAGAAAATATAAGCTTCCTGGTAGTGATGGTCTTAAAGTTGCAGCAAAGTAAAGTACAATAAGAGTAAAAATAGGAGCTGTTGGATATAAAAATTGACCTGAATTAGAAAGTTTGTGTTAAATTGTATTTAAAACCTTACATGTTCTTAGCACGGATCGAATATATACAATAATCAACATGCGGTTCATCTCAGTTACCTTTAAAGTACCAGTTTGTTCCTGACTTTCTTTTATGATGCCATTATCCCATACATTTTGCTTTTTCTGTTTTTTATTGAAAATTTTAAAAAAAATTAATGAGACAAGTGTTACTAGAAATACAATGATATCTGGAAGAATCCAGTGCGCAATTGAACCAAGGCTAAAAAAAATTAGTTAGTTTTAATTACATGCATACATTTACATTACCTTAGTCCTTTAAAGTATAGAAAACCAATTTGACGAAAAATAATATCAGTCGATGTTTTAGCGCTTGTCTCAAAAAAAAAAAAATTGGTCAAGTTAATTAAAACATGCCCAATAAGATTAGTTATACTTAAAATACAAAGAACTATAATAAATATATTTAAAAGAGCAAGCTGCTCATGACTCTGTTTTTTTAGAACCCAAGGTGAAATAAAAAACATTAAAAGGTATAAAAAAGATATTCCAACCGGTCGCACAAGTGACACTAAATAATGAAAATATTTGTTAAAAATTTTGGAAAAAGTAAGGAGCTTACCAATAATTAATGTCATTGGTACTATAAAACGTATTAATGTATATAGCACAGGTCTGGGCATTTTCAAAAAGAAAAATTTCACTTCTTGTTTTAAATTATCTTTGATATTATCTGTATGACATTTAACCAAAAAGTGACTAGACTGTGACACTGTTGTTAAGGCGAGTAATTTAAATTATTTTACTTTCCTATTGATTTTCCAATGAACAGTATTGCAGCTACTTATAAAATATGAAGATAAATTTAACAAGAAACGAAGCTGATTTCAGAACCGTGACAGGATGTTATCTTTTTTATTGAACACGTTGAACACCCGTTCAACGGCCGGGTGAATGTTCAGTCGCTGCAATATACATAATCATAACATTACATAATCTGTAATTTGTCAGTCGCAGCAATCTCATATGCAGCCAAAATAAAGTATAGATTCAAGTGCTGGGTGCGACACAAACAAGGCAATTAGTTTATGTGCTATTTTGCCAGGCATCGAAGCCTACTCACACTAACAAACACTCAAATAAACATTTTTGGCTATCATTAAGGCTCCACGGTACTTCATTACGTATCGAAGGTATTGGAGGCAATCCTAAGACTAGTCGAGCTAGAGTGAATGTGCAAATGAAATCAATGCATATCGAGTTTACTCAGCAAGTCGAGGCATTTGTGTTACCACACATTATAGCTAATCAACCGGCTCATCAGCTAGATCCAACAAATCTACTACTCCCTCAAAACATCGCTCTGGCAGATGCAAACTTCGATAAGCCAGGAAAGATTGACATGCTTATCGGAGCTGAGCACTACTATTCGTTACTACTGCCAAACCAGATGATGTTAAAACCAGGCGGCCCGGTCCTACAAAATACTAAACTTGGTTGGATTGTCGCCGGAAAAGTATCTGCAGAAAACAACCAAGCAGCAATTTTTCGCGCCTGCAACCACAGAGGACCAAATCGACACGCTTTTGAAACGTTTCTGGACTTTAGAAAACCTAGAAACGGAAGAGAAACCAAAATCACCGATAGAGGCTCATTGCGAAAGACACTTCCTAGGAAATCTCCAATTCGCAGCAGATGGAGGTTCATAGTAAAACTAAACAAAATACTGCTACCATCCGGTTTCAAGCTCCGAAAGTGGTGCTCCAACAATGACGAAGTTCTCGCACAAATTCCAAAGGAAGACATTGTCAACCACGTTAAATTAGACGAAACCCTTCAACACTACAGTGTGAAAACATTGGGTTTGATCTGGATACCACATAAGGATCCGCTATGTGTGCGATCCCAAAAAAGTGAAGCGTCAACCATCACCAAACGAGTGGTGAGCTCAGAGGGGTCACAAATTTTCGATCCACTAGGACTATTCGCTCCTGTTGTGGTAAAGGCTAAGATATTCATGCAAAGCCTGTGGGAGCTGAAGATGGGCTGGGACGACGAGCTTCCTCAACTGCTGCAAACTGAGTGGAAAAATTATCGTGCTGATCTACAAGCATTGAACAATTTACAAATTCCACGGCACATCTTTGACGGAAAGGTGCCCATTAATCAGGAAATTCACACGTTTGTCGATGCGTCAGAGCGGGCTTACGGAGCAGCAATCTATGTCCGAGCCACATATAAGAACAATCAAGTATCTGTTCGGCTACTGTGCTCAAAGTCAAGAGTAGCGCCGACAGCAAAAGAGACGCTGCCTCGCCTGGAACTATGTGCCGCAGTCTTGGGAGCAGAACTAACCCATAGGGTGCGGAAGGATTTACGTATACCAAACGATAAGGTACCTGGATACTTATGGTCAGATTCGACTGTGGTGCTGTCCTGGATAAACGCATCAGCATCATCATATCACACGTTTGTGGCAAATCGAATCGCAAAAATCCGAGATGTTTCAGAACAATCTCAGTGGCGTCACGTGTCATCAGCAGCAGGAATTGCCGCCAGCAAGTTAGCAGAACACAATCTATGGCTATATGGACCTCTATTTCTACATGGCTCTCGCGACAAGTGGGCTCAGGTACCAACTACCACCCCCAGCGATCTAGAACGCAGGCTTAATCACATAAGCTTGCCAACATGTCAAAATGAAATTGGCAGTGTACTCTACAAGTGCAACCACAGCAACTCCTTCAATAAGCTACAACGTATTGTAGCATATATGATGCGGTTCTTTAACAAGAAAAACAGATCGCCCACAACTACATTGTATGTCGGTGAGTTAACCAATGCAAGGACCATCATCCTGCGGACTATCCAGCAAATTGATTTTAGTGCTGAATACAAACAACTCCGGATCCACAAAACGGTGGACAAAAAGAGCTCGATTGTTTCCCTGTGTCCTATAATCGGAAACGACGGATTGATCAGAGTCGGAGGTAGATTAGAAGAATCGAGCCTTCCATATAGCGCGAAGCATCAAATTTTGCTTCCATACAACGATCCACTTGTGAAAATACTATTGCGAGAGATGCATGAAGAGAACATGAATTGCGGGGCTCAAGCTCTAAGGGCCATTGCCAGACAACAATATTGGATTCTCAATGATAAAACAATGTCAAGAAGCATATTCACAGCTGTGTCAGATGTGTGACTTGACAACAGATTCATTTTTAGCTGCGCTTCGACGATTTTTGGGTCGACGCGGAAAATGTAAGACTATTCACTGTGACAACGCAACAAACTTTGTCGGTGCCAACAATCAATTGAAGGCCTTAGAGGAAGCTATATTCACCGACAAGGCTCAAGAACAGATTATAAACCATTGCAATAAAAAGCAAGTGGAGTTTAAGTTCATACCGCCCCGAGCACCATCGTTTGGCGGGCTTTGGGAAGCTGCGGTGAAATATGCGAAGCGGCTGCTAGTATCAGTCACAGCCACAGCTTCATTAACATTTGAGGAGCTTAACACCGTAATCGTGGAAGTCGAAGCAATCCTCTATTCCCGACCGCTGACACCGATGTCATCTGATCCAACAGATACATCAGCTCTGACTCCTGGCCATCCAAGCGAATGGCTGACGTTCGCTCAGAGAGAGGCTTCGTGCGTGCCAAGATGGCAGGCTGGTGAATGTATAGTGTCTACCTGGCACCGAGCATGTCATTTGCGGAATTTGGGGAATTAGCCACAGACGCGAGAGGCCACTCTCCGTCACTTATAGCCGGTGACTTTTACGCGTGGGCGGTGGAGTGGGGTAGCTCCCTCACTAATGCCAGAGGCAGGACCCTCCTCGAGGCCTTCTCGTCACTAGACCCTCCTCAACACTGGGGCGCAGCCCACCTTTAGCAGAGCCGGGGCGAGTTCGGTGATTGACCTCACGTTTGTGAGCTGCTCCAGGGCTAGCTAATGGGTCCTGAGCGACGCCTACACGGGGAGCGATCACGCAGCGATCCTCACCGCGCTGGACACTCGGCGAGCGCACCCAACACCGCTGCCTCCTCCAGCACGAAGGGGTTACAAGGCCGACACCCTGGACATCCAATCCTTTGCGGAACACATGCAGAGACTGGAAGCAAACGGCTGTGCAGAGCAGATGGCGGAGTCTGCTATGAACCAGCTGCAAGCCGCATGCGATAACTGCATGACTGCCAAGCGCGCCCACTCTCGTCACAGGGACTCGGTGTACTGGTGGAACCATGCTATTGCCGCGGCCAGAACGGAGTGCATCAAGGCGAGGCGCCGCTACCAGCGCTCCTACCGCTCGAGCTCCCACCTATAGAGGCGGCCCCTGTGCGACACCGCGGACCGCGATCCCTGGGGGAACGCCTATAGGATCATCGTCAAGAAGATCCACGGGGCAAAACAGGGCGCCCCCCACGACGCGGAGAGCATCGACAGGATTGTCGAGCACCTATTCCCCAGGACGAGCCAGTCCTGGAGACGGAAATCCTGGCAGCGACGACGAGAATCAGAGAGGCGAAAGCCCCAGGCCACGACCTCGTCCCCAACAGAGTCCTGAGACTTGCCTCAGAGAAGGAACATTACCTAGGAGATGGAAGGTACAGAGGCTGGTCCTGCTTCCGAAACCAGGAAAACCGCCAGAAGACCCTTCCGCCCACCGACCGATCTGCCTGATTGACGGGGCGGGCAAGGTGCTGGAGCAGCTGATCCGGACGAGGCTTGAGACGGCAATTGCTGCGGCCGGCGATCTATCCGACTCCCAATTTGGATTCAGGAAGGCTACGTCGACGGTTGATGCCATCTCAAAAGTGGTGGGCATCGCTAAAGCCGCCATTGCGGGACAACGGTGGAAAGGAGGCGCGAAGGAATACTGCCTGATAGTCACGCTAGACGTCCGCAACGCCTTTAATACGGCGAGATGGGATTGTATCCTAGACGCACTATCCAGCTTCGGGGTACCCCCGTACCTCTTGGAGCTGTTGAAGAGTAACTTCAGAGGCAGGACTCTGGTGTACGACTCTGATGGCGGTGTCAGATCGGCCGAGCTTTCCTGCGGAGTGCCGCAAGGGTCGGTCCTGGCACCGTTGCTGTGGAACGCTATGTATGACGGTGTTCTGCGCCTCCCGCTACCAGGTCGGACCGAGCTGGTGGGATTCGCCGACAACATACCCGTAGTCGTAGTCGACAAGGAACTCGCAGGAGCAGAAGAGCTGTGCGACAGGAGCATCAGCCGCATAAACTCGTGGCTGTCCAGTGCTGGCCTACAACTAGCGCCGCAGAAAACGGAAGCCGTTCTGGTAAGCAGCCGGAAGAAGGTGGAGGTCGCAACCATCCGAGTGTGCGGGACCTCGATCAGATCGTCCAGAGCCATAAAATACCTGGGCGTGATGATCGACACGAGGCTTTCCTTCCGCGAGCACCTAGGGTATGGGAGCTCAAAGGCCACCACAGCGGTGAGAGCAGTCAGCAGAATAATGCTGAACCATAGGGGCCCGAAGCAGGCGAGCAGGTTGCGGCTGTCCAGCGTAGCATGAGACAGCATGCTTTATGCGGCACCAGTATGGGGACATGCACTGGCGACCCCGGCCTATAGTCGCGGACTGTGCTCGGCCCATCGCCTCGCGGCACTACGCATAAGCAGCGCCTTTAGGACGGTGTCCGACCAGGCCGCGCTTGTCCTAGCCGGGACTCCGCCACTGGATCTGCTCGCAGCAGAGAGGGCCAGTATCCACGGCCAGACGATTGGTAGAACGCTGACACCTCGTGACAAGAGGGTGCTACGCTTAGCAGCGAAAGACGCCACCTTGGCAGCGTGGCAAATGCGGTGGGAGTCAGCGTCCAAGGGAAGATGGACGTATCGGATGATTCCCCAGTTGGATTGCTGGCTGAAGAGGAAGCACGGTCAGATAAACTTCCATCTGACCCAGATCCTCAGCGGCCACGGCTGCTTTCGGAGCTACCTGCGGAGATTCGGCCACGAGAAAGACGACTCCTGCACGCACTGCCAAGGACAGCTGGAGGAGTCGGCAGAACACACGGTGTTTAACTGTGCGAGGTTTGCCGGTGAGCGAGCATCGCTGGAGGCCAGACTGGGCAACACCATCACAGCGGAAAACCTAGTTCCGCTGATATTGTTGTCCGAAGCGAACTGGCAGGCCGTGTCGGACTTCGCAGCGAAGGCTATGACGGAGCTCCGAGCAGAGGAGCGACGCAGGAACCAGGAGGCAACATAGGTCGGGATCAGTGCCCGCGCGAAGCACTGCTTCGCGGCCGTACAGCGCGAGCAAACCGTCCCGATATCTGTGTGACCCAACCCCTATATCCCCCCACTTTTTGTATATTCTTTGTTTCAATAAACGAATTAAAAAAAAAAAACTCCTGGCCATTTTTTGATTGGTGAACCGTTGACCGCCGCTCCCGATGCAAATCTAGCCTCACCAGGGAAAACGTTGGTGAAAAGATGGGAATTGGTGTCCAGATTAAAGCAAATGTTCTGGGACCAATGGTCTATGGAGTATCTACAAGAGCTTCAAATGCGCAACAAGTGGAAAACCGCATCACAAAACGTGAAGGAGGGACTACTTGTGCTAGTCAAGGAAGACAACGTGCCTGTGATGAGTTGGCCAATGGGACGAATAGTGAAGACTTATCCCGGTAAGGACAACCATGTCCGAGTAGTAGATGTAAAGACTGCATCTGGGATCTTCAAACGGTCAGTAACTCCTGTCGCGCCACTGTTAAAAGAAGAAACAGCCGTCAAACGTCCGCACAGTTCCATCAAAGATACAACGTTAAAGGATGAAATGCCAACACAGAGGAGGAAGGTGTCACCTTCGATCCTTCCAACCCGGCTGGCAATGTTACTCATGTTGCCACTAGCGATGGGACAACAAACAAAGGTCACCCATTTCACAAATAAGCAAGGACTATTCTATGAAAGAATCGGGACCTCAAGAATGGCAATTTCAGAATGGACCATCATCGTATATTACGACTTGCAACCATATTGGAGTGATGTTAAGTTTAGACAAAGGCATTGATTTTTATTCTGTATGTTTGAATTTATTCACTTTTTTCTGCGCGTTTCAATTTTGTGTTTTCTCGGCGCGTCTTACTTCTTCGCTTACATTTCTCAGTGTGCCCAGGCTATTATATAAAATACAACTTAGGGAATACTTCATCGTTTAACTTATCGATATCTTATACAATATCAAATTCACATTTAACAAATTTAAACTTATGTCAAATTCTTACACCCTCCCCACCCGTGAATCGTCCTCGGATTCACCATGCAATTGGAGCTGTATTAATTTTGAAGCTGGTCGGTGCAGAATGGTCTCCGCTGTTTTCACCTCGGCTGAACGTACTTGCTGATCCTTTCCAGTGAAGACCTTGATTATTCGTCCTCTCTTCCACGTACTTCTTGGTAGGGTGGCGTCCATTATGAGTACCAGATCGCCTATTTTTAGTGGAGTGCTGACTTGATGCCACTTAGAACCATGAATCAGTTGAGGGAGGTACTCCACTACCCATTTTTTCCATATGCAGTCCTTAAGAGCTTGTGCAATTCTCCACTGCTTTCTCAAGCATATATTTTGGACAGTTGGTTGTGGCGTCTGTGTCGAATTAGTACAACCCATTAAAAAATGATTTGGTGTAAGGGGTTCTTCGTTTTCATGTGTGATCGGCAACTCAGTAAGAGGGCGTGAGTTTATAATGTTTTCTGCTTCGATCAATACAGATTGGAGTGTCTCAACTCGAGGGTTGGCACTGTGCAAGGTTTTGCTTAACAATCGTTTTATTATCCGTATTAGCCTTTCCCAACATCCTCCGGCATTAGGTTGTAAAGGGCAATTGAAAATCCATTTTATTCTCTTTTGGACGGCTTCATTTTTGATGGCGTTTTGATCTAATAAATTTTCGTTGTTCTTGTAGTTCCGATGAAGTATGTACCATTATCGCTTCGAATCATGACAGGTGTGCCTCTACGATTAATAAAATTTCGCAAACATAGAATAAAGGCATCCGTGGAAAGGTCGGCTGCTAATTCTATATGGGCAGCTCTGACGGTCATGCAGGTAAATATTACTCCCCAGCGTTTCTCGTGACGACGCCCCACAGTTACGGTAAGTGGACCGAACAAATCCACTCCTGTATAAGTGAATGGTCTCACATATGGTGTTAATCGGTCTGGTGGCAGTTGACCCATACGTGGAGTCTTAGGTACACTTCTGTCGAAGATGCATCTATTGCATTCATGCATTACTCTACTTACTTTACTTAAAAGTCTCTTAACATGCGGTATCCAAAATTTTTGACGGCTCTCATTTATGATAACTGCTTGGTTCTGATGATGATATTTCGTGTGAAAATGCCTCATAATTAAATATGAAACTCTGTGATCTTTCGGAAGAAGAATTGGACGACGTCTCGACTGTGGTAAAAATGAGGCCTCGTCTATTCGACCCGATAGATGCAAGAGACCGTCTGTTTCAATGTATGGCGACAGTTCATAAATTGGGCTTTGTTTGGTAATAATCTGTTGATTCCGTAGGTTCTTGATTTCCTCGGGAAAGGCCTCTTGTTGCATCATCCGACAGATCTCAATTTCGGCGTCAGCTAACTCTTGGACAGTTAAAGGTCCTTTCTTGTCCGAACGCTTCAGCCAGAGTCCTTTGGCCCTCATTACCCAACCAATTACCCGCTTTAGGTTGCTGTAAGAAGAGAATCGGTTAAACTCTATTATCGGTATAACTAACTGACATCTCAACACTGGGTGTTCTGGCACTTCTTCTTCAAAAACATCTGGTAGAGTGATGTCAGTACTTCGTGGCCAATCACAGCGCGGTAGTTTTAAGAAGCTCGGGATGGGCTTTGGCTAGAAATTTTCGGGGAATTCGATAGACGAGTGGCGGCATCAGCAGAGTTGTTGGACGATGGTACCCAGTTCCATTGTAACTCGGTTGAACTTGACAGTATTTCGGTGATCCGGTGACTTACAAACGGTTTGAATTTTCTCGTCTTTGAACGAACCCACTGCAGGACAGTTTTGGAATCACTCCAAAATAATGTTTCATCAATTGGGAGCTTATGATTCTGTTGCAGTAAGCGATTCAATCGAATTCCAAGGACTGCAGCTTGAAGTTCCAGTCTAGGGACGGACAATAGTTTCTTCGGAGCTAAGCGTGTTTTTCCCATGACAAAGGCTATGTCAACGACGGTAGGACAAACTATGCGCAGATAAGCAACAGCTGCAAATGCTTCTTGACTCGCGTCGACGAATATATGCATCTCCAATCTTTCGCAGCAGTTTAAATTTGGAGAGTAAATTCGAGGAACCTTAAAGTTGTGCATCTTGTGTATCTCGGCCAACCAACTTTTCCACTTTGGATGCAGTTCAGGCGGGATTGCTTCATCCCAACTTGTTCCAAAGCTCCAAGTACTCTGAACTATGATCTTTGCCGAGATATGATAGTCGGCAATCAACCCGAAAGGGTCGAAAATCGCCATAACCATGCCCAATAGCTCTCTCTTTGTTGGGACCCGACTTCCATTGATGACGTTCTGTGGAATACCATGGAATTTGGTCTCGAACTGAAAAACATCAAGTTGTGTATTCCAAAACATGCCTAAAACCTTTTCGCTTGCGAGTTGACTTTGAAGATGGCTGTAAGTTTTTGGTACCTGATGACTATTCATGACATTCTGCAATTTGTCCGAGTTTGAAGCGAAATTACGCAGCTCAAATCCTCCTTCTGCGTGTACCCTTACGACTTGTTGGCAAATATCGATGGCTTCTTCTTCAAAAGTAAAACTCATAACAAGGTCGTCTACGTAATGGTGTTCAGTAATCGCTTGTGTTGCCCCAGGAAATCGATCTTTAAATTCTTCGGCATTTAGATTCTTGACATAATTTGCACAGAATGGCGAACATATTGCTCCAAAAATTAAAGACGTCATGGCGTAGTGTCTAATTGGCTGACTTATGTCTCCATCTCGCCACAAAAACCGGTGTGCACTCTGCTCATGTTCGTGTATCTGTATCTGTGAAAACATCTCCCGAATATCTGCAGTTACACCGACTTTATTCTGCCTGAACTGTATTAGAATTGATATAAGGGGCTTTAGATTATCAGGACCTTTAAGCAGCGCTTTGTTAAGCGAAATACCTTCGACTTCAGCAGCAGCGTCAAAGGCGATGCGCATCTTATCTGGCTTGTGAACCGATTGTACTGCAAAATGTGGGATGTACCAGACGGGTTTAGACGTATCCCTAATTTCCGGGTAACTTAGTTCGCGAGCATAACCTTTCTCGACGTATTTAGTCATTTCTGTCTTGTATTTTTTAGCAAACTCTTGATTGGCGTTCATCTTTTTCTCGATTCCATACAATCTCTTTTCAGCCATTGTGTAACTATCCGGCAATATTACATTTTCCTTCCACGGTAATCCGATTACAAACTGTTTCCCAATTCGAACGGTTTTTCCCTCATCAGCTCTCTTGCTCTTGCATTGTCGATTGATTTTATGGGTGGTAACTTACCACCGTTCACTCATTCCGAAATTCTCAGCTTCTACAAACTCGGTCACCAGATCTTGCCATTTAGTTTCATCCGATATGAAACACACACAGGATTTTAATGAAGCTCTGGCTCTTTCAAACTCTGAATTTGGACCATAAGCCAGCCATCCTAGCTTTGTGTCAATAGCTACTGGTTGTAAGCTTCCTCTTTCAACAATCCTCTTTGGCAGACCCAAATGCAGGTTGTCAAGTCCGATGAGCAAGACTGGTTTAGCGTCACTATAATCCAGTATTGGTACATTAGCAAAATGATCATGTTGATTCTTTGCAAGCGACTGAGTTGGCAAATCGAGACTCTTCACGGTTTGTACATTCTTAAGGTCGTATCGCATAAGATCATTTATGCCAGTAATTTTAAATCTGACCTTTTTAGACATCTCTAAACTTTTCCTGTTATCGTACCACTGCAGGGTTAATGGACTTCTTTGACCTTTTAGTCCCAATTGGTCAGCAATACCTTCCTCCAACAAGGTGACTGAACTTCCGTCATCGAACATTGCATAAGTTTCTATTTTACCGTTGTTTCCATATAATATAACAGGAATGACCTTAAACAGGTATGGGCTTGAGCTAGTAACTTCGCAACAACAATTCAGTAAAGGCTTAGGGTCTGTGGCTGGTAAATTTGGAATCTGTGGGACATTGTGAAGACTACGGTGATGTGAATATTGACAACCTTCAAACAGGCAAGTTTGTTTAACATTATGCCCCTGTTTTAGACATGCGAAACATAAACGATTTTCTTTGACAATATTCCAGCGCGATTTTATATCTCTTTCTTCCTTCCAGATTTTGCAGTTTTCCAGATCATGGCTTTCTTTGCACAGAATGCATTCCGTGACTCGTGTGTTGGCAATAAATATGGGCTTTGAACTTCGGGCGGCGAGTTGCTTTCCAGAAGTGTCGACTACAGCTGGCAATTCTACCGACGATTCTAGCAATTGAGCTCAACCATGCAGAAAATTGGGCGATAGACGGAGACATATTTCTCCCTTCAGCGCTCTGAAGCCAGTCCATCTGCAAATGTGTAGGAATTTTTGTTAAAAGTTCTTCCAATAAGATTGGATTGTTTAAGTGCTCTCTGTGATTGGCCGCTGACAAAAAATGTACAACTCCGCGAACATTTGTTGCAAAGGTTACAATCTGCTCCGGTTTGTTAAATGCAACCTTCGGGAAATCTCGAATTTTTGACAATTGTGAACGAATCAGTAACTCTGGTCGACCGAACCTGAACTCTAACTCTTCGATCACATCCTGTACATTATCTGGGTAAATTAGCAGGGATGATACAGTCTCCTTAGCTTCTCCGACTAGGCATTTGTCAAACGCGTCAGATTCTGTAAATTATTGTAATGATAGAGTTCAGTAGAATTGTCATAGGTTCTTTTAAAGAGTGGCCAGTCCTCCGTATTTCCAGAAAATTTTGGCAAATCATGTAACTGCACGTTGTTTTGGTTAAGTTGCGCGACGACTTCCGAAAGGCTGGCTTGTTCTCGATCTTGCTCTTGAGAAGTATTATTTGTACTGCCCTTAGTTGTATGTAAATTTGTCGCTTCCATGGAGTCGCTCTGAAGATCGCGTATACACTCAAATTGTTTTGATTGACGATCTGTAAGCGTCTTGATTTCACGTTGATTGTTCTTTATACCCAAATGGGCGTTGTGTATATCTATTTGAATACTCTTTTTGTCTGAGCAAATAGTTTTTAACATGGCTACCAACTCATTGTTCTTTTCACTGTCACCTTTATCTTTAACCTCACACACTGTAGCGTCTAGGTTTTCCTCGTCAGACTCCATTTTTTTGCTTCGCAAATTATATTGACTCATTAAGCTTCTTGAATTTCTTAGGGACACGATGGGGGTGATTTATTTGCCCTGGCGGCTAGCTATGCCCCTGCTCATAGCTGTCTTTAGTCACCCAAATAAAACAAGGCTTTGGTCAATTGTTCAGTTGTGAACGTGTTATTTCTTGTCGTTTCGCTTTTCGATATTCAGATCGGTACACTTTAAATTCTCAGAATTCGCTAGTTCTGATGAAATTGGCACTACCACATATGTATGCACCACGGCGTCAGTTTTACACATACGCAGAATTTTTAAGTTCTGATGAAATTGGCACTACCACGTATATTGTACCACGGCGTCACTTTCACACATATGCAGAATTCTGGAGTTCTGATGAAATTGGTACAACCACGTATATTGTACCACGGCGTCACTTTCACACATATGCAGAATTCTGGAGTTCTGATGAAATTGGTACAACCACGTATATTGTACCACGGCGTCACTTTCACACATATGAAGAATTCTGGAATTCTAATGAAATTGGCACTACCACGTATGTATGTACCACGGCGTCACTTTCACACATATGAAGAATTCTGGAGTTCTGATGAAATTGGCACTACCACGTATGTATGTATCACGGCGTCACCGGTAAACGCACCAAAAATTGCGTCACAACTTCAAAACGAAATTGAAAGATGTTAAGTTTAGACAAAGGCATTGATTTTTATTCTGTATTTTTGAATTTATTCACTTTTTTCTGCGCGTTTTAATTTTGTGTTTTCTCGGCGCGTCTTACTTCTTCGCTTACATTTCTCAGTGTGCCCAGGCTATTATATCGTCAAAATACAACTTAGGGAATACTTCATCGTTTAACTTATCGATATCTTATACAATATCAAATTCACATTTAACAAATTTAAACGTATGTCAAATTCTTACAAGTGATATGAGAATGTTGGCTGCCGGGATAACTGAACTCAAACGCAAGTGTTCAGAATTACAGAACGTCAATGCATGTAACTCTATATACGCGCACTTTCAATACGTACATGCCGAGTTACAAGCCGGAAATGAGCTTATTAATCACTCACGGCAGCGAAGATCACCACTAAATATAGTCGGTAATGTGTCGAACTCATTATTTGGCGTGCTGGATTCCAAATATGCTGAAGATATGTCCAAGGTCATAAACGATGGCAAATCAAACGAGGACGTATTAATGATGCTATTGAAGAACCAAACATCGATCTTGGATTCCACTATAAATGTGGTAAGGAAAAGAAATTCAGCTACCAACGACCGCATCAGAAACATAGAACGACAAATATATCCTCTCACCAGAGAACGAGGAAAATATCAAGGCAACTATCTGCAACAAGCATTCATGGTCCTGACAGCCCAGCTCACTCTACTGGCAAGTGGAATGCAGCGAATGCAAAATGAAATAACCAACGTTCTTACCGACATTCGCCACCGAACAATTAGCCCTATGCTAGTTTCTCCCCAACAATTAAGGGATCAACTTGATCAGATTAGGGAACACATCCCACCGGATCAACAGCTGCCAGTCTCTTCAAATGACGGAATACAACTCTATGGAATCATGCATGCCGAGGAAACAACAACCACTGACTATGTTATCTTCAAAATAACGCTGCCATTAGTATCCACAGCGCAGCAAGAAGTTTTCAGCGTCATCCCCATCCCAGCATGGAAGGCAGGAAGCTGGCATGAATTCAAGCTCAAAACAAGGATCATAACTGTCAATGCCCATAGAGATCAATTCATGGGACTGACTGGTTTGATCAATGCCTACAATTGCCAAAGGATGAACACATATGCGTCAATCATCAAGCTACGTTTAGCGTAGATAATCGATGTGAATTTCAGTTGTTCAATAACAAGACTGAAACGCAATGTAAGAAAGCTTAATCGAAGTCCGATTTAATATGGTCAGCAACACATCAACGAAACAGATGGATGTTTGCAACCCACAGTCCGATCGAACTGCAGGTGGTATGCAAGGGAGTTCCCTCCACAGTACAAATGGAAGGAACAGGCGTGCTATCACTCGCCGCAGGTTGCACGGCGCGCAATTCAAAAATCAGTGTTAGTACATTTAGCACAAGGCGCAGCGAGACAAAAGCAGCATATGTTCGTTTTGGCAACATCACCAAGACTAACATAGAAGAGACACCGAAACCAGGCGGAGAATCGACAACCAAGATAACCGCCGCCGAATTAGGCGAATTAGATGCCCTACAACAACAGCTGGCCAAACTAAAAGATGCGAAGTACGAAAATCAAGTCAGCGCTGTACACCATCATCAAGTAGCCGCCTATGTGGCACTATCAATATATATATCTCTCAGAGAGCGGCGCTGCTCTCTCAGAGAGCGTAGCTCATCGAATAGTGTGACCAGATCTTAAATACAGTAATCAGGCCGTCCTGACCTTATGGTGGTGGTGGTCTTGCCGGAATTTCGCTTTTGCCTTTTGCAACCAGTATCTTACCAATCATGCAGCGACGAGAAAGGGGGAAGGGAAATCAAATCATCACAATACATCTACGGACAGGCTACTCTCTCTATATAGCGCACAAATAAGAACACGTCTTCATTTGCTGAGTTAATATTTCAAACTGATTTTTCTTTATTCAAATCCTAGCTTATATAGCTAACATGAGAATGTACTTTGATCTTAGTTTTAGATGCTTCGTTTCGCCAAGCTTTGAGTTGGACGTGCTTTATATCGCTCTACATTTATTCAAAGTTTTCTTAGTGAAATCCTATTTATCAAAACCCAAATTTTTGGCAAGTGGTCGGTGTTTCAGTGAACTTCATAATCAATAAACAACCGGACCTTTGTAAATAAAGTCTGTGACTTTATCGTCGTAAAACAATTTCGGTTTTACAATTGCCTTGCCTTCCTATTCTTGTGCATTGTGTTTACCGCTTATCGCTGCATCGCCTTGTATTTGTTGTTGGCGCTAGCTAAATCAATAACACAAATTTCTTATTTTTTGGCGCTTAGATAAAAGATTTTATTTGTGCGCTCTTCGCTTTCTGTTTTGATCGGTCTGTTCGCCGCGAAACTTAAACAATTTTTTTTTTTCAAAAAAACAATTGTATAATTTGTTTTGATCGGCCATCTCGTCGCGCAAATAAATTAATCCAATTCGTAATTTACTTGGATAAAGTATTTTTTTATTCCAATAATGGCTACGTGTTGTTTCCCTAAGTGCCCGAACGGCCAAAAAATTTCTTCGCGGCATGTCACTGTCTACTGCTGGCTCTGTGATAATATCGCTCACATTGGATGCGCCGATCTGGGGCAAAATGGATCGCGTATCACCGACCGCATTCGTGAAAATCCTGGATTGGACTGGACGTGCCCGAGCTGCCTGCATATCAAATCCGATAAGCGGGTCTTCATGAGGCAGACTCACCTGGAGTTTCAGTCGTTAGCGGCCGGCTTTAAGGAGTTGTCAACTCGCTTCCAGAAGGCGGAACACCATTTCAAGTCGCTTAAACTGCTAAGTGACCCCGCAAACAACAAAAACAGGAGCAACCTGTCTGATAAGTTCTTATCTCTTCCAGACCCTGAATGCCGCCTTATGCAGTTCACCCCACGTGCCAAGCCTGCAGCCGTGGATAACGGCTCTGGTGATGATGCAGCATCGATCACAATTTCTATGGTCGAAGATCTTGTCAGGCCGTTGGATCAGCAGCCTGTCAACGTTGTCCAGGCGTCCACGTTGCACGCTGCAGCCTCTGCTGAAGTTGTTGCACCAGTCCCCATTCTCGGACGGAGCGAAGCCACCACGCTGCAGACCCTGAATGCCTCCCGGTTCAGCAGCCTGTCTACACCGATCAGGCATCCACGTCGCGTGCTGCTGCCATCAACGACGCGTCGGTGGTGTCAAATGCCAACCCAGTGGCTCCCCCGGTGATCACTATCTCGGTGCCGGCCGTTACCAGAAGCGGCCCCCAACAGTCGACAATTTCTGGCGTTGCCAAACGCGGACCGGTGCCTTTGGCTGGTGTTGCTCCGAAAAAACAGATTTTTGTTTCCCGCCTCAACCCAGGTGCTTCTGAGGGCGACGTTAAGACCCACTTGAGCAGCAAATTGAATGTTTCTGTTACTGAATTTAGTGTCTCCAAGTTCAATTTCAAGCAAAGACGTGATATATCTTCGTTTAAAATTAAAATTTCTGACCTACTATTTTCTAAGGCTCTTGATCCTTCTGTGTGGCCTGAGCATGCAATTGTTCATGAATTCGAACACAAAAGTACTCCTCGAGCTCGCGGGCCTCAAACTCCTTCAATTAGGCCTCCAAAAAACTAATAGACTCTTTTGTTCTTCACTATCAGAATGTTCGTAGTTTACTTGGCAAGCTCAGTAGGCTGCACGTCAATAGTCTCTTTCGATGCCAATGTTATTGTCTTTACAGAAACATGGCTCAACTCCTCTGTGTCTGACTCTGAGATTTTTTCAGGGAACTATACCATCTTTAGACGTGATCGTCCTATACGGACAGGCGGTGGTGTTCTCATTGCGGTTAAATCTGGTTTCCAATATCATTTCTAAAACTGATACTGATATAGAGTTTGTGGCGGTTCGCATCCAAGTTTATGATTATTCTATCTACGTTTCATGCTCGTATATTCCACCTAGGTCTGATACCGATATTTATATGAAGCATTTATCCTTAATTCAAGAAATTCATTCTTCCCTTGGTATTAATGACCACCTTATCGTCACGGGTGATTTTAATCTGCCCTCCATTTCCTGGATGCCCTTACCTGATTCAAATGTTATTGTCCCCACCTCACCCCACGATTTAATTCATGGTCTCATTGACCATTCATTGGGACAAGTAAATTTTGTAAGGAACTGCAGTAATAACGTCTTAGACCTCATCTTTGTCTCTGAGTTTGCCAATGCCTACGTCACTAGAATTAACCCTCTTTCTAGTCCTGAGGACGCTTATCATCCCACTTTGGAGGTAACCCTCGAAGCCTCCACTCCATTATTATTGTGTCCGGAAGCTGAGCCTGCAACGTTTCGTTGCTTTCGAAAAGCTAAGTTTACAGAAATGAACCACCACTTATCCTTAACGGATTGGACTTTCTTGAACTCCACAGAGGATCCCTCAGACATTGTAAGGCGTTTCTATGAAATAATGTACTCAGTTTTTGACATGTATGTCCCTTCATTTCCCTCACCAGTAGTTTCTCATAAGCCCCCTTGGTTTTCTCGTCGGCTTTCTTATCTAAAAAATCTGAAATCCAGACTGTTTAAAAAGTACAGCAAATCTGGTCTTCAAGTCGACCATTCGAGATATTTAACTGCTCGTACAAATTTCCTAGCACACAATTCTGAATGCTACAGAAACCACTTAAATCGGTGCAAAATTGAGTTTCAGGCTAACCCGAAGCAATTGTACGCTTTTGTAAACTCGAAACGGAAATCTCAACAATTTCCTTCATGTCTTCATTTCGATAATGCCTCCGCTTCCAATGAGCCTGATATCGCGAACCTGTTCGCAAAATTCTTCCAGACTACATACTCACAAACTAATTTTGATAACAACTCAGAGTATTCTTTTCCACTCCCGCACTCCAATTGCATTTTTATGCCTGTAATCAGCGAAGATGATGTTCTTCATAATCTCAGAACAATCAAACTTTCCTTTTCCTCTGGTCCAGATCTTGTACCTAGCTGCGTTCTGAGAAATTGTGCCAGCTCATTATGCAGACCACTGTCCAGACTTTTTCAGTTATCACTTCAGCATTCGTTTTTCCCCAAAGTTTGGAAAGAATCGTTTATCATTCCGCTTCATAAAAAGGGCAGTAAATCTAATATTGAACACTATAGAGGCATAGCAAAACTTAGTGCGATTCCCAAATTATTCGAATTTCTAATTACTACTCAGCTTCAGCACCAATGTAGCTCAATAATGTCCCCCTCACAGCATGGCTTCATGAAACGTAAATCAACGTCTACAAATCTCCTTGAGTTTGTTGCTGTCATTAGAAACGCGTTTAAAAATAACACCCAAACCGATGTTATTTTTACAGATTTCAGCAAAGCCTTCGAGTCGGTGAATCATCAATTACTGCTGAAGAAACTTTGTCTGTTGGGTTTTCCGGTTACGTTGATCAAGTGGATTTCTACTTATTTGTCGAACCGTACTCAAAGAGTTGCATTCAAGGGTTCATTCTCAAACCTTGTTCACGTGACTTCTGGTGTTCGTCAATGGAGCCACCTCGGTCCTCTTCTATTTGGCATTTTCATAAATGATCTGCCCCAAGTTATTCTCCACTCTTACGTCTTGATGTATGCTGATGACGTAAAACTATGTTTGCCTCTTGTGAATCCTGACTCTGCTCAGCTTTTGCAAGCTGATTTAAACAACATGTTGCCCTGGTGCACTCACAATTTATTGTTTCTTAACAACTCCAAATGTAAATACATGTCGTTTTACCGCAGAAACTGCTTCCAGGCCTACTATTTCTTAGGCACGAGTGTTCTTGAACGTAATCAATCTGTAACGGATCTTGGTATTCTATTTACCCACAACTTGAGCTTCACCGATCACATCGGTATAATTGTCGGTAAAGCAAAGGGTGTTTTTGCTTTCGTAAAACGATGGTCTAAGGAATTCGATGATCCCTACACTACAAAACTCTTATATATATCCCTGGTTCGGCCCATACTCGAATATTGTTCGTGCGTATGGTCCCCCCAATATGCAAAGTATCAGGACCTTATCGAATCGGTACAGAAACAATTCCTTTTGTTTGCTCTTCGGGGCTTAGACTGGGACCCTCATCGTCACCTTCCTCCGTATGCCGACAGACTACGCCTTCTGGACCTGCCCTCTCTTAAGGACCGTCGTACCTGCCATGGCGGGATGTTCCTGCATACATTAATAAATGGATATATTTTTTCCAGTAATCTTCTTAAGCAAATACGCTTTTCAGTTCCTTCTAGGCCATCACGTTACTTTCGGCCTATAGCTTTGGATATTTGTAAAACTAATTTCGAGGCACACGATCCTTTTCGCGTTTTATGTTCGCTTTACAACGACATGTACTCTCTTTTATATTTTGAAATGTCATTAGACTTTAACAAAAATAATATTTTAAGACACCTATCCTTGCCTCTGACCACCTGATGTGAGTCGGAGCATATCATTAAAAAACACTCCTTATCCGGTCTGAGGTAAGGATATGGATTCAAAATGGCAGATATTTGCTATTCTTAATAAATAAATAAATAAATAAATAAATAGACCCACGCATCGGACAGTTCCCGATCGTGAGAAATATTCTAAGGGCGATAAGGGTGCACACAGTCACCCCGATAGAATATAATTTAAACAATCTCAGACCGCTCACAGGAGGTCATATTTCGAGTAACTTGTTACATAGGCTCAAGTGGAGGGTTCTTCTAGCTATGCACACAAGTGCTAGACAGTGCCCTGCGCAGCGACCTAATTGCTAACAGATGCGTTCTTATCTATATATATACATATACACGTGTTCCTGTGTGAACATTCTGCCAAGGGCCAGCAAGGTGTAGGTGTACATTTAAAGTAGTTGCAATAAAAACATAGGTGGACTGTATTTATTTATTCGATATTATTAATTTTGCAACGGCCTCTGTATCATGGCTTGATATACAATTACATTTTCAATCTTTATTTTTTATCTTACAAAATAAAATACAATTCAAACACAAACATAATTTCATGAATTACAAATTTAACTTTTATAGATTTGGTGCACGGACATCAAAGGTTACCGCTTGTAATCTTCTGCTTATAGTACATTTTCGTACCGAATATATAATTAAAATAATTACAATTATTAAACATATAATTAAGGAGGTATGACCCGATATGTGATGCACATTTAACCCTTTTAATTCAATATGACTTTCATTTAACTGTCTTAATTTCTTGGAAAGTCTATCAATTTCTACCGTATGATTTATGTACTTGGTCTCGAGTGGGCTCCAAATAATTTCTGGTATGTCCGTGATGTCACCTAAATAAGCTCCTGATAAAGTCTCTTGTCTTTCGGATTTTAAGTTATATTGCGCCACTAAGATTTTATCATCCGTACGAGCTGTGCAATCAGACCTTATCGTTAAAATTCCTTCCTCTGGCAAATCAATTAAATCCATTTTTAAATTTCCGCATTGAATTCTTGCTTTAGCATTTGCATGATCCTTAAAGAGCCAAGCGCTTTTAGTTTCTAATTCAACCCAAAACGAGCTAGTATCTATCATTCGCCTGTATATGCAGTTAGCTGGTCTACCTGGTTTGAGTGGCCTTAGGTCACATGCCATGTCATTAGCATTACTCCAATTCCCTTCGCATACTCTGTTGTGAGCCTGCCACTTTTGGCAAGCCAAGCTTTGAGTTGGACGTGCTTTATATCGCTCTACATTTATTCAAAGTTTTCTTAGTGAAATCCTATTTATCAAAACCCAAATTTTTGGCAAGTGGTCGGTGTTTCAGTGAACTTCATAATCATTAAACAACCGGACCTTTGTAAATAAAGTCTGTGACTTTATCGTCGTAAAACAATTTCGGTTTTACAATTGCCTTGCCTTCCTATTCTTGTGCATTGTGTTTACCGCTTATCGCTGCATCGCCTTGTATTTGTTGTTGGCGCTAGCTAAATCAATAACACAAATTTCTTATTTTTTGGCGCTTAGATAAAAGATTTTATTTGTGCGCTCTTCGCTTTCTGTTTTGATCGGTCTGTTCGCCGCGAAACTTAAACAATTTTTTTTTTTCAAAAAAACAATTGTATAATTTGTTTTGATCGGCCATCTCGTCGCGCAAATAAATTAATCCAATTCGTAATTTACTTGGATAAAGTATTTTTTTATTCCAATAATGGCTACGTGTTGTTTCCCTAAGTGCCCGAACGGCCAAAAAATTTCTTCGCGGCATGTCACTGTCTACTGCTGGCTCTGTGATAATATCGCTCACATTGGATGCGCCGATCTGGGGCAAAATGGATCGCGTATCACCGACCGCATTCGTGAAAATCCTGGATTGGACTGGACGTGCCCGAGCTGCCTGCATATCAAATCCGATATGCGGGTCTTCATGAGGCAGACTCACCTGGAATTTCAGTCGTTAGCGGCCGGCTTTAAGGAGTTGTCAACTCGCTTCCAGAAGGCGGAACACCATTTCAAGTCGCTTAAACTGCTAAGTGACCCCGCAAACAACAAAATCAGGAGCAACCTGTCTGATAAGTTCTTATCTCTTCCAGACCCTGAATGCCGCCTTATGCAGTTCACCCCACGTGCCAAGCCTGCAGCCGTGGATAACGGCTCTGGTGATGATGCAGCATCGATCACAATTTCTATGGTCGAAGATCTTGTCAGGCCGTTGGATCAGCAGCCTGTCAACGTTGTCCAGGCGTCCACGTTGCACGCTGCAGCCTCTGCTGAAGTTGTTGCACCAGTCCCCATTCTCGGACGGAGCGAAGCCACCACGCTGCAGACCCTGAATGCCTCCCGGTTCAGCAGCCTGTCTACACCGATCAGGCATCCACGTCGCGTGCTGCTGCCATCAACGACGCGTCGGTGGTGTCAAATGCCAACCCAGTGGCTCCCCCGGTGATCACTATCTCGGTGCCGGCCGTTACCAGAAGCGGCCCCCAACAGTCGACAATTTCTGGCGTTGCCAAACGCGGACCGGTGCCTTTGGCTGGTGTTGCTCCGAAAAAACAGATTTTTGTTTCCCGCCTCAACCCAGGTGCTTCTGAGGGCGACGTTAAGACCCACTTGAGCAGCAAATTGAATGTTTCTGTTACTGAATTTAGTGTCTCCAAGTTCAATTTCAAGCAAAGACGTGATATATCTTCGTTTAAAATTAAAATTTCTGACCTACTATTTTCTAAGGCTCTTGATCCTTCTGTGTGGCCTGAGCATGCAATTGTTCATGAATTCGAACACAAAAGTACTCCTCGAGCTCGCGGGCCTCAAACTCCTTCAATTAGGCCTCCAAAAAACTAATAGACTCTTTTGTTCTTCACTATCAGAATGTTCGTAGTTTACTTGGCAAGCTCAGTAGGCTGCACGTCAATAGTCTCTTTCGATGCCAATGTTATTGTCTTTACAGAAACATGGCTCAACTCCTCTGTGTCTGACTCTGAGATTTTTTCAGGGAACTATACCATCTTTAGACGTGATCGTCCTATACGGACAGGCGGTGGTGTTCTCATTGCGGTTAAATCCGATCTGGTTCCCAATATCATTTCTAAAACTGATACTGATATAGAGTTTGTGGCGGTTCGCATCCAAGTTTATGATTATTCTATCTACGTTTCATGCTCGTATATTCCACCTAGGTCTGATACCGATATTTATATGAAGCATTTATCCTTAATTCAAGAAATTCATTCTTCCCTTGGTATTAATGACCACCTTATCGTCACGGGTGATTTTAATCTGCCCTCCATTTCCTGGATGCCCTTACCTGATTCAAATGTTATTGTCCCCACCTCACCCCACGATTTAATTCATGGTCTCATTGACCATTCATTGGGACAAGTAAATTTTGTAAGGAACTGCAGTAATAACGTCTTAGACCTCATCTTTGTCTCTGAGTTTGCCAATGCCTACGTCACTAGAATTAACCCTCTTTCTAGTCCTGAGGACGCTTATCATCCCACTTTGGAGGTAACCCTCGAAGCCTCCACTCCATTATTATTGTGTCCGGAAGCTGAGCCTGCAACGTTTCGTTGCTTTCGAAAAGCTAAGTTTACAGAAATGAACCACCACTTATCCTTAACGGATTGGACTTTCTTGAACTCCACAGAGGATCCCTCAGACATTGTAAGGCGTTTCTATGAAATAATGTACTCAGTTTTTGACATGTATGTCCCTTCATTTCCCTCACCAGTAGTTTCTCATAAGCCCCCTTGGTTTTCTCGTCGGCTTTCTTATCTAAAAAATCTGAAATCCAGACTGTTTAAAAAGTACAGCAAATCTGGTCTTCAAGTCGACCATTCGAGATATTTAACTGCTCGTACAAATTTCCTAGCACACAATTCTGAATGCTACAGAAACCACTTAAATCGGTGCAAAATTGAGTTTCAGGCTAACCCGAAGCAATTGTACGCTTTTGTAAACTCGAAACGGAAATCTCAACAATTTCCTTCATGTCTTCATTTCGATAATGCCTCCGCTTCCAATGAGCCTGATATCGCGAACCTGTTCGCAAAATTCTTCCAGACTACATACTCACAAACTAATTTTGATAACAACTCAGAGTATTCTTTTCCACTCCCGCACTCCAATTGCATTTTTATGCCTGTAATCAGCGAAGATGATGTTCTTCATAATCTCAGAACAATCAAACTTTCCTTTTCCTCTGGTCCAGATCTTGTACCTAGCTGCGTTCTGAGAAATTGTGCCAGCTCATTATGCAGACCACTGTCCAGACTTTTTCAGTTATCACTTCAGCATTCGTTTTTCCCCAAAGTTTGGAAAGAATCGTTTATCATTCCGCTTCATAAAAAGGGCAGTAAATCTAATATTGAACACTATAGAGGCATAGCAAAACTTAGTGCGATTCCCAAATTATTCGAATTTCTAATTACTACTCAGCTTCAGCACCAATGTAGCTCAATAATGTCCCCCTCACAGCATGGCTTCATGAAACGTAAATCAACGTCTACAAATCTCCTTGAGTTTGTTGCTGTCATTAGAAACGCGTTTAAAAATAACACCCAAACCGATGTTATTTTTACAGATTTCAGCAAAGCCTTCGAGTCGGTGAATCATCAATTACTGCTGAAGAAACTTTGTCTGTTGGGTTTTCCGGTTACGTTGATCAAGTGGATTTCTACTTATTTGTCGAACCGTACTCAAAGAGTTGCATTCAAGGGTTCATTCTCAAACCTTGTTCACGTGACTTCTGGTGTTCGTCAATGGAGCCACCTCGGTCCTCTTCTATTTGGCATTTTCATAAATGATCTGCCCCAAGTTATTCTCCACTCTTACGTCTTGATGTATGCTGATGACGTAAAACTATGTTTGCCTCTTGTGAATCCTGACTCTGCTCAGCTTTTGCAAGCTGATTTAAACAACATGATGCCCTGGTGCACTCACAATTTATTGTTTCTTAACAACTCCAAATGTAAATACATGTCGTTTTACCGCAGAAACTGCTTCCAGGCCTACTATTTCTTAGGCACGAGTGTTCTTGAACGTATTCAATCTGTAACGGATCTTGGTATTCTATTTACCCACAACTTGAGCTTCACCGATCACATCGGTATAATTGTCGGTAAAGCAAAGGGTGTTTTTGCTTTCGTAAAACGATGGTCTAAGGAATTCGATGATCCCTACACTACAAAACTCTTATATATATCCCTGGTTCGGCCCATACTCGAATATTGTTCGTGCGTATGGTCCCCCCAATATGCAAAGTATCAGGACCTTATCGAATCGGTACAGAAACAATTCCTTTTGTTTGCTCTTCGGGGCTTAGACTGGGACCCTCATCGTCACCTTCCTCCGTATGCCGACAGACTACGCCTTCTGGACCTGCCCTCTCTTAAGGACCGTCGTACCTGCCATGGCGTGATGTTCCTGCATACATTAATAAATGGATATATTTTTTCCAGTAATCTTCTTAAGCAAATACGCTTTTCAGTTCCTTCTAGGCCATCACGTTACTTTCGGCCTATAGCTTTGGATATTTGTATAACTAATTTCGAGGCACACGATCCTTTTCGCGTTTTATGTTCGCTTTACAACGACATGTACTCTCTTTTATATTTTGAAATGTCATTAGACTTTAACAAAAATAATATTTTAAGACACCTATCCTTGCCTCTGACCACCTGATGTGAGTCGGAGCATATCATTAAAAAACACTCCTTATCCGGTCTGAGGTAAGGATATGGATTCAAAATGGCAGATATTTGCTATTCTTAATAAATAAATAAATAAATAAATAAATAACTAGACCCACGCATCGGACAGTTCCCGATCGTGAGAAATATTCTAAGGGCGATAAGGGTGCACACAGTCACCCCGATAGAATATATCTTAAACAATCTCAGACCGCTCACAGGAGGTCATATTTCGAGTAACTTGTTACATAGGCTCAAGTGGAGGGTTCTTCTAGCTATGCACACAAGTGCTAGACAGTGCCCTGCGCAGCGACCTAATTGCTAACAGATGCGTTCTTATCTATATATATACATATACACGTGTTCCTGTGTGAACATTCTGCCAAGGGCCAGCAAGGTGTAGGTGTACATTTAAAGTAGTTGCAATAAAAACATAGGTGGACTGTATTTATTTATTCGATATTATTAATTTTGCAACGGCCTCTGTATCATGGCTTGATATACAATTACATTTTCAATCTTTATTTTTTATCTTACAAAATAAAATACAATTCAAACACAAACATAATTTCATGAATTACAAATTTAACTTTTATAGATTTGGTGCACGGACATCAAAGGTTACCGCTTGTAATCTTCTGCTTATAGTACATTTTCGTACCGAATATATAATTAAAATAATTACAATTATTAAACATATAATTAAGGAGGTATGACCCGATATGTGATGCACATTTAACCCTTTTAATTCAATATGACTTTCATTTAACTGTCTTAATTTCTTGGAAAGTCTATCAATTTCTACCGTATGATTTATGTACTTGGTCTCGAGTGGGCTCCAAATAATTTCTGGTATGTCCGTGATGTCACCTAAATAAGCTCCTGATAAAGTCTCTTGTCTTTCGGATTTTAAGTTATATTGCGCCACTAAGATTTTATCATCCGTACGAGCTGTGCAATCAGACCTTATCGTTAAAATTCCTTCCTCTGGCAAATCAATTAAATCCATTTTTAAATTTCCGCATTGAATTCTTGCTTTAGCATTTGCATGATCCTTAAAGAGCCAAGCGCTTTTAGTTTCTAATTCAACCCAAAACGAGCTAGTATCTATCATTCGCCTGTATATGCAGTTAGCTGGTCTACCTGGTTTGAGTGGCCTTAGGTCACATGCCATGTCATTAGCATTACTCCAATTCCCTTCGCATACTCTGTTGTGAGCCTGCCACTTTTGGCAGTTGTTCAAAGTGCTTGCTGTCATCAAATGGTATGAATCTATCTCAAAGTTTTTTTTTTTTTTTATGCAAGACGTTGATGCACTATGTACAGTACATATCAAGTGGAACTTGCGACACCAAGCACGTGCTTGTTCTTGTTAGCAATTAGTAAACGCGAAGGACTTAAAAAAAAAGGATGCGGGGAGACTACTACTGGCGTACTGCCGGATTGGTTGCTTGCATGCGTAAGTGGGTTAAGATTGAAGTTTTTAGTTTTGGGAGGCTATCAACGTTAGATATTATTGTGAACAAATCGTTATAATTTGCACAGAGGACTCTAAAGGGTTCATGCAGTTCAAAGGATGTTCTACAGTGGGGCAAAACTAATGGTAAAAAGGATCTGGTGTTTCTTATTGGTACGTGAAAATTTAGCTGACCGAGCAAGTCAGTACTTTCCACGTCTCCACGGATTAAGTTGTATATGAATGTAATACCTAGCATGGTTCTACGATCAGATAAGGAGGGTAAGTTAATTAGTAAGAGTCTACTAGAATAAGACGGTAACCTCTGGTTTGCATCCCAGTTTAAACCGCGTAAAGCGAAAAGTAAGAAGTTCTTTTGAACCGATTCTATGCGTTTACTATGGACGCCATACTGAGGGCTCCAAACGCAGGATCCATATTCTAAAATAGGACGAACAAGTGAAGTATATAACGTTTTTGTAACATAGGGGTCATTGAATTCCTTCGACCACCGTTTAATGAAACCAAGCACACCCCTGGCTTTATTCACCATGCACGAAATATGATCGATAAAGTCAAGTTTAGGATCCAGACGGACACCTAAATCATCAACTATATTAATTTTTTCCAAAGAGCAGCCGTTTAGCGTATAAGTTGCAGGCTTAGGAGTGACACGGGAGAATGTCATTAGCTTGCACTTAGAGCCGTTTAAGTTTAATAGGTTCATGCAGCACCATGTTTGAAAATTGTTAAGATCTGTCTGTAAGTCTGATTGGCAAGTAGCATCGTTATATTGCACACAAAGCTTGACGTCATCAGCATACATAAGTACTCTGGAGTTGGTCAAAACTTCGGGCAGATCATTGATAAATAACGTAAACAGTAGGGGACCCAAATGACTCCCTTGCGGGACGCCAGATGTAACCCTAAGAACATTAGATAGTTTATTTTCGAAAAGGACCTTCTGCGTCCTGCCATTTAGATAACCTGAGATCCAATTAAGAAGATCAGTCGGAAATCCCATTAAATCGAGTTTCCGAACAAGAAGAGAATGGTTAACAGAGTCAAATGCTTTACTGAAATCAGTATAGACTACATCTGTCTGAAAGTTATTTCGGTATCCCTCTGTTGTGAGCCTGCCACTTTTGGCAGTTGTTCAAAGTGCTTGCTGTCATCAAATGGTATGAATCTATCTCAAAGTTTTTTTTTTTTTTTTTTTTTATGCAAGACGTTGATGCACTATGTACAGTACATATCAAGTGGAACTTGCGACACCAAGCACGTGCTTGTTCTTGTTAGCAATTAGTAAACGCGAAGGACTTAAAAAAAAAAGGATGCGGGGAGACTACTACTGGCGTACTGCCGGATTGGTTGCTTGCATGCGTAAGTGGGTTAAGATTGAAGTTTTTAGTTTTGGGAGGCTATCAACGTTAGATATTATTGTGTACAAATCGTTATAATTTGCACAGAGGACTCTAAAGGGTTCATGCAGTTCAAAGGATGTTCTACAGTGGGGCAAAACTAATGGTAAAAAGGATCTGGTGTTTCTTATTGGTACGTGAAAATTTAGCTGACCGAGCAAGTCAGTACTTTCCACGTCTCCACGGATTAAGTTGTATATGAATGTAATACCTAGCATGGTTCTACGATCAGATAAGGAGGGTAAGTTAATTAGTAAGAGTCTACTAGAATAAGACGGTAACCTCTGGTTTGCATCCCAGTTTAAACCGCGTAAAGCGAAAAGTAAGAAGTTCTTTTGAACCGATTCTATGCGTTTACTATGGACGCCATACTGAGGGCTCCAAACGCAGGATCCATATTCTAAAATAGGACGAACAAGTGAAGTATATAACGTTTTTGTAACATAGGGGTCATTGAATTCCTTCGACCACCGTTTAATGAAACCAAGCACACCCCTGGCTTTATTCACCATGCACGAAATATGATCGATAAAGTCAAGTTTAGGATCCAGAAGGACACCTAAATCATCAACTATATTAATTTTTTCCAAAAAGCAGCCGTTTAGCGTATAAGTTGCAGGCTTAGGAGTGACACGGGAGAATGTCATTAGCTTGCACTTAGAGCCGTTTAAGTTTAATAGGTTCATGCAGCACCATGTTTGAAAATTGTTAAGATCTGTCTGTAAGTCTGATTGGCAAGTAGCATCGTTATATTGCACACAAAGCTTGACGTCATCAGCATACATAAGTACTCTGGAGTTGGTCAAAACTTCGGGCAGATCATTGATAAATAACGTAAACAGTAGGGGACCCAAATGACTCCCTTGCGGGACGCCAGATGTAACCCTAAGAACATTAGATAGTTTATTTTCGAAAAGGACCTTCTGCGTCCTGCCATTTAGATAACCTGAGATCCAATTAAGAAGATCAGTCGGAAATCCCATTAAATCGAGTTTCCGAACAAGAAGAGAATGGTTAACAGTCAAATGCTTTACTGAAATCAGTATAGACTACATTTGTCTGAAAGTTATTTCGGTATCCCTTTATAATAAAGGAAGTAAGCTCCAACAGATTCGTTGTAATTGATCTTCGCCTAATAAAACCATGTTGACATGGAGAAATAATTGACCTACACAGGTGCTGCAGATGAGGAGTAATAACATTTTCGAACAGTTTAGGGATGGCCGACAACTTAGAGATACCTCTGTAATTGTTGGCATCCAATTTGCTTTCTTTTTTGTGGAGAGGAATAACGAATGATTCCTTCCAAATAAGGGGAAAGTGGGAGGTTTCTAAGGATAAGGTAAACAATTTGAGAAGTGGATTGCACAGGGCTTCGGCACAATTCCTAAGCACACAGCCTGGTATTCCGTCGGGACCTGGTAAAAAAACTGGCTTAAGGGGGGGGTAAGGTATTTAATTTTTTTTTTCGTAAATTTTTTTTTATTTTTTATTTTAAAAGTTCAATATTTTAAGAATATTGTGTCCAAGTTTTACATCAATCATAGTAAAATTGACGAAGTTATGCGGAGCTGAACGAAGGTCGGTAGGTGTTCAATGCATGAGAATCACAAAGTTTAAAGCGCTCTCCTGAAAAATGCCATTTTGAAAATCGGTGTACACGATAACTAAAAATATACTGAACCAATCGGTTTGAAATTTGGAACATAACTTCTTTAGATAATTCTACAGGTATTCTCGTCGAGCTTTTTTTAATTTTTAATTTTCTTATATTTTTTATTTAACAAATTAACTTAATTTTTTAGTCAAAAATCGGGGTTTTGACTTCAAATTTTGATAAAAAATAGGGAAAAAATTTTAAAAATAAAAACGCTTCGAGAATACCTCGGGACACTTATCCTTTAACGAATGAGGTATAATTTTTGTAGATCGGATGATTCTGTGGACAGTTAGGATGTACACCGCAAACCAACTTTTTTTGGAGGCGACTCGGGAGATTCCCTATAACTCCTCTACCTCTAAATATTTTTCAATACAAAATTTATCACAAACTGTTCAAATGTTGTGTTATTATATGGTATTTAATTCGTTAAGCTAGCTTTAGCCGTTTCGCCACAACATTTTTTTGAAAAGTGGGCATTTTTGCACCGAATTAACCTTACCCCCCCCCTTAACACGATGAAGATCCCTAAGAAGAGAGCTTTCGTTAATGGTAGGACTGAAGATTTGGTTCGATTTGGGGATGATGTAAGGATAAGCCTGATTTGGGTCTATTGAGTTGGAGTAAGTGGTTTCAAAAAACTGAGCAAAAAGATCGGCTATTGCCTGATCATTATCTGCTGTTGAATTACCAAAAGAGAGCGAGGACGGACGAGTGATGGATTTACGCTTGGATTTAACAAAATTATAAAACTGTTTTGGGTCCTCAGAAAACTGGGACCTGCAACGAGTCAAATAATTATTGTAGCACTGCGCGTTATTCACATTAAAAGTGGATCGAGCTGATAAATAACTAGATAGGACAATCGGAGAACCGGTACGTTGATATTTAGCATATAGATTTGATTTTCTATTTTTGAGGCGGGTCAACTCTTTGGTAAACCAAGGAGGCTTGTTTGATGTAGACGGACAGTATAACGGAACACAGTCAATAAAAAATGAATTCATAACACGATAAAAAATACCCACGGCTTCCGCCATGTTAGTGCATGTGTAAAGATCGGACCAGTTGTAATTAATTATGAAATTATTCAGCCGTACGAAATCCGTCTTGCTAAAGCAGAAGACTTCTTGGGCTGGACTGTCAGATTTATTCCGTGTGTAAGGAAGCGTCTGGGCGGCTGGGGTGATCCTCAGCGGCCCAGAGTCCCCTCACAAAATTTATAATTTGTGAGACACCCAGAACGGAGAAGCGCCGATAATTTCTGGCCAGCTAGCGGGGAAAATGGGGAAGAAATATATTTGTACGGGATTATTTGGCTAGGAAAGGCTGGGCGACCCGGAATAATCCAGCGGTCAAGCCCGCGTCAGCGCCCGGAATTATCCAGCGGCGAGACGAGCGGCCCGGAGTTATCCAGCGGCCACGCCCACGCCCACGCTCGGAGTGATCCAGCAGCGGGGCGCCTTCGGGGCAGGACAAAGGCTCGGAGGAATCCAGCAGCCAAGGCCTGTGTCCACGCTCGGAGGAATCCAGCAGCGGGACCACTGACTCGGAGAAAATCCAGCAGCCAGCCCCGAATCCTCGCCCGGAAGAATCCAGCAGCAGGATTGCTCAGAGGGCTCGGAATGATCCAGCAGCCACGCCCACGCCCACGCTCGGAAGGATCCAGCAGCGCGGCGTCCGTTGGGACAGGACAACGGCTCGGAGAGATCCAGCCGCCGATGCCTGCGTCCACGCCCGGAAGAATCCAGCAGCGGGACAGTTGGTTCGGAAAAATATCCAGCGACCAACCCCAGATCCTCGCCCGGAAAAATCCAGCGGCGGGATGGCTCTCTGATGGGCAAGGGGGAAAGGGGGAACCGGCGGCCTCGCTGCAAGTCCGGGCTCGGAAAAATCCAGCAGCCACGGGCTCCTGTTCCCGTCCGGCTTTCGCCCGCACCCGGAGTTACTCCGGTGCTACGGGGAAAGCAGGAGGGGAATTGGTCACTGCCGGCGAGGGGCGCCGGCCCGCAAATGAAGGCAGGGAAAACGCACAATTTGATTCAAGCACATGGTTTTCTAATTAGGTATTTTATTGATGAAATAACTTGGCGGCGGGTGTGGGATAGATCCCCAATATATTTACTGGCCGGCGGCCATGCTCACCCACGATTCGAAGCGGATGCCTTCGAAGGTCCTGCAGGATGTTTTCCTCGACGCGAACACGCGGTATTCACACGCACTTTTTAAGACTTTTCGGAGCGACGCGACTGGTGATCTCGAGAGTTTTTCGGTAATTAAATTGACCTAATTTCTGAGTGTGGCCGTGACCTAATTTCTGCCGGCAGCGCTGGCGCGATCAATCTTGGGGTTGCCAGACGCTGCCACTATCGCCGATGATCGGCCTTTTCTGCGCGCATAATTTGAATAATTCCCTTCGTGGGATATCCTAATTGTACAATTAATTCTAAACTTAATGTTATTTTGTGACGACAATTTAGCGTCGTCACACGTGAAACAGTCCCCAAGTCGAAAGTCACATCGAAAGTGGGATGATAGGGATCTTCGGGTTGCGTCAGGGGCGCCACCCTAGCTAAACTAACTCTTTCCGGATCTGAGACAAAACAAAGATTAAGCAAGCGCTCTAAGGAATTTCGAACATGATTGACTTGGGACAGCGAAATGTCAAACAAGCCAGCAATAAAATCATGATGTGTTGTCGTAAGAAGTGTGTTAGTGGAATTATCTAGGGACCAAATAGCCCCTGGGATGTTAAAATCACCAAGAACTACTAAATGGTCCCTATCCGAAAGTCTTTTGGAGACCAACTGAATAGCGGAAAGATGGTTCCAATAAATAGGAAGTTCCGACAATGGAGGAATGTAGGAACATGTAACAAAAATGGAACTACCATTAACTGATAGCTTCACGCAAAGGAATTCAACATTGTAGGATTCCTCGAAAATTATTAATTCGGACGTGAGAGTGGAGTCGACCGCTATAAGGACTAAATTAAACTAAATATTCCGATTTCAAATTCACCATAAGCAAACTCTCTTCAGACCACACCGGTACAGGAATAACCTTATATAATTTTGATGGATGTCTGCTAAATAGAGAGATCTTAACATTTATTATCAATTTTTTGTCTACAAAAAGACCCCGAGCAGTCAAGAGTGTATATACCTCTTTCAGCTCTGTTCCAGTTATTTTTCCTGGTAATACTAGCGCTTCAGACAACCTTTCCTTTATCTTTGATATTTCAACTTTTAACTGGCTGGGCCTAACAATATTAGTATTAAGCCGTCCATGATTTATATCAATCAACAAGCTTATGATACCTGCTTGTGTTTTTTCACAATCCTCAATCAAGTTTGACAGCTGTTTGGCCAACATAAAGTAGTTTGTACACATAGTAACTTTCTTGAAGTGCAGGCGTCATATTCTCAATCCGCTTAATTATATACCTGAAGTTCTCATTAACTTCCTCATTCGTCTGTTTCAAAATATTAGCGGTCGAATCCACTATAGACAGTTGTTGCTTCCCTAATTCCTTGAGATTGTGATCATCCAACAAGTTTCTCATATTCTGCTCCATTTGTGCTCGATCATCTTCGTCCATTATCCCAAATAGAATATGGTATAAGGATCCCATGAATTCAAACGGAGCGCGTTTCGTTCTTTGGGTGCTATGAGCCATGAACAGTCTATTATTTTCTAGCACACGTTTACACTGATCTTCGAAACTATAAAGTTTTTCACATACTCGTCTCATTTTTGTTACTAACGCACTACCTTTGTCTGATGTTTTATTTATTTTCTCTATATTGTACTTTGGGGCGCTTTCTTCTAAGGGTGCTGCAACCGATAGCTGACAAAATAGCATCAGCATTAGCATGCTTTTTGACTTTTGACTTTCATAGCGAACGGTCGTGTTTTTGTTTTGCGCTCCGAACTTTTGTGTTGTTTTGCATTTAAACCACCGGGGTCCAAATTTTAAATACAATTCGTAATTTTGCCGTTTCGCTACGCGAGTGCATGTGGCTTTCAGTGTTTAATTAATATAAATAAAATAAATCACCTTTAGTTTTTGCGTTTTCTTATCCCCTCTTTGTGTTGTCCCGTTTATTTGCTTCTAGCAGCAGCACTTAACCGGCTCCAAAGCTTTCGTGTTTCTCTTCTCACCCACGCTTACGCTCCCGCTCTTTTGTTTTTTTTCGGTACTGCTTATCTGCGCACCGTGGTTAAAGGTTAGTGAAAATGGTTTCAAATATCATTTGTGATATAAAAGGCTGCCAAAAGGAGGTTTTGGCAGATCAGCCCGGCCTTTACTGCTGGCTTTGCGATGCGGTCGTTCACGCTAAGTGTCTAGGCTTAACGGGCCGTATCGCTGACGCAATTTCTGCCAAAAATGGCTTGCGCTATTGTTGCCATGCCTGTCGTGAGGTGGAGAAGGATATGTTATCCTTCATGCGGCAAACCAAAAGCGGTTTTAGTGAACTTAGGGTCAATTTTCGCAATTCAGTCAGAAATATATTTCCAGAAATTAGTTGGCTATGAAAATATCGATACTTGGTATTTCTCAAATATATTCTCTTGGTCACACTAAGCCTCGCCTCGGCCCTATAAAAGACGGGCCACAGTAGTGGGGAAGCCATTCGCCTGTTGACCGGCGATCGGTCAAGTCTTCCGAGGGAGGAGTAACCAAGGAGTCATCCCGTGGAGTGGATCGCAGGATCAATGCGTAGATCTCCCGGACACCACCGCGGGAGCCGGGCGCTTCTGACGAAACCGGGCGCCCCCGCGCGAACCGGGCGCCTCCACCGGAGCCGGGCGCCAACGCGTGAGCCGGGCGCCAACGCGTGCGCCGACCGCTTCCACCGGAGCCGGGTGCCTCCGCCGGAGCCGGACGCCACCGCGGGAACAGGACGCCTCCACCGGATCCAGGCGCCACCGCGGGAAACGTGCGAAACCGCGTGAGCCGGGCGCGTCCACAAATTTCTTATAAATTATAGATAAACAAGGGTTAAAATTTTTAAATAAATTATAGATAAGTATGTTAGCAAAACTGAGTATTCAGAACAGCTTTCCGAATTGGATTTCATGCATTTTTTTGCTGAGCTATGAGATTTTCAGCCGAATGTTGTTCCGTCAATTTCTTATAAATTATAGGTAAACAATAGTTTAAAATTTTTAAATTAATTCTAGGTAAGTATTTTAGCAAAACTGAGTATTCAGAACAGCTTTCCGAATTGGATTTCATGCATTTTTGGCTGAGCTATGAGATTTTCCGCCGATTGTTGTTCAGCCAATTTCTTATAAATTATAGGTAAAGAATAGGTTAAACTTGTGCAGTATGTTAAGCTTAGAAAAACCTATTCAGGACAGCTTTCCGAATTTGATTTCATCCATTTTTGGCTGAGCTATGAGATTTTCCTCCGATGTTTTTCAGCTATTTTTTTGTATAAGTTAACACATCCATTTCCCATAAGGCAAATTCGCGGAGTTGCAGGCCGCATCCGGTGGCCAACACGCGCAACGGCGAATCTGGTGACCAAGCACTCCGAGGGCAATTGCCCGGAGTCCGTCGCCCGGCAACAAGTTGCTGACCCGGCACTTAACCAACGGTGCCGGGAACATTCGGGCGGCGCATGATCGACATGCGCCGGATACCAAGTGCTGACCAGGCATCTTGGCGGCAGCGCTGCGGCTACCCAAAGACTACAAGCCGCGGCCGCCGTAGACCTTTAAGTTAGTTTAGAATCATAACTCCACAGCCGTAGCTGTGCAATTTAATAAATCGCTGTAACACTAATTTCATATCTTACCCTAGCGGGTCAAGATCAATAAACAGAATTGAAACCAAACTCATCTCCTTTATTACCATTCCCCAGGCGATCGGGAAACAGGTAGTAACCAATCTAAATATAATTGGCGCCCAGCGTAACCGCGCTTAAAAGAAGTTAGCCGAAAAATAAAAAAAAGAAAGAAACACTCGCGCGGAAGCAGTGAATTAAATTAAAAAAAGAAGGAAAACTTAACAAATGTAAATTGCGACGAACAGTGGCAATAGTGCGATAAATCGACAAATAAAAAGTCGAAAAACAGTTATTGTGGAAGAAATAATTCAGAAATTGGCAGAGCCCGGAGCATAGCCAAAATAAAAAATTGACAAATTTGGCAGCATAGCCAAAATAAATAAAAAATTAATTAAAAAAAAAAAAAAATTTTGTTAATTAAATAAATCAAATCATCAGGGGCAGAGCCATTCCGCATAGCCCAGCAGCAAAAAACACCGACGGCAACAACGACGACTTGGCAGAGCCCGGAGCATAGCCAAAGAAAAAATCAACAAACTTGGCAGCATAGCCAAAATAAAAATTAAATAAATAAAATCATCACGGGCAGAGCCATTCTGCATAGCCCGACAGAAAAAAAACACCGACGGTAGCAGCGACGACCGCAGCGACAGCGACGACGGCGAATAAATATAAGAAATGTGAGTAGGCTTCTTGTCCCCGCCAATTAAAATCGAGCTCAGTCGCCATTACAGTGGGCATAGTTCTATTTGTCCCAAGTAAAATTAAAAATAAATAAATCGGGGATATTTCCTCAAAACCTAAAAATTCCATACGTACAAAATAATACAGTGGACTCGTTTTTTTCTTATTAAAACAATAATTAATAAATCAGGATTTAAAATTTTCAATTTATAAAAATCCAACTGTGAAGACGATACAGTTTTTAGAAAATTAACAACCAAAAAAAAAAAAAAGACATTCTTGAAACTTCCGATCTTTACGCATATCAAATACTCTTACAGGAATTGGAGGTTGGGCGAACGATAAATCGTTCTACATTTTTCATTCTTTCAGCACTTGGAGGGTGGGAATAAAAACACAGATTTATGAATAAGGAACTGTCAGACGAGGAAATTCCTTCAGACGAGGAAGTTCTTGAAGAATATAATAGAAGAATGGAGGCAAGACGAAACGCTCACTCTGAAGCGGGTCAGTCGACCAGCAGAGAAGCACAAGACCAGGTCTTGCTCATGCAGCAAGTCCAAATCACTGCCATGGAGGCGGCCATACAGGACGCACTTCAAAGGCAGCAAAAATTATTCGAGGATAGATTAGCCCTTGTCCAACAGGAGTTGGACTCATTGAGAGTTCGGGAAATAACCCAAAAATCAAAACATATACCGAAATTGAGCTTAAGCCAGGAGAGGTATTTTGCGACGAACCACTCGACATGGTGAAGTCGGTCCCAACATTTGATGGGAAGCAGGAAAATTACGTTGCCTGGAGACAAGCTGCCTGTGCAGCATATAAAGTTTTCGAAAACTATGAAGGCAGCAGCCGCCATTATCAGGCCGTGGGAATAATAAAAAATAAAATAACCGGCCCGGCAGCTGCCCCCCTATCTTCATTCAACACAGTGTTTAATTTCAATCCCATATTGGCACGTCTAGACTTCACATACGCGGACAAAACTCCGACGCATGTAATTAAGCAAAAATTAAGCTTGTCCAGACAGGGGGAACTGCCCCTTCTTAAATACTATGATGAAATTGAGCGCAAGTTAACACTTCTAACAAACAAAACCATCATGACCCATGACGCAGCCGCAGCGGCCGTCCTAAATGAGCAGCACAGGGAGGACGCCCTACACGCGTTTGTCTCTGGCTTGAAAAAATCATTGAAGATAGCAGTTTTCCCGGCACAGCCGCGAGATTTGCTGTCAGCATTAGCGCTAGCGCAAGAAGGTTTGCTCGGCACACAGAAGAAAAATCGTTCAGACCAAACAACCAGCGACAAACGAGCTGGAGAAGTTATGAACAAAACCAAAATTCGGGGGCAATAAAAAAGAATCCTCACTTTGTCCGAACCCAGAGGGATAATAACCAAAGTGGTTCATCCCGGCAAAAACCGCGTAATAACGCAGATAATAAAAAGCCAGCACCAGAGCCGATGGAAGTTGACACTTCCTCTACAACTTGGCAAAAAGTTCAGTCGAATCGATTCCCACAAAAGATAAACTTCTTGCCGGAACAGGAATCCGACAATGAGGACTACAACTCAGTCGCTCAAGCTTCTGCCACTGAGATAGAAGACGACCTAGAAGCAGAGGACTCCTGCAATTTTTTAGGGTATAGTCCCTGCTCCCCTATATTACCCGTAAGGTGGCAGGAAAAGAAATAAGAATATTATTGGATACGGGTACCTCTAAAAACTTTATTACTCCACTCCCGGGGCTGAAAGGCATCGTGGAAGCGGAGAAACCTTTTACAGTAAAGTCAATCCATGGCTCTACTAAAATCGACAAAAAATGTCTAGTTTCGGTGTTCAACGTAAAGACACCCTTTTTTATCTTAAAGAACCTCAAAGACTTCGACGGTATTATCGGACTCGACTTGCTTAAACAAGTGAATGCGACACTGGATTTTACCAACAATGTCTTGCGGACAAGTAACGGAAACGAAAGTATCCAGTTTACTAAAGCAAAAAACGTCAACTTCATTAAAATCGATGACGAGGACGTCCCCGTGGCAATTAAAGCCACTTTCGATAAAATGATTGTAAAAAATCATGGAGCCTTCGCCGACACAGACGAAGCTCTACCTTTTAATATAAACACTATTGCTACAATCAAAACCGACGGGGAGCCAGTATACTCCAAGTCATACCCTCACCCCATGGGTGTAACTGAATTCGTCAATGCAGAGGTTAAACAACTTCTCGCGGACGGCGTAATCAGACCATCCAGATCCCCATATAACAACCCTACGTGGGTCGTGGACAAAAAGGGCACAGACCAAAGCGGGGTAAAAAAGAAGCGATTAGTCATCGACTTCAGAAAGCTAAACCAGAAAACCGTGGACGATAGATACCCTATCCCTACGATCTCGACAATACTGTCAAACATAGGCGAGTCCCAATTTTTTACAACACTCGACCTAAAATCCGGATTCCACCAAATAGAATTGGCGGAAAGGGACAGAGAAAAAACTGCTTTCTCCAAAACAATGGCAAATACGAATTCTGTAGGTTGCCATTCGGACAAAAAAATGCCCCTAGCATTTTCCAAAGGGCCATTGATGACGTGCTAAGAGATGGAATCTCTAAAATATGCTACGTTTATGTAGATGACGTCATAATATTCTCCAAAACGAAAGAGGACCATGTAAAAGATGTAGATTGGGTACTCAATAAACTTTTGGAGGCAGGCATGAAGGTATCCCAAGAAAAGTCAAAGTTCTTTAAAAAGAGCGTTGAATACTTGGGATTCATCGTGTCGCAGGGGGGGCTTAAAACATCACCTGAAAAGGTAAAAGCCATAAAGGAATTTCCCCCACCCAAATCGCTCTTCGACCTCAGGTCATTCCTAGGGTTAGCAAGCTACTACAGGTGCTTCATAAAAAACTTTGCGACAATCGCAAGACCCTTGACAAATATTCTGAAAGGGGAAAATGGAAAAGCCAGTAAATACCAGTCAAGAAAAATTGACATAAATTTGACAAATGAGCAAAGAGAATCTTTTGACAGACTGAGAGAAATCTTAGCATCAGAAGACGTTCTCCTCTCATACCCAGACTTTAAGAGGCCATTCGATATAACGACGGATGCGTCAGGCTTTGGTCTAGGGGCAGTGCTATCTCAAGACGGCCGTCCAATCACCATGATATCACGCGCCCTGCGTGATTGTGAAAAAAATTATGCGACCAATGAGCGGGAACTCCTCGCTATTGTATGGGCATTAAAAAGTCTCCGAAATTACCTCTACGGGGTAAAAGGCTTGAAAATCTTCACTGACCATCAGCCACTAACCTTCGCCGTCTCCGATAAAAATCCTAATGCAAAGCTGAAACGCTGGAAAGGGATTATCGATGACCATGGCGCAACACTAGTTTACAAGCCAGGGAAGGAAAACCTCGTGGCGGACGCACTGTCCCGCCAGAACATAAACGCCCTCCAAGACGGGCAAGAATCTCACATAGCAACAGTACATAGCGAACAGTCGCTAACTTACACGATCGACTCAACCGACAATCCCGTAAACTGCTTCCGGAATCAAATAATAATTGAAGAAGGAAACGGTTTCTCGGTAGATACGTTCATCTTGTTTAAGAGCAAAGTAAGGCACGTGATCAGAATACAAAATCGCGACAACCTAATAGAAGCCCTACAAGATGCTGTGAATGCGGAGGTAGTAAATGCAATACATTGCTCATTACCGATCCTAGCGTTCATTCAACATCAACTAGTTGAATTATTCCCTAGCACTTCCTTCAAGTATGCGAAGAGCTTTGTACAAGACATAACGGACGTAACAGAACAAAGGGAAATTAGTTGTAACAGAGCACAACAGGGCTCACCGAGCGGCACAGGAAAATGTTAAACAAATCCTGAGGGATTATTTCTTCCCGAAAATGCTGCGGTTAGCAACAGAATTAACTGCAAACTGTAAAACCTGCTCCATGGCAAAATACAAACGCCATCCATCCAAGCAGGCAGTAGCGGTAACACCCATCCCTTCTTCCGTGGGAGAAATCCTACACATAGACATTTTCTCAACGGACGGGACACTTTTTCTTACCTGCGTCGATAAATTCTCAAAGTTCGCTACAGTGCAGAAGATCGCATCAAGGGCTATTGTGGATATTAAAGCTCCTCTACTACACATAATAAATTTTTTTCCCAAAACCAAAACAGTTTACTGTGACAATGAAAAGTCACTAAATTCAGAAACCATCAAGTCTTTTCTTTTGAACCATTTCAACATAACAGTCTCAAACGCTCCACCTCTGCATAGCACCTCAAATGGGCAGGTAGAGAGGTTTCATAGCACCCTGGCAGAAATAGCCAGATGCCTGAAGCTTGGAAGCAACCTAAACGATACGGTCGAACTAATTCTCCTTGCAACAAATAAATACAATAGCTCAATCCACTCGGTAACCAACAGGAAACCAATGGAGGTAATTCATTCGAAACCTGTAGAATTCGAGAGGGATATTAACAGGAAAATCCAACAGGCGCAAGAAAGAAGCCTAGACCAGGTAAACAAAGACAGGACTTACAAAAACTATCAGGTCGGCGAGAAAGTTTTTTGAAAACGAACAGACGCCTAGGTAACAAGCTCTCACCACTTTGTTCAGAAGAGGTTGTCCTAACGGTCCTAATTAAAGGGAGAGTGGTCCATAAGGACAACCTGCGTTAACCATCTTCGCTAGACTCTCCAACCTAATTTTCGCATTTTCTATACTTTTTAGGTTAATAAAGTACATCCTATTTCTGACACTAACGGCTGTTAGGACGGACGCGACTATAAGACTAAATGACTATACGAACGCAGACTACATACCAATAGAAGACGGTAACATCATAGTGTGGGAGTCCTATGGGTACTTACAGCACGCGACTAACATGACGTCATACGAAGACTACGCTGACCAGACGGAGACATTAACTAAGACATTCACTGACGACCACCGGATACCGGTAATAAAGACGGACCTCGGACATATTCGCAAGTTGGTAGTTACCCTTAAGTTCCACCATAGGGCTGCTAGGAGTCTCAACATACTCGGGACAGCCTTAAAGGTCGTTGCGGGCACTCCCGACTTCAATGATTGGGAGCAAGTAAAATTCAATCAGGAAACATTAATGAAAGCGGACGAGGGACAGACAGAGCTAAATATCAAGTTTCAAGAACGTCTAAACGAACTCGCTAACGCGATGAATCAAATCCAGAAATTCGAGTCAGATAAAGAAACACACCTTTTGGAAATCATCTAAGCAAAAAACAGAATCGTCATCACAGATTTGGAAAACATATTAATGGGCCTAACCCTAGCAAAGTTAAACATTGTAAGTCCAGCAATCCTTGATAACTCCGACATTGGCGAATTTAAAGACAAGCAGCCTATTAATGTTAGCTTAATAGAGTTATAAGAAGTATCTAGTATTAGTGTTTTTCAAACCCCAGACATCCTCCACTTCCTCATTAATTTCCCTAAACCTAAGTTTACATGTAAGCAAATTACGGTCTACCCGGTCCAGCACCATAATAAAATCTTGGACCTCGAGAAAGGAAACTTGGTCGCCGAATGCCCCGAACGAAACCTAAATATCGGACACTGCAAGACAACAGTCGGTGCCACCTTCTGCAAGGAGCTGCAGGACGACACGTGTGCTCATCAACTGATAGCTGGAACCGTTGCACATTGTTCCACACTGCCAGGCCACCTTGACCCAATTACCATGGTGGACCACGGCACTATCATTGTAAATGAGGCCAACGTGACTGTAACCGATGACCAAGGTCGGGACCAGAGAACAACCGGAACTTACCTGGTGACATTTTCGGACCGAGTGAGCCTCAACGGAACCTGGTACGTTAACCAGCTGGGGAACTCGATGAAGAAGCCCGCCGTATCAGCCATGACTGTGGTCAACGTCACGACACACCAAAATCGACTAAGTCTACCACTCCTCCACGCACTAAGCTTGACGAACCTCCAGCACATCGGAACACTTCGGGATAAGCTTACCATGGGCTCCTTCATTAACTACGCTTTCGCACTACTCGCCGCCCTTCTACTGTGCTCCACTGTCTGGCTTGGATACTGCCATCTTAAAACCAATAGCCATGCAGTCTCTGGAATCCTTGGCGACGTAGAAGCTGAAGGTCACCGGGACGGCGACCACTTAAAAGGGGGAATAGTTAACACATTCATTTCCCATAAGGCAAATTCGCGGAGTTGCAGGCCGCATCCGGTGGCCAACACGCGCAACGGCGAATCTGGTGACCAAGCACTCCGAGGGCAATTGCCCAGAGTCCGTCGCCCGGCAACAAGTTGCTGACCCGGCACTTTACCAACGGTGCCGGGAACATTCGGGCGGCGCATGATCGACATGCGCCGGATACCAAGTGCTGACCAGGCATCTTGGCGGCAGCGCTGCGGCTACCCAAAGACTACAAGCCGCGGCCGCCGTAGACCTTTAAGTTAGTTTAGAATCATAACTCCACAGCCGTAGCTGTGCAATTTAATAAATCGCTGTAACACTAATTTCATATCTTACCCTAGCGGGTCAAGATCAATAAACAGAATTGAAACCAAACTCATCTCCTTTATTACCATTGCCTTCACAGGCGATCGGGAAACAGGTAGTAACCAATCTAAATATAATTTATATATGTAAAAAATCCGAGCGACCAAAAGTACCCGATCGTCAGAAATATATATCGGCAAAAAATTCCAGAAATTAGTTGGCTATGAAAATATCGATACTTGGTATTTCTCAAATATATTCTCTTGGTCATACTAAGCCTCGCCTTGGCCCTATAAAAGACGGGCCACAGCAGTGGGGAAGCCATTCGCCTGTTGACCGGCGATCTGTCAAGTACTCCGAGGAAGGAGTAACCAAGGAGTCATCCCGTGGAGTGGATCGCCGGATCAATGCGTCCATGTCCCGGGCACCACCGCGGGAGCCGGGCGCTACCACCGGAGCCGGCCACCTCTGACGAAACCGGGCGACCCCGCGGGAACCGGGCACCTCCACCGGAGCCAGGCACCAACGCGTGAGGCGGGCGCTTCTACCGGTGCCAGGCACCTCCGCCGGATTCCTCCACCAGATCCACGCGCCACCGCGGGAAGCGTGCGCAGCCGCGTGAGCCGGGCGCCAACGCGTGAACCGGCCGCTTCCACCGGAGCCGGGCACCTCTGACGAAACCGGGCGCCACCGCGGGAACCGGGCGCCACCGCGTGAGCCGGGCGCAACCGCGTGAGCCGCGCGCTTTCACCAATTTCTTATAATTTATGGGTAAACAATAGGTTAAAAATTTTAAATAAATTATAGATAAGTATTTTAGCAAAACTGAGTATTCAGAACAGCTTTCCTAATTGGATTTCGTGCATTTTTGGCTGAGCTAAGAGAGCTAAGAGATTTTCCGCCGATTTTTTTCCGCCATTTGTGACGCCTGTAGGCGCACAATATATAGGCGATAGAATAAAATAGAAACACTTAGGGACATAAGAAATGGATTGGCAACATTATGGAGATAATTTGAATTGAATGCGCGCGCGCGCCACTGATCGCGAGCGGAGGGTCACACTAGACCGAACGACTGGCCACACTATTCGGGCCAATCCCGCACAGGACTCTGGCCACACTGAAGCCTCGCCAGGGCCTATATAAAGCGGTCCACGGCCCTGGAGTAATCACTTAGCAGCTGACTGCGATTGGGTCGAGTTAACCTCCCCAGTAGTTAGCAGCGAAGTCACTTTTTGGGAACTCAGGTTCCTATTTATAAATCGTAGTTAGGATCTCTGCTGACTTTCGAGTCCGATTCTCTCTGCTGACTTGCGAGTCCAATCTCTGCCGACTTTCGAGTCCAATTCTCTCTGCTGACTTGCGAGTCCAAAATACTGCAGACTTTCGAGTTCGAGTCTCTCGGCTGACTTGCGAGTCCGAAACACTGCCGACTTTCGAGTCTGATTCTCTCTGCTGACTTGCGAGTCCAAAATACTGCCGACTTCAGAGTCCGATTCTCTCTGCTGACTTTCGAGTCCGAATCTGCAGACTTTCGAGTCCAAACGTCTTCGAGCTGACTTTCGAGTCCGAATCTGTAGACTTTCGAGTCCGAACTTCTCCGAGCTGACTTTCGAGTCCAACAAACGTCGCTGAGCTGACTTTCGAGTCCGACAACTACTGGGTTCGGTTGACTTTCGAGTCCGAACGCATTCTCTCGTGGAGGACTTTCGAGTCCGAACGCATTCGCTATTGGGTGGCTTTCAAGGCCCATAGCCTGGCGGGACCCCTATCAGACAGCCGCACTCTGGACGAGGAGGACGAATCGGAACTACGGCGTACCCCAGAATCGAGATCCGGCATGAAATTACTGAAAATTGTACCTTTTAAGTAAATAAACATTAAGATACATTTACGGCATAATCCTCTAGCGTTCTACTCTGGGACGGGGTCGAAATCTCTTACAGCATTCACGCCTGAACCAAATAAATATATCTGCACATACCCTGGACGTCCCGCTGACTACCCGTGGACGACAGGACGTTACAGATTGGCGCCCGAACAGGTAGAAGTGGTTGCAAGAGATCGACACCAAGAGTAATGGCTAGCAGGCAGATTTAAGAGATAGGCAGCAAGGCCGTGAGACAGAGCATCGACCACAAGGAAACGGTCAAGGATTGTACGAGCTAGACGGACGCAAAGCGAAGATATACGATCATGGAGTGGAGGATAAACGTGGAAATCCTGGAACAAGTACGGAGCTGGGGAATAACGTACGATGGAAGGACCAACCCGCTGGAATTTATAAGGAAGCTGGAAGGTTGGGCGACGGGATACGGCATCGGGCACGACCAGTTGGTGCAAACCATGCCGTTCATCCTGGAAGACGCGGCGAGCGATTGGTGGAACTGCACACCAAACAAGCTGGACAGGGAGAAGCTCACGGGAGAGCTGGTGGAGTACTTCTTACCGCGGAGGTATCAGGAGCAACTCAAGGAGCAGATCCAGCATCGGAGGCAAGGAGAGACCGAACCAACGCACAGTGGATCCAATCTAAAATCTAGCGGAATAAAAGTCTATTTTTTAAATATAAATATTGCGTTTAGTTTTGATTTTATTTAATTAGCTACACTCTGCAAAGCTCAAAAAAGCTTTTGAATGAGCTTTTTAGTGCATCTCTGATCGGCTGCGAGCTTTGAAACTTAACTGTTTTGCGGCACGTGTCTACACAAAGATTTGAGGTTATTTGTAATTCGTTTTAAATTATCAAAACAAGTGATAAATTTGAGTATATTGATACAAATAACTTTTGTTTCCCTTAAAATAAAGTATGTACTGAATACAAATTGTATGTTAGTGATCCGTCTTTTCATGTGTAGCTTAAAAATGTGTTTTTTGTAAGTTGACTTAGCAAGAATTGTTTTTAAGCGTTTTACTGTCTTCATTGGACTAAAATTAACTTTATTCAATCGTGTTCAAGCTAATTTTAGTATTTATGTAAAGTGTGAGTTCTTGTGATGTGAGAATGTCCAAAAATCATGTTGCAGGGGAAAATAATAACAGAAGTTTGACTGCAATTTACAAATGTGGCTGCGATGGAAGCAGTGGCCACGCGACCTATCGCCAAAAGTTTCAATATGGTGAAACAAGTATGGTCGATCAGCATTTATTTACTGTTTGCCTTGTACCATTACAAGTTCAGCTTGGTTCGACAATATTGTGGAAGAATACGCGACCTTCATCAACCCGCTATTGTCGCCCCATTAAACTCATTTGTCAGAAAGAGACAAGTGAATTAATAACTTTGGAGACTGACAATGTTATAGTCTATTTACACCAGGCTGCGTTATTGCGTTAACTCAGTAAACGTAGTTTTTTTTACTAGTAGTTTTTAGTGATGGGAAAAAGTTGCGTCCTAGTTGCGTTCATATCGATAACAACAGATTTGTTCGATATTCGTGTCGATTACAACAAATTTGTTAGATTTCTACTCGATATTTCGACTATCGAACAAGTTCCACCACCAAATCGAAAAAAAAACTAAGCAGCTGACGATTGATAATTCAAATAATTCAATCTGATTTCGAAAATGGCCGAAAATAGATTTGTGTGATACACAATGTGTAAAGAAGAAGAGCTGTCGTTGGGGGCACTTCTAGGGGATTGGACGGAAAATGTCTTAGCCAGTCGTCCATTCCTGAGACTGGGCAGCGAAAGAATTTTCGGGACCAATTGGAAGAACTGGTAGAAAAGGAAAAAAGCGGACTGCTTCATCAGGAAGACAGAAACATACTTAAAACAAAGAATTAAAATAAAAATCTATAAATTTAAAATGTATATACAAATCAATAAGTATTTATTGGAAATGTACTCCCAACGCTTGCCTAATGCGTTTAGCACTTTCGCTTGCATTTCCTATACAAGTTTCTTAATCAGGTTGAACCTCCCTTATTGCACACTTTTGCTCTGGATACGGCAAGGGACCTCGCTATAGTGCGGTATTCCGCAGAGGATTTCAAGGTGTTCAGGGCAATCTCTGAATTTTGAAGCTCCTCGAAGGTTGCTGGAGACATCCCAGCCAATTCCATGAACTTCATCTTTATGTTGCTCTATTGCTGATATTATCAAGCTTTCGTCGTTGTTCATTTTCGTAATTTTTTTGTTTCAAATAATTTCAAACAAGCTGTCAAAAACTAACGCAACGCAAGTTTTCTAGTATAAACTAGCGTCTTGCGTTAATTTCGATTTCGATAGGTAACTCAGTTCGGTGTAAATATACTATTAAAAGCAAAATAAAGTCGATCAAGCCAACACCATACTCCATGAATTTCATCTGACGATGGTGGATGGAAAAGCATTTGGTGTTCTGGCAGAAGCATCCACACAGACATGTGGAATTTGTAGAGCAGTACCAAAAGACATGAACAATTTGGATTTGGTGAAGCGTTACCCGGTTGACTCAGATCTATTGAAATATGGCTTATCTAGTCTTCATGCGTGGATTAGATTTTTTGAATGTGTTTTAAATGTATCATACAGACTTTCCATTAAAAATGGCAAGTTCGCGGCACAGATAAGCCAAAGGTGGAAGCTAGAAAATTAAAAATACAGTCCGAACTAAGGAAAGAAATGGGCATTTTAGTAGACATACCAATGGCTGGTAGTGGCAACACCAACAATGGTAATACAGCTAGACGATTTTTCAGTCAACCTGATTTGGTATCACGCATCACAGGAGTTAGCGAGGCACTCATTTATAATTTTAGTGCCATTCTACGTGCATTAACTTGTGGCTATGAAATCAATATCGATGCATTTAGTTCATATGCCATAAAAACAGCTGAAATGTTTGTCGAATTGTATCCATGGTTTTATATGCCATCATCTGTCCATAAGATTTTAATTCATGGTGCAGACATCATAAAGCATGTGGGTCTTCCTATTGGCATGATGTCTGAAGAAGCCCTGGAAGCCAGGAATAAGGGTTGCCGGAATATACGGGAGAATCATTCTCGAAAGAATAATATATCTAATACAATGGAAGATGTTATGCACGCATTACTCGTGTCTTCTGATCCACTAATAACATCATTGTCTAAAACGTCAACAAATTCTGTTAAATCTATTAAATTTGATAAAGTTTTTGCTGGTCTTCTAATAAATTTCCCACTTTTAAATGATGATTCTGAATCTTCAGATTCCGAATAATAATAGCGAATAATATTTAGAAAACAAACTCATTAGTTAAAATGCAAATTAAAAAACAAAACACTTACAAATTTAAAAAAAACTAGAAAGGAAGCTAACTTCGGTACGCCGAAGTTTGTATACCCTTGCAGATTGGTTTTCATATTTATATTATAAATTATAATGCCGAAAACAGACACTAAACAGAGTTTCATAACATTTTACCTATACTTATTATGTTTACAGTTTGACAGTTACAGTTATTCATTCCCAGCTATACATTTTCTCTACTTCTACGGATCGCTTCTATGGCTATATGATATAGTTGTCCGATTTTCATAATATTGTTACCAAAATTCTGAAATATGTCTATTACTTGTCTATTACTTTCCCTATCGTTCCTATGGCAGCTATAAGATATAGTTGTCCGATTTTCATAAAATTTATACCAAAATTCTGAAATAATACCAGAAGCTCATGTCTCAAATTAGATTAAAATACGTTTAAAAACAACGAAGTTATAATTTTTTTTCGATTAATTTCCCGATCGTTCCTATGGCAGCTATAAGATATAGTGGTCCGATTTTCATAAAATTTTTACCAAAATTCTGGAATAAAATAAAATGGCTATATCTTAAAAATGATGGAATAATATTGAAAAACAGCCAAGTTATAATTTTTTTCTAAAAATTTATCGAACATTTGTATGGCGGCTATATGATATAGTCGTCCGATCCGGCCCGTTCCGACATATATAGCAGTGAGAGTATATAGAAGACTATATGCAAAGTTTCATTCAGAAAGCTTTAAAACTGAGGGACTAGTTTGCGTAGAAACGGACAGACGGACGGACAGACGGACGGACAGACGGACATGGCTAGATCGACTCGGCTGTTGATGCTGATCAAGAATATATATACTTTATAGAGTCGGAAACGTCTCCTTCACTGCGTTGCAAACTTCTGACTGAAATTATAATACCCTGCAAGGGTATAAACATGTGAACATTTATATTGCTGAATATGGTTTTTTTAACATTTGTATTGGAGTATGGGTAAATATGGGTAAATACAAAGCTTCATTAAAATATCTATTAATTTACTAAAGTTATTAATTTAATTCTGCTAGCAGAGCTATTAGGCCCACTGTGCGTCGGCGCGCTGCTGCTGTGACCGCTTGGCGGTACGCCGTGACGTCGTTTTAGGCGGTCCGCTAATTCCGCTATTCCTCCGTCCCCTGCCCAATTGGTGTCCGCCGCAACCAGGGGAAAATTCGCTTCTTATAAAGCGCCGGGCCCTGTATCAATTTTCATATTGTAACACCGAGTCACTTTTTTTTCTCTTCACAGAAAAAACTCACCCTGGGGGAACTCAGCGCTTATTTGAAATTTGGGTATTAAACTGTTTGCCTCCTTTTGATTCCTATATCTCGGCCTCCATATAGTCTTCTATATACTCTCACTGCTATATATGTCGGAACGGGCCGGATCGGACGACTATATCATATAGCTGCCATACAAATGTTCGATAAATTTTTAGAAAAAAAATTATAACTTTGCTGTTTTTTTACATTTTTGCACCATTTTTTAGATATGGCCATTAAATATTATTTCTGAATTTTGGTAAAAATTTTATGAAAATCGGACAACTATATCGTATAGCTGCCATAGAAACGATCGGGAAATTAATAGAAAACAAATTATAACTTCGTTGTTATTCAACGTATTTTCATCTACTCTAAGATATAAGCTTATTTTATTATTCTAGAATTTTGGTATAAATTTCATGAAAATCGGACAACTATATCATATAGCTGCAATAGGAGCGATCGGTAGATGTAGAGAAAATTTAAAGGTGTGAATGTAAAACTGTAACTGTCAAACTGTAAACGTAATAAGTATAGGTAAAATGTAATGAAATAATATCTGCGAGGGTATACGAACTTCGGCGTGCCGAAGTTAGCTTCCTTTCTTGTTTTTTTATTAATTTTTCCTCTTAGTCCGCTCTGCTGCCAAGAATCAAAAGCAAGCGAATTCGGCCTCAAATCCAGCGGGATCTCTCTCCCTTACTCTCACCGTCCTTCGGGTCGCAGCTGATCGCTGACATTTACCCCCCGTTAGAGGTGGATTTCGCCAATTGGCCCCGCTCTGCATCTTTTCCTCTGCCACGATTGGAGCTGCGCTAATACCCCCTAGATGGCGCCAGGGAAGTATCTTTGAGGTTGGCTCTGCATCAGGCGTTACAAATGCCCCCCGCTAAATATCAAACTTGGGGGTCGGACTCCCAAGATTGAAACACCAAAGCCTGAGGCAGCCACTCATTGCCTTATATCTTTGGCATGATATTTCCCAACCAGTCGACCCTGCAGATCCTCTAACTCATAAAACGAGTTTCCAAGTCTTCTCCGAACTCGAGCTTTTAGATACGCAGGACCCAAGTAAGTATTTTAGCAAAACTAGGTATTCAGAACAGCTTTCCGAATTGGATTTCATGCATTTTTGGCTGAGCTATGTGATTTTCCGCCGATTTTTTCCATTTTCCATTCGCCTGTTGACCGGCGATCGGTCAAGTACTCCGAGGGAGGAGTAACCAAGGAGTCATCCCCTGGAGTGGATCGCCGGATCAATGCGTCCATGTCCCGGGCACCACCGCGGGAGCCAGGCGCTTCCACCGGAGCCGGCCACCTCTGACGAAACCGGGCGCCACCGAGTGATTATAGGTAAGTATTTTAGCAAAACTGGGTATGCAGTTTGGCTGAGCTATGAGATTTTTTGCCGATTGTTTTTCCGCCAATTTCTTATAAATTATAAATTTTTTTTTATAAATTATTGGTAAGTATTTTAGCAAAACTAAGTATTCAGAACAGCTTTCCGAATTGGATTTCATGCATTTTTGGCTGAGCTATGAGATTTTCCGACGGTTTTTTTCCTCTATTTTTTATAAATATAGGTAAAAAATCCGAGCGACCAAGAGTACCAGATCGTCACAAATATATGTAAGATGGGTATTTCCCTCTTGTGCTACGTTTATTATAATAATTTTTCGGATATTATATGTTTCTAAAAATGTGCAAGTTTTCTTTCCTAATATCTGCTTCTTCCGTTTTCTTTTCAACTTTTGTTACTTTTTCTGCTTCTATATCTGCTTAATTTCAACTGTAACTGCTGAACTCCCAAAATACAGTGAATAATTCTCATTCTGTTCCTGCTAACCTGCTGTCATTTCCAAGCTCTCGGCCTGCTTCGATCCCTTTCCTTTTTACATTCGGCCATTCCTGACTACTCATCTGTCCCAGATGACCAATAATCCTCGTTGTCCTGGACATATCGCCACAGCTTCATGTAGTCACAACTGGTTGAAGTGTTAATTGGTCCTTCGAAATCTGCTGCCTTCCGAACTTCGTACCTCCCATTCCTCTTCACTTTTGCAACCTCGTACGGTCCCATGTACTCTCCAGCCAACCTCTTTCCAGCTACAAACTGTGTCCGGCGTATAGCGACTAAGTCTCCAACTTTATGATCGACTTCCGGTTTTCGCTTTCGGTCAAAGTTCCTCCTATACAATTCCTGTGCTCGTTGAATCTCTCTCTTTGTATCTTTTCTTCGACTTTCCTGCTTCTTTTTCAAAATTCTGCGGTCCTCTATGGCCGACTTTTGGGACTCACTCATCTTCATGAAGGCCAACTCCTGACAGCGGGCGAAGATCTCATCGTGGGTCGACTTCTTCTGCAGCAGCTGGCACTCCTTTTTAGCTAGTGACTTCTCCTTCTTAGTGCCATCAATCTGGGCTTTGCGCAACTCACGCAGCTTGTGGTTGCTGGCCAGATCTGATTTTAGGCTTGCTCTTCGCGGCGTCTCCGCCAAACAGTCTTGGGTTGTTCCAGCATTGCAGAGGGTCAGCTTCTTGGTCACTCCCTCATAGCCAAGGATTCTTATATATCCATCTGTTGGCGGCTTCTTCAGCACCTTCTTCCGCATCTTGACTGGGACTTCTGCGACTGTATTCACGGCCTTGTAGTTCTTGATCAGCTGCGACACTTCTTTATCATACTGCTTTGGCTTCTCACAAGCCTTCTCCTCCAGCTGGAAAGAAAACTTGTATCCATCGGCCGACAGCGAAAAGTTAAACTTTGAGACGAAATCGAAACCCAGCAGCGCATCATACTCAATGTCCGCATCCTCCACTACAACAAAGTTGTGTGTCGTCAACTCCTGATCTACTGCAACCTCAGCCAAAAAGTAGCCAACTGGGCACGTCATCCTCTTTCCAAGCCCACGCAGCTTCGAGGCACATCTTCTCAAGATGACATTCGGTATTTTTTCAAAGCCATACTTGCGCAAAATAGATACATCGGCTCCCGTATCTACCAGACACTCCACTTCCACGTCGTTGATGGTCACCTTTTTCATGCGATTTGCACTGCGTACAACTTGAACATCTGCAGTTGATTCAGGGCAATCCCTTGACATGTGGCCCTCCTCGTTACATCTGAAGCATTTCACGGCAGCCCTGCAATCCTTGCGAAGATGATCTGCAGATCCACAATTGAAGCAGTGATTCCTCCTGTGGTTGAACTCGCGCTGCATCCTATTGTCCGGTGTCGACCTCTCATTGTTCGGTTTGAACGGCTTCTCGCCCACGCGTTCGTATACCTCATACTGCTCCTGTAGCTCTTTGTACGTTTTGCAACAGTAGAGAGAGTATCTAAAATCACTCCTCATGCTTAGGCCGTCAACAACATAACGGATTACTGAACGTACATCGATGTTTCCAAGTGACGCAATCTTTTTCATCTGCAGTAGGTATACATGAAATGATTCGTCCTTGCGCTTCTTCCGAGTACGGAGCTGCTCATGGACATCAGCACTGCACACATATTGACGACTGAACTCTGTCTCCATCAGCATACGCATTTCTGCATATTGATGAACAAACGTAGACTCCAAAAATAATTTTGCAGTTTTCACCATTTTCGCCCGAGCCTGGACATACATTTGCTTTATGTTCAACCCGTAGGCTGCAGCATTCTGCTCAAAATTGTCGAACCAGTACTTCACTGGAATGGATTCTCCGTCAAACTCTGGAATAATTTTCGCGAAGCTTTCCGCTGTAATCGAGCATCCACTGTTCTGCTCCTCCGCTCCAAACTTTATGGCAAGCAGCTGCACAAGGTCTTTCAGCGTTTTTGTGTTTTCGTCGATCGAAAATGATACTGCTATAGCTGTATCATTCTGCCTTCCACTTGTTCTGACACGATTCTGCATGCTTCTTCTTGCAGCCTTTTGTTCTCCTCTTGATTCGAAAAGTTCATGCATGCTTTTAACTTCATCGTCATTCTCCTGTTCACCAGCTTTACCAAAGTTATCCATTCTGATAGTTTTATCCGCTCCGACAGATCTAGTGTAATACGGCTTCACACTCATTCCCTTCCGCTATCCGCCTTTTAACCTGCTCCGGACTTGCAATTTTAGGTTTGGACGAGCCCCAAATGTAAGATGGACGAGCCCCCAAATGTAAGATGGACGAGCCCCCAAATGTAAGATGGGTATTTCCCTCTTGTGCTACGTTTATTATAATAATTTTTCGGATATTATATGTTTCTAAGAATGTGCAAGTTTTCTTTCCTATTATCTGCTTCTTCCGTTTTCTTTTCAACTTTTGTTACTTTTTCTGCTTCTATATCTGCTTAATTTCAACTGTAACTGCTGAACTCCCAAAACACAATGAATAATTCTCATTCTGTTCCTGCTAACGTGCTGTCATTTCCAAGCTCTCGGCCTGCTTCGATCCCTTTCCTTTTTACATATATATCGGCAAAAAATTCCAGAAATTAGTTGGCTATGAAAATATCGATACTTGGTATTTCTCAAATATATTCTCCTGGTCACACTAAACCCCGCCTCGGCCCTATATAAGACGGGCCACAGCAGTGGGGAAGCCATTCGCCTGTTGACCGGCGATCGGTCAAGTACTCCGAGGGAGGAGTAACCAAGGAGTCATCCCCTGGAGTGGATCGCCGGATCAATGCGTCCATGTCCCGGGCACCACCGCGGGAGCCAGGCGCTTCCACCGGAGCCGGCCACCTCTGACGAAACCGGGCGCCACCGCGGGAACCGGGCCCCACCGCGTGAGCCGGGCGCAACCGCGTGAGCCGCGCGCTTTCACCAATTTCTTATAATTTATGGGTAAACAATAGGTTAAAAAAATTTTATAAATTATAGGTAATGCCCATATGATACACTAATGCAGTTTTCATTAATTAGCTACTTCATTAGAACCTTGAAAGAGACCACTATATGTGTAATTTTGTGTAATTTGGCTTGAATTTTGCTTGGATTATTTTGGTAATACGACTACGGTCACACCGACCGTAAAAGGTAAACAAAAAAAAACGGCCGCCATTCGAGGCGTATTACTATGAATTTCTGAATTCCTCGTCGAAGTATTCTTGCATAAATAAATGCAGAATCCTTTAAATTTATGTTTTTAACGTATAATGCTTAAATTTTTTTTAATTATTACCAACAAAAATGTTTATATTAATTTTACAGCGTAAGAACCTTGCCCTCGCAAAACATATTATTTTTCCTTGTTCACGCCAGAAAGGCGTTTAATTTCGGGAGCCAGTGTGATCCCGTACGCTCTCCTTTTTTCTCCCTCTTCCTCCGGACTTCCAGTCCAAAGAGCTTCCAATCCGCTCTCCCTAGCTTTAATTTCTTTGTATTGTGTTAGTACCGATTTACCTTCTACAATAAAGACATCGACGCCCGTCGCGTAAAAACCCGAAAGTTCTACGTGTTCTTATTTCGAGTGCATTTCAGCTTAAAGCCGCCCCCTACAACATTTGGTCCTTCGAGCCGGATGTTTAGTAATTTCTTCAGTTGGCTGTTCACTAACTGAGCGTTTCGAAAATAAACGCGCGTTGGTGAACAGCCAACTGAAGAAATTACTAAACATACAATCCATCGAACGCGAATCCTCGGCAGCCTTGAAGGAGCTGCAGAATACAATTCAAAATTGCCTCACATCCCTAACTCTGTCCGGCCTTCCTACGGATAATTGGGATTGTCTATTGGTTTATTTGTGTTCCACGAAGCTTCCAAAGCTAACGCTCTCCTTATGGGAGCAATCCCTACCAAATAAAACCGAAATTCCGACGTGGCTAGAATTAGATTCTTTCCTTACTGAGCGCCATAGATCTCTGGAATCTATAAATTCTATTCAACCTCCTACGATACGCCTCAGTCCGTCCAACCCGACAAAATCCATCGTGGCACCGCGAGTACTAAAATCCTTTAGTACGCGGATTGTTCCCATATCCAAAAGATGCGATTTGTGTTCTGCAGAGAACCATCCAGTGCGTAAATGTCCACGCTTCCTCCAGATGACGATAGAAAATCGAACTTCGTACATTGAGAAAAAGCAGTTGTGCTTAAATTGCTTTGCAAGCGGTCATCCGCTCCGTAATTGCACAAGCGCCCACAGCTGTCTTACTTGTCACGGTCGGCATCACACATTGTTGCATCCAAGCAACACTTCGTCCAGTGTTCCGAATCCTCGTGATGACGCACCACAAATTCCTGCACCCATCCAAAGGATTTCCTCGTTCTCCACACGAGTGACCACTTCTGCCGATTCCTCCAATTACTGGGTTCCATACGACGATAGCAAGAGCAGACGTTCCCGAGGTATTTTATCCTACCAATGCCGAGTCTGCCAAGGGAACCATCCTCTTCGGAAATGCCACCGGTTTCTGCGCCTTAGCGCTGAGAAACGGCTCCAGGCAGTCATAGAAAAGAAGTACTGCGTCAACTGCCTGGCCCACCACCATTCCGGGGGGTCGTGTCGTAGTAAAGACCGATGCCAGTCGTGTGGACAGGATCACCACACTCTTCTCCATGCCAACGAGTGCTCAGCGTTATCCTACGCTTTCCAGAGCTAATCCTTGCTGTTACTTTTGCTGCGTATCCTCGCAAGGGGGGGGAGAATGTTCACGCCAGAAAGGCGTTTAATTTCGGGAGCCAGTGTGATCCCGTACGCTCTCCTTTTTTCTCCCTCTTCCTCCGGACTTCCAGTCCAAAGAGCTTCCAATCCGCTCTCCCTAGCTTTAATTTCTTTGTATTGTGTTAGTACCGATTTACCTTCTACAATAAAGACATCGACGCCCGTCGCGTAAAAACCCGAAAGTTCTACGTGTTCTTATTTCGAGTGCATTTCAGCTTAAAGCCGCCCCCCTACAACATTCCTAATTTTCTAATATTTTTTCAGTTCAAAAAACCAGCGAAATGATATAAAAATAAAATTCTCATTGTGAGACCATACTGTCAATGAGCTGGCTAATACATTTTTCAATTACAATTTTCTTCATTAAACCCGTATTTTGTTATCGAGTATCTAGTATATAATATGTAGATCTATCGATTATCGCGTCAATGAAGTAGCTAATGCATTATTCTAATGCATTAGAGCGCAATATAGTCGTCTTGCTCGCACTTGTGTAAAACGCTATAGCGCTGTCAAATCTTTAATGAAGTCTCTAATTAATGCGGCAGTGTCATGCCAGTATAAGTATTTTACCAAAACTGAGTATGACGTTTAGCTGAGCTATGAGATTTTCCGCCGATTGTTGTTCCGCCAATTTCTTATAAATTATAGGTAAACAATAGGTTAACATTTTTTTATAAATTATAGGTATTTTAGCAAAACTAAGTATTCAGAACAGCTTTCCGAATTGGATTTCATGCATTTTTGGCTGAGCTATGAGATTTCCGCCGATTTTTTTCCGCCATTTTTTTATGAATATAGGTAAAAAATCCGAGCGACCAAAAGTACCAGATCGTCAGAAATATATATCGGCAAAAAATTCCAGAAATTAGTTGGCTATGAAAATATCGATTCTTGGTATTTCTCAAACATATTCTCTTGGTCACACAGCCTCGCCTCGGCCCTATATAAGACGGGCCACAGCAGTGGGGAAGCCATTCGGCTATTGACCGGCGATCGGTCAAGTACTCCGAGGGAGGAGTAACCAAGGAGTCATCCCCTGGAGTGGATCGCCGGATCAATGCGTCCATGTCCCGGGCACCACCGCGGGGGCCGGGCGCTTCCACCGGAGCCGACCACCTCTGACGAAACCGGGCGCCACCGCGGGAACCGGGCGCCACCGCGTGAGCCGGGCGCAACCGCGTGAGCCGCGCGCTTTCACCAATTTCTTATAATTTATGGGTAAACAATAGGTTAAAAAATTTTTATAAATTATAGGTAAGTATTTTACCAAAACTGAGTATGACGTTTAGCTGAGCTATGAGATTTTCCGCCGATTGTTGTTCCGCCAATTTCTTATAAATTATAGGTAAACAATAGGTTAACATTTTTTTATAAATTATAGGTATTTTAGCCAAACTAAGTATTCAGAACAGCTTTCCGAATTGGATTTCATGCATTTTTGGCTGAGCTATGAGATTTCCGCCGATTTTTTTCCTCTATTTTTTTATGAATATAGGTAAAAAATCCGAGCGACCAAAAGTACCAGATCGTCAGAAATATATATCGGCAAAAAATTCCAGAAGTTAGTTGGCTATGAAAATATCGATTCTTGGTATTTCTCAAACATATTCTCTTGGTCACACAGCCTCGCCTCGGCCCTATATAAGACGGGCCACAGCAGTGGGGAAGCCATTCGGCTAGTGACCGGCGATCGGTCAAGTACTCCGAGGGAGGAGTAACCAAGGAGTCATCCCCTGGAGTGGATCGCCGGATCAATGCGTCCATGTCCCGGGCACCACCGCGGGAGCCAGGCGCTTCCACCGGAGCCGGCCACCTCTGACGAAACCGGGCGCCACCGCGGGAACCGGGCGCCACCGCGTGAGCCGGGCGCAACCGCGTGAGCCGCGCGCTTTCACCAATTTCTTATAATTTATGGGTAAACAATAGGTTAAAAAAATTTTATAAATTATAGGTAAGTATTTTACCAAAACTGAGTATGACGTTTAGCTGAGCTATGAGATTTTCCGCCGATTGTTGTTCCGCCAATTTCTTATAAATTATAGGTAAACAATAGGTTAATATTTTTTTATAAATTATAGGTATTTTAGCAAAACTAAGTATTCAGAACAGCTTTCCGAATTGGATTTCATGCATTTTTGGCTGAGCTATGAGATTTCCGCCGATTTTTTTCCTCTATTTTTTATAAATATAGGTAAAAAATCCGAGCGACCAAGAGTACCAGATCGTCAGAAATATATATCGGCAAAAAATTCCAGAAATTAGTTGGCTATGAAAATATCGATACTTGGTATTTCTCAAATATATTCTCTTGGTCACACTTAACCCCGCCTCGGACCTATATAAGACGGGCCACAGCAGTGGGGAAGCCATTCGCCTGTTGACCGGCGATCGGTCAAGTACTCCGAGGGAGGAGTAACCAAGGAGTCATCCCCTGGAGTGGATCGCCGGATCAATGCGTCCATGTCTCGGGCACCACCGCGGGAGCCGGGCGCTTCCACCGGAGCTGGCCACCTCTGACGAAACCGGGCGCCACCGCGGGAACCGGGCGCCACCGCGTGAGCCGGGCGCAACCGCGTGAGCCGGGCGCAACCGCGTGAGCCGCGCGCTTTCACCAATTTCTTATAATTTATGGGTAAACAATAGGTTAAAAAATTTTTATAAATTATAGGTAAGTATTTTACCAAAACTGAGTATGACGTTTAGCTGAGCTATGAGATTTTCCGCCGATTGTTGTTCCGCCAATTTCTTATAAATTATAGGTAAACAATAGGTTAACATTTTTTTATAAATTATAGGTATTTTAGCAAAACTAAGTATTCAGAACAGCTTTCCGAATTGGATTTCATGCATTTTTGGCTGAGCTATGAGATTTCCGCCGATTTTTTTCCGCCATTTTTTTATGAATATAGGTAAAAAATCCGAGCGACCAAAAGTACCAGATCGTCAGAAATATATATCGGCAAAAAATTCCAGAAATTAGTTGGCTATGAAAATATCGATTCTTGGTATTTCTAAAACATATTCTGTTGGTCACACTAGGCCTCACCTCGGCCCTATATGAGACGGGCCACAGCAGTGGGGAAGCCATTCGGCTAGTGACCGGCGATCGGTCAATTACTCCGAGGGAGGAGTAACCAAGGAGTCATCCCCTGGAGTGGATCGCTGGATCAATGCGTCCATGTCCCAAGCACCATCGCGGCAGCCGGGCGCTTCCACCGGATCCGGCGCCACCGCGGAAAACGGGCGAACCGCGTGAGCCGGGCGCTTCCACCAATTTCTTATATAATATAGGTAAAAAATAGGTTTAAATTTTTTTTTTAAATTATAGGTAAGTATTTTAGCAAAACTGAGTATGCAGTTTTGTTAAGCTTATAAAAACCAGAGCTCGCAGGGTTGAGTCCCGATTCCCAAAAAAGTCTCAACATTCAGGCTACGTAACCGGTTAGTTGCGAAAACTCTCAACGAGATCGCTGCCATGGGCCCTTTTTCTATTCTCTCTCGGTTGAAGCGGGGAGAGCGGGCTCGTCGTCTGAAGTGTGACCGGTCTCTTCGCGGAAAGTTCTCGCTGTAAATATGCACATTCCGCGTAGCGTCAGTTGATTGTTTGAACAATTTCTTCATTTTTGACAACAAACATTTAAAAATGTAAATGATTAAATGAATAAATTAAATGATTAAAATAAATAACAAATGAAACAAAAAGAAAAAACATTTAACACAAACCTGAGTTTATTTCTTTATTAATTTGTGTTTAAATTGTTTGTAGAATATATTTTTAATTTTTCGTACGCATGAACTCAAACGAGTGCTTCATCCCTCTTCCTCTCTCTCAGGCACTCTATTCGACTCAGAAGCAAGCGAGTAGTTTCTATGCCGCTTCGTTTCCCGAAAACTTTGTCTTTGCGAACTCCCGTTACAGTTAACCGGAATCGCAATCAAAGCAAAGAAGCGAGAACATCTGCGAGAGAGACCCTTTTCAGACTAGTTGGTTGTTCTCTCCGCGTGAGCCGCGCGCTTTCACCAATTTCTTATAATTTATGGGTAAACAATAGGTTAAAAAATTTTTATAAATTATAGGTAAGTATTTTACCAAAACTGAGTATGACGTTTAGCTGAGCTATGAGATTTTCCGCCGATTGTTGTTCCGCCAATTTCTTATAAATTATAGGTAAACAATAGGTTAACATTTTTTTATAAATTATAGGTATTTTAGCCAAACTAAGTATTCAGAACAGCTTTCCGAATTGGATTTCATGCATTTTTGGCTGAGCTATGAGATTTCCGCCGATTTTTTTCCTCTATTTTTTTATGAATATAGGTAAAAAATCCGAGCGACCAAAAGTACCAGATCGTCAGAAATATATATCGGCAAAAAATTCCAGAAGTTAGTTGGCTATGAAAATATCGATTCTTGGTATTTCTCAAACATATTCTCTTGGTCACACAGCCTCGCCTCGGCCCTATATAAGACGGGCCACAGCAGTGGGGAAGCCATTCGGCTAGTGACCGGCGATCGGTCAAGTACTCCGAGGGAGGAGTAACCAAGGAGTCATCCCCTGGAGTGGATCGCCGGATCAATGCGTCCATGTCCCGGGCACCACCGCGGGAGCCAGGCGCTTCCACCGGAGCCGGCCACCTCTGACGAAACCGGGCGCCACCGCGGGAACCGGGCGCCACCGCGTGAGCCGGGCGCAACCGCGTGAGCCGCGCGCTTTCACCAATTTCTTATAATTTATGGGTAAACAATAGGTTAAAAAAATTTTATAAATTATAGGTAAGTATTTTACCAAAACTGAGTATGACGTTTAGCTGAGCTATGAGATTTTCCGCCGATTGTTGTTCCGCCAATTTCTTATAAATTATAGGTAAACAATAGGTTAATATTTTTTTATAAATTATAGGTATTTTAGCAAAACTAAGTATTCAGAACAGCTTTCCGAATTGGATTTCATGCATTTTTGGCTGAGCTATGAGATTTCCGCCGATTTTTTTCCTCTATTTTTTATAAATATAGGTAAAAAATCCGAGCGACCAAGAGTACCAGATCGTCAGAAATATATATCGGCAAAAAATTCCAGAAATTAGTTGGCTATGAAAATATCGATACTTGGTATTTCTCAAATATATTCTCTTGGTCACACTTAACCCCGCCTCGGACCTATATAAGACGGGCCACAGCAGTGGGGAAGCCATTCGCCTGTTGACCGGCGATCGGTCAAGTACTCCGAGGGAGGAGTAACCAAGGAGTCATCCCCTGGAGTGGATCGCCGGATCAATGCGTCCATGTCTCGGGCACCACCGCGGGAGCCGGGCGCTTCCACCGGAGCTGGCCACCTCTGACGAAACCGGGCGCCACCGCGGGAACCGGGCGCCACCGCGTGAGCCGGGCGCAACCGCGTGAGCCGGGCGCAACCGCGTGAGCCGCGCGCTTTCACCAATTTCTTATAATTTATGGGTAAACAATAGGTTAAAAAATTTTTATAAATTATAGGTAAGTATTTTACCAAAACTGAGTATGACGTTTAGCTGAGCTATGAGATTTTCCGCCGATTGTTGTTCCGCCAATTTCTTATAAATTATAGGTAAACAATAGGTTAACATTTTTTTATAAATTATAGGTATTTTAGCAAAACTAAGTATTCAGAACAGCTTTCCGAATTGGATTTCATGCATTTTTGGCTGAGCTATGAGATTTCCGCCGATTTTTTTCCGCCATTTTTTTATGAATATAGGTAAAAAATCCGAGCGACCAAAAGTACCAGATCGTCAGAAATATATATCGGCAAAAAATTCCAGAAATTAGTTGGCTATGAAAATATCGATTCTTGGTATTTCTAAAACATATTCTGTTGGTCACACTAGGCCTCACCTCGGCCCTATATGAGACGGGCCACAGCAGTGGGGAAGCCATTCGGCTAGTGACCGGCGATCGGTCAATTACTCCGAGGGAGGAGTAACCAAGGAGTCATCCCCTGGAGTGGATCGCTGGATCAATGCGTCCATGTCCCAAGCACCATCGCGGCAGCCGGGCGCTTCCACCGGATCCGGCGCCACCGCGGAAAACGGGCGAACCGCGTGAGCCGGGCGCTTCCACCAATTTCTTATATAATATAGGTAAAAAATAGGTTTAAATTTTTTTTTTAAATTATAGGTAAGTATTTTAGCAAAACTGAGTATGCAGTTTTGTTAAGCTTATAAAAACCAGAGCTCGCAGGGTTGAGTCCCGATTCCCAAAAAAGTCTCAACATTCAGGCTACGTAACCGGTTAGTTGCGAAAACTCTCAACGAGATCGCTGCCATGGGCCCTTTTTCTATTCTCTCTCGGTTGAAGCGGGGAGAGCGGGCTCGTCGTCTGAAGTGTGACCGGTCTCTTCGCGGAAAGTTCTCGCTGTAAATATGCACATTCCGCGTAGCGTCAGTTGATTGTTTGAACAATTTCTTCATTTTTGACAACAAACATTTAAAAATGTAAATGATTAAATGAATAAATTAAATGATTAAAATAAATAACAAATGAAACAAAAAGAAAAAACATTTAACACAAACCTGAGTTTATTTCTTTATTAATTTGTGTTTAAATTGTTTGTAGAATATATTTTTAATTTTTCGTACGCATGAACTCAAACGAGTGCTTCATCCCTCTTCCTCTCTCTCAGGCACTCTATTCGACTCAGAAGCAAGCGAGTAGTTTCTATGCCGCTTCGTTTCCCGAAAACTTTGTCTTTGCGAACTCCCGTTACAGTTAACCGGAATCGCAATCAAAGCAAAGAAGCGAGAACATCTGCGAGAGAGACCCTTTTCAGACTAGTTGGTTGTTCTCTCTCCGAAAGAATTTGATTGATCAAAACGGTTGACCGTTTTGTGCGAGCTCTGAGAAAAACCTATTCAGAACAGGTTTCCGAATTGGATTTCATGCATTTTTGGCTGAGCTATGATATTTATAGGTAAAAAATCCGAGCGATCAAAAGTACCAGATCGTCAGAAATATATATCGGCAAAAAATTCCAGAAATTAGTTGGCTATAAAAATATCGATACTTGGTATTTCTCAAACATATTCTCTTGGTCACACAGCCTCGCCTCGGCCCTATATAAGACGGGCCACAGCAGTGGGGAAGCCATTCGGCTATTGACCGGCGATCGGTCAAGTACTCCGAGGGAGGAGTAACCAAGGAGTCATCCCCTGGAGTGGATCTTATAAATTAACGATACAAAATAGATTAAAACTTTGTTATAAATTATGGGTAAGTATTTTAGCAAAACTGAGTAGCAATTTTGTTAAGCTTAGAAAAACCTATTCAGAACAGCTTTCGATTCCGCCGATTGCTGTTCCGCCATTTTTTTTATAAATATAGGTCAAAATCCGAGCGACCAAAAGTACCAGATCGTCAGAAATATATATCGGCAAAAAATTCCAGAAATTAGTTGGCTATGAAAATATCGATACTTGGTATTTCTCAAATATATTCTCTTGGCTACACTAAGCCTCGCCTCGGCCCTATATAAGACGGGCCACAGCAGTGGGGAAGCCATTCGGCTTTTGACCGGCGATCGGTCAAGTACTCCGAAGGAGTCACCCCCTGGATTGGATCGCCGGATCAATGCGTCCATGCCTCGGGCACCACCGCGGCAGCCGGCGCCAACGCGGGAACCGGACGCCACCACCGGAGCCGGGTGCCTCCACCGGAGCCGGGCGCCTCCACTTGAGCCGGGCGCCACCGCGGGAACCGAGCGCTTTCACCGGAGCCGGACGCCACCGCGGGAACCGGACGCCACCACCGGAGCCGGGCGCTTCCACCAATTTCTTATAAATTAACGATAAAAAATATATTAAAACTTTTTTATAAATTATGGGTAAGTATTTTAGCAAAACTGAGTATGCAATTTTGTTAAGCTAAGGAAAACCTATTCAGAACAGCTTTCCGATTCCGCCGATTGCTGTTCCGCCATTTTTTATAAATATAGGTAAAAAACCGAGCGACCAAAAGTACCAGATCGTCAGAAATATATATCGGCAAAAGATTCCAGAAATTAGTTGGCTATGAAAATATCGATACTTGGTATTTCTCAAATATATTCTCTTGGTCACACTAAGCCTCGCCTCGGCCCTATATAAGACGGGCCACAGCAGTGGGGAAGACATTCGGCTTTTGACCGGCGATCGGTCAAGTACTCCGAAGGAGGACTAACCAAGGAGTCATCCCCTGGATTGAATCGCCGGATCAATGCGTCCATGCCTCGGGCACTACCGCGGCAGCCGGCGCCAACGCGGGAACCGGGCGCCTCCACTGGAGCCGGGCGCCTCCACTGGAGCCGGGCGCCTCCACTGGAGCCGGGTGCCTACACCGGAGCTGGGCGCTTCCACCGGAGCCGGACGCCACCGCGGGAACCGCAGCCGGGCGCTTCCACCAATTTCTTATAAATTAACGATACAAAATAGATTAAAACTTTTTTATAAATTATGGGTAAGTATTTTAGCAAAACTGAGTATGCAATTTTGTTAAGCTAAGAAAAACCTATTCAAAACAGCTTTCCGATTCCGCCGATTGCTGTTCCGCCAGTTTTTTTATAAATATAGGTAAAAATCCGAGCGACCAAAAGTACCAGATCGTCAGAAATATATATCGGCAAAAAATTTCAGAAATTAGTTGGCTATGAAAATATCGATACTTGGTATTTCTCAAATATATTCTCTTGGCCACACTAAGCCTCGCCTCGGCCCTATATAAGACGGGCCACAGCAGTGGGGAAGCCATTCGGCTTTTGACCGGCGATCAGTCAAGTACTCCGAAGGAGGACTAACCAAGGAGTCATCCCCTGGATTGGATCGCCGGATCAATGCGTCCATGCCTCGGGCACTACCGCGGCAGCCGGCGCCAACGCGGGAACCGGGCGCCTCCACTGGAGCCGGGCACCTCCACTGGAGCCGGGCGCTTCTAAGCCTCGCACTAAGCCTCGCCTCGGCCCTATATAAGACGGGCCACAGCAGTGGGGAAGCCATTCGGCTTTTGACCGGCGATCGGTCAAGTACTCCGAAGGAGGACTAACCAAGGAGTCATCCCCTGGATTGGATCGCCGGATCAATGCGTCCATGCCTCGGGCACTACCGCGGCAGCTGGCGCCAACGCGGGAACCGGGCGCCTCCACTGGAGCCGGGCGCCTACACCGGAGTCGGGCGCTTCTACCGGAGCCGGGCGCCTACACCGGAGACGGGCGCTTCTACCGGAGCCGGGTGCCTCCACCGGAGCCGGGTGCCTCCACCGGAGCCGGGCGCCTCCCCCTGAGCCGGGCGCCACCGCGGGAACCGAGCGCTTTCACCGGAGCCGGGCGCTTCCACCGGAGCCGGACGCCACCGCGGGAACCGGACACCACCACCGGAGCCGGGCGCTTCCACCAATTTCTTATAAATTAACGATACAAAATAGATTAAAACTTTTTTATAAATTATGGGTAAGTATTTTAGAAAAACTGAGTATGCAATTTTGTTAAGCTTAGAAAAACCTATTCAGAACAGCTTTCCGAATTGGATTTCATGCATTTTTGGCCGAGCTATGAGATTTTCCGCCGATTGTTGTTCCGCCAGTTTTTTTTATAAATATAGGTCAAAATCCGAGCGACCAAAAGTACCAGATCGTCAGAAATATATATCGGCAAAAAATTCCAGAAATTAGTTGGCTATGAAAATATCGATACTTGGTATTTCTCAAATATATTCTCTTGGTCACACTAAGCCTCGCCTCGGCCCTATATAAGACGGGCCACAGCAGTGGGGAAGCCATTCTGCTTTTGACCGGCGATCGGTCAAGTACTCCGAAGGAGGACTAACCAAGGAGTCACCCCCTGGATTGGATCGCCGGAGCAATGCGTCCATGCCTCGGGCACCACCGCGGCAGCCGGCGCCAACGCGGGAACCGGGCGCCTCCACTGGAGCCGGGCGCCTACACCGGAGCCGGGCGCTTCCACCGGAGCCGGACGCCACCGCGGGAACCGCAGCCGGGCGCTTCCACCAATTTCTTATAAATTAACGATACAAAATAGATTAAAACTTTTTTATAAATTATGGGTAAGTATTTTAGCAAAACTGAGTATGCAATTTTGTTAAGCTTAGAAAAACCTATTCAGAAAAGCTTTCCGAATTGGATTTCATGCATTTTTGGCCGAGCTATGAGATTTTCCGCCGATTGTTGTTCCGCCAGTTTTTTTTATAAATATAGGTAAAAATCCGAGCGACCAAAAGTACCAGATCGTCAGAAATATATATCGGCAAAAAATTCCAGAAATTAGTTGGCTATGAAAATATCGATACTTGGTATTTCTCAAATATATTCTCTTGGCTACACTAAGCCTCGCCTCGGCCCTATATAAGACGGGCCACAGCAGTGGGGAAGCCATTCGGCTTTTGACCGGCGATCGGTCAAGTACTCCGAAGGAGGACTAACCAAGGAGTCACCCCCTGGATTGGATCGCCGGATCAATGCGTCCATGCCTCGGGCACCACCGCGGCAGCCGGCGCCAACGCGGGAACCGGACGCCACCACCGGAGCCGGGTGCCTCCACCGGAGCCGGGCGCCTCCACCTGAGCCGGGCGCCACCGCGGGAACCGAGCGCTTTCACCGGAGCCGGGCGCTTCCACCGGAGCCGGACGCCACCGCGGGAACAGCAGCCGGGCGCTTCCACCAATTTCTTATAAATTAACCATACAAAATAGATTAAAACTTTTTTATAAATTATGGGTAAGTATTTTAGCAAAACTGAGTATGCAATTTTGTTAAGCTTAGAAAAACCTATTCAGAACAGCTTTCCGAATTGGATTTCATGCATTTTTGGCCGAGCTATGAGATTTTCCGCCGATTGTTGTTCCGCCAGTTTTTTTTATAAATATAGGTAAAAATCCGAGCGACCAAAAGTACCAGATCGTCAGAAATATATATCGGCAAAAAATTCCAGAAATTAGTTGGCTATGAAAATATCGATACTTGGTATTTCTCAAATATATTCTCTTGGCTACACTAAGCCTCGCCTCGGCCCTATATAAGACGGGCCACAGCAGTGGGGAAGCCATTCGGCTTTTGACCGGCGATCGGTCAAGTACTCCGAAGGAGGACTAACCAAGGAGTCACCCCCTGGATAGGATCGCCGGATCAATGCGTCCATGCCTCGGGCACTACCGCGGCAGCCGGCGCCAACGCGGGAACCGGGCGCCTCCACTGGAGCCAGGCGCCTACACCGGAGCCGGGCGCTTCCACCGGAGCCGGACGCCACCGCGGGAACCGCAGCGCTTCCACCAATTTCTTATAAATTAACGATACAAAATAGATTAAAACTTTTTTATAAATTATGGGTAAGTATTTTAGCAAAACTGAGTATGCAATTTTGTTAAGCTAAGAAAAACCTATTCAGAACAGCTTTCCGATTCCGCTGATTGCTGTTCCGCCAGTTTTTTTATAAATATAGGTAAAAATCCGAGCGACCAAAAGTACCAGATCGTCAGAAATATATATCGGCAAAAAATTCCAGAAATTAGTTGGTTATGAAAATATCGATACTTGGTATTTCTCAAATATATTCTCTTGGCCACACTAAGCATCGCCTCGGCCCTATATAAGACGGGCCACAGCAGTGGTGAAGCCATTCGGCTTTTGACCGGCGATCGGTCAAGTACTCCGAAGGAGGACTAACCAAGGAGTCACCCCCTGGATTGGATCGCCGGATCAATGCGTCCATGCCTCGGGCACCACCGCGGCAGCCGGCGCCAACGCGGGAACCGGACGCCACCACCGGGGCCGGGTGCCTCCACCGGAGCCGGGCGCCTCCACCTGAGCCGGGCGCCACCGCGGGAACCGAGCGCTTTCACCGGAGCCGGGCGCTTCCACCGGAGCCGGACGCCACCGCGGGAACAGCAGCCGGGCGCTTCCACCAATTTCTTATAAATTAACCATACAAAATAGATTAAAACTTTTTTATAAATTATGGGTAAGTATTTTAGCAAAACTGAGTATGCAATTTTGTTAAGCTTAGAAAAACCTATTCAGAACAGCTTTCCGAATTGGATTTCATGCATTTTTGGCCGAGCTATGAGATTTTCCGCCGATTGTTCCGCCAGTTTTTTTATTAATATAGGTAAAAATCCGAGCGACCAAAAGTACCAGATCGTCAGAAATATATATCGGCATAAAATTCCAGAAATTAGTTGGCTATGAAAATATCAATACTTGGTATTTCTCAAATATATTCTCTTGGTCACACTAAGCCTCGCCTCGGCCCTATATAAGACGGGCCACATCAGTGGGGAAGCCATTCTGCTTTTGACCGGCGATCGGTCAAGTACTCCGAAGGAGGACTAACCAAGGAGTCACCCCCTGGATTGGATCGCCGGATCAATGCGTCCATGCCTCGGGCACTACCGCGGCAGCCGGCGCCAACGCGGGAACCGGGCGCCTCCACTGGAGCCGGGCGCCTACACCGGATCCGGGCGCTTCCGCCGGAGCGGGGTGCCTTCACCGGAGCCGGGCGCCTTCACCGGAGCCGGACGCCACCGCGGGAACCGCAGCCGGGCGCTTCCACCAATTTCTTATAAATTAACGATACAAAATAGATTTAAACTTTTTTATAAATTATGGGTAAGTATTTTAGCAAAACTGAATATGCAATTTTGTTACGCTAAGAAAAACCTATTCAGAACAGCATTCCGATTCCGCCGATTGCTGTTCCGCCATTTTTTATTAATATAGGTAAAAAACCGAGCGACCAAAAGTACCAGATCGTCAGAAATATATATCGGCAAAAAATTCCAGAAATTAGTTGGCTATGAAAATATCGATACTTGGTATTTCTCAAATATATTCTCTTGGTCACACTAAGCCTCGCCTCGGCCCTATATAAGACGGGCCACAGCAGTGGGGAAGCCATTCTGCTTTTGACCGGCGATCGGTCAAGTACTCCGAAGGAGGACTAACCAAGGAGTCACCCCCTGGATTGGATCGCCGGATCAATGCGTCCATGCCTCGGGCACTACCGCGGCAGCCGGCGCCAACGCGGGAACCGGGCGCCTCCACTGGAGCCGGGCGCCTACACCGGAGCCGGGCGCTTCCACCGGAGCCGGGTGCCTACACCGGAGCCGGGCGCCTTCACCGGAGCCGGACGCCACCGCGGGAACCGCAGCCGGGCGCTTCCACCAATTTCTTATAAATTAACGATACAAAATAGATTAAAACTTTTTTATAAATTATGGGTAAGTATTTTAGCAAAACTGAGTATGCAATTTTGTTAAGCTAAGAAAAACCTATTCAGAACAGCTTTCCGATTCCGCCGTTTGGTGTTCCGCCATTTTTTTATTAATATAGGTAAAAAACCGAGCGACCAAAAGTACCAGATCGTCAGAAATATATATCGGCAAAAAATTCCAGAAATTAGTTGGCTATGAAAATATCGATACTTGGTATTTCTCAAATATATTCTCTTGGTCACACTAAGCCTCGCCTCGGCCCTATATAAGACGGGCCACAGCAGTGGGGAAGCCATTCGGCTTTTGACCGGTGATCGGTCAAGTACTCCGAAGGAGGACTAACCAAGGAGTCACCCCCTGGATTAGATCGCCGGATCAATGCGTCCATGCCTCGGGCACTACCGCGGCAGCCGGTGCCAACGCGGGAACCGGGCGCCTCCACTGGAGCCGGGCGCCTACACCGGAGCCGGGCGCTTCCACCGGAGCCGGGTGCCTCCACCGGAGCCGGGTGCCTCCACCGGAGCCGGGCGCCTCCACCGGAGCCGGACGCCACCGCGGGAACCGCAGCCGGGCGCTTCCACCAATTTCTTATAAATTAACGATACAAAATAGATTAAAACTTTTTTATAAATTATGGGTAAGTATTTTAGCAAAACTGAGTATGCAATTTTGTTACGCTAAGAAAAACCTATTCAGAACAGCTTTCCGATTCCGCCGATTGCTGTTCCGCCATTTTTTATTAATATAGGTAAAAAACCGAGCGATCAAAAGTACCAGATCGTCAGAAATATATATCGGCAAAAAATTCCAGAAAATAGTTGGCTATGAAAATATCGATACTTGGTATTTCTCAAATATATTCTCTTGGTCACACTAAGCCTCGCCTCGGCCCTATATAAGACGGGCCACAGCAGTGGGGAAGCCATTCGGCTTTTGACCGGCGATCGGTCAAGTACTCCGAAGGAGGACTAACCAAGGAGTCACCCCCTGGATTGGATCGCCGGATCAATGCGTCCATGCCTCGGGCACCACCGCGGCAGCCGGCGCCAACGCGGGAACCGGACGCCACCACCGGAGCCGGGTGCCTCCACCGGAGCCGGGCGCCTGCGCCTGAGCCGGGCGCCACCGTGGGAACCGAGCGCTTTCACCGGAGCCGGGCGCTACCGCGGGAACCGGACGACACCACCGGAGCCGGGCGCTTCCACCAATTTCTTATAAATTAACGATACAAAATAGATTAAAACTTTGTTATAAATTATGGGTAAGTATTTTAACAAAACTGAGTATGCAATTTTGTTAAGCTTAGAAAAACCTATTCAGAACAGCTTTCCGAATTGGATTTCATGCATTTTTGGCCGAGCTATGAGATTTTCCGCCGATTGTTGTTCCGCCAGTTTTTTTTATAAATATAGGTCAAAATCCGAGCGACCAAAAGTACCAGATCGTCAGAAATATATATCGGCAAAAAATTCCAGAAATTAGTTGGCTATGAAAATATCGATACTTGGTATTTCTCAAATATATTCTCTTGGTCACACTAAGCCTCGCCTCGGCCCTATATAAGACGGGCCACAGCAGTGGGGAAGCCATTCTGCTTTTGACCGGCGATCGGTCAAGTACTCCGAAGGAGGACTAACCAAGGAGTCACCCCCTGGATTGGATCGCCGGATCAATGCGTCCATGCCTCGGGCACCACCGCGGCAGCCGGCGCCAACGCGGGAACCGGACGCCACCACCGGAGCCGGGTGCCTCCACCGGAGCCGGGCGCCTCCACCTGAGCCGGGCGCCACCGCGGGAACCGAGCGCTTTCACCGGAGCCGGGCGCTTCCACCGGAGCCGGACGCCACCGCGGGAACAGCAGCCGGGCGCTTCCACCAATTTCTTATAAATTAACCATACAAAATAGATTAAAACTTTTTTATAAATTATGGGTAAGTATTTTAGCAAAACTGAGTATGCAATTTTGTTAAGCTTAGAAAAACCTATTCAGAACAGCTTTCCGAATTGGATTTCATGCATTTTTGGCCGAGCTATGAGATTTTCCGCCGATTGTTGTTCCGCCAGTTTTTTTAAATATATAGGTAAAAATCTGAGCGACCAAAAGTACCAGATCGTCAGAAATATATATCGGCAAAAAATTCCAGAAATTAGTTGGCTATGAAAATATCGATACTTGGTATTTCTCAAATATATTCTCTTGGCTACACTGAGCCTCGCCTCGGCCCTATTTAAGACGGGCCACAGCAGTGGGGAAGCCATTCGGCTTTTGACCGGCGATCGGTCAAGTACTCCGAAGGAGGACTAACCAAGGAGTCACCCCCTGGATTGGATCGCCGGATCAATGTGTCCATGCCTCGGGCACTACCGCGGCAGCCGGCGCCAACGCGGGAACCGGGCGCCTCCACTGGAGCCGGGCGCCTACACCGGAGCCGGGCGCTTCCACCGGAGCCGGACGCCACCGCGGGAACCGCAGCGCTTCCACCAATTTCTTATAAATTAACGATACAAAATAGATTAAAACTTTTTTATAAATTATGGGTAAGTATTTTAGCAAAACTGAGTATGCAATTTTGTTAAGCTAAGAAAAACCTATTCAGAACAGCTTTCCGATTCCGCCGATTGCTGTTCCGCCAGTTTTTTTTATAAATATAGGTAAAAATCCGAGCGACCAAAAGTACCAGATCGTCAGAAATATATATCGGCAAAAAATTCCAGAAATTAGTTGGTTATGAAAATATCGATACTTGGTATTTCTCAAATATATTCTCTTGGCCACACTAAGCATCGCCTCGGCCCTATATAAGACGGGCCACAGCAGTGGGGAAGCCATTCGGCTTTTGACCGGCGATCGGTCAAGTACTCCGAAGGAGGACTAACCAAGGAGTCATCCCCTGGATTGGATCGCCGGATCAATGCGTCCATGCCTCGGGCACTACCGCGGCAGCCGGCGCCAACGCGGGAACCGGGCGCCTCCACTGGAGCCGGGCGCCTACACCGGAGCCGGGCGCTTCCACCGGAGCCGGGTGCCTACACCGGAGCCGGGCGCCTTCACCGGAGCCGGACGCCACCGCGGGAACCGCAGCCGGGCGCTTCCACCAATTTCTTATAAATTAACGATACAAAATAGATTAAAACTTTTTTATAAATTATGGGTAAGTATTTTAGCAAAACTGAGTATGCAATTTTGTTAAGCTAAGAAAAACCTATTCAGAACAGTGTAGCGTGTAACGTTAGAAAGTCTGACGGGTTACTGAGGATCTGAGCTGCGGGGGCACGCTATAGTATCCGGCTCTAGCTCGTCGGCTTTGGGGGTGGTGGTCTTGCTTGACCCAGACCTCTGCGCTTTATTATTAAAAGAATCGAGAATTGAGCGTGCTTGCGACAAAAGAAAAGGAACTAGAACTAAACCGGAATAGAAAACAAATAAATTCAGAAGGAAGGAAAGAGAGGAAGACTAGAGATTTGAAGAAAGAAAATAAAGGATTGAGAAAGCTAATTTTGCGAGAACACGGCTGTTGTTGTGCTCGCGGTATGCCCACCCAACCTATGATCACCTTCCTTTGGAGGCATAACTCCGGTGACCCCTTCGGATACCCTACTCTCACGGATTCGTCAGCAGAGTTCAAAAAGTTTTAGTTTTAGGTATTCATGATTTTAATCGTCTTTTCTAATATTCTTATAGCTAGAATAATCTAGGAACATTGTAAGATAATAGTAGATATAGCTAAAGGAACAATAGATGTGGTAATATTGACCCTAAATAAAACTTAATCGAAATTTCTCTAAGTGTAGCTGATCTAAAGAGGTAATCATTTTTTTTTTTTTTTAATGAACAAAATTATACTAAATTCGCAGCTATATTTAGATTCACTTTAACTAACTGTAATTAAGTTTTAAAACTAATATTATTGCTGAAATTCATTTACTTGTTTCAAAACTAAACTTCATTTTTAATCGAGATCAATTATAATAGATTCCGTAATCTAGATTTTATTTCCATTAGTTAACGTAATTGTTTTAGATAAGAATGTAAGCTACTGATTTCGAAAAGTTGCAAAAGATAATTCATTTCAATTTCAATTTAAAGGAAAGCATTAAGTTGAGATCACTTCTCTCATTCAATTTGTCGAAAGAACACAATACCATTGGTCATGTAACTCACTCAGGATAATTCCAACGAAGAAGATCGATCTCCGGCGTGGTTCACTGAAAAAGAAATTCGACAGACCCTTGCTTCCTTTAGCTCTATAACTTTTCGATGCCATTTAGAACTGGCCTTAATTCATCGCTACTCTAACTTTAACTTTTCTCGATTTAAGAAACTTTATAGATAGTTAAACTAAATTAATTCGAAGAATTTAAATTAATTCAAAATTCACACATTAATTCAAAGTATGTTTTGCCTCTGGGCACTTTCTTCACAGTATTCCAGAATTGTATTCGATTTGTTGACTTTTGATTCGCATTTGTCTCTCAAAAATAACTCTGCTTCGTAGCACATTTAAATTGTTTTAATTCATGTAGATCAAATCGGCTGCCACAAAAGCGAGAAAAAGGAGTTTGGCTAAATTCGTTAGGCCATGCCAAAAGACAAAAATATTGAAGGGAGGTTAAGTCTGATCGACCACGGCAAAGGCACAAAAATATGGATGTGAGGTTAAGTCAGACATGACTCGCAGGTCAAAGTTTCGCTACAGGAACCATGAAAACACAGAGAAATCCCTAAACGGCTCCTGGTAGAGATGTGTTGCTCGATCAGGCAACGATGCGCTGCAGGATTACTCTCCCCCGAAGTTCAGCAGCGCAGCCATGCTAATTAGACATCCTTACGGCTCGCAAGCCCCTCCTAGGAGGCCACCCGAGAGGGGTGCTCCTTAGGACGCTCTGGAGTTCAGCAGAAGTTCTCGATGCTTGTTCCTGAACCCTCTTTAGCTCCTTTTAAAGCTCCTTAACTCGTTACGAGATTACTGCGTTCCGAGTTGACAATTCCTTAACTCGTTATGAGTTCATTACGTGGGGCACGATCTGTAAATGTAATTTAATTAAGACCGTGTCGCACTGGCGGCGGCTATGGCGTACCTGTGCCCCAAATATAGTAATCCTGGGAGTTTCCTGCTCGGTTCTCCACTGATGATGATCACTGTGCCGACTAGGCGCCAGCAACGGCGGCGAGGAGCCCCGTCTGGGTCTCGGCAGCGCCGGCAAAAAGCTAAGTTTGCGATCTGCAGAAAATTCGAGGTTAAATATAACCAAAATACAGACGCAAGCTTACTCACTTTATAAAAATCACTTGTGGCACTTGTTCACCACTTTATCTAACCGGATGCCACTTCGCGATTTAATATTTCGCACTTTACAGGCTTTTTAACTTAATTTTCTCGAGTAGAGAGACGCACGTCCACTTCTGCTGCCGGTTCAATGAAAAAGAATGGCCGCAGGAAATGAACTTGACAGCCTGGTCAAAGGACAACAATCTGGCAACGCTTTTAAGCTTGCCATCGATACTTGATCGATATGGCTACACCGATCTATTTCTGATCTGGTAACGCTTCTAAGCTTAATATCGATACCTACTCGATATGGCCACACTGATCTATGTCAGATCTGGTAACATCAACATCAGGATCTCAAATTCAAATTTTAATCGCAATTGGTTTAGATCTGAGATAAAATACTAAACGAATTCTGGTCTAGCCAATCGGGTAAGCACAAATCGAGACAAACTCTGTTCGTTTCTCAAACGAAATTGTTTAATGAATATTTCACTTTGCAGACGCTACAGGCGCCGTTACAAAGCCCCCCTGCCACAATCAGACTAGGGTATTTTTTCCCTAGAGATACCCTAGGCTGATACCGCCTGGAGCGACTTTACTGTCGAATATCCTTTGCGTGATAATTTCCCAGGACTCGACCTTGCAAGTCTTCTAATTCATAATATGAACTTCCTAGCTTTCTCCTTACCCGGGCTTTCACAAATGTGGGCCCGAATTTAGCGTTATATCCGGTTTGAAAGCAACTCTGCTTAAAATTGCGACGGAAAACTTCCTGTCCTACAGCAAAAGATACTTCTCGCGATCGCAAATTATACCGCTTTTCGTTCTGTTCGTGTGCTTTCTGCATTTGCTTAGTCGCATCTTCCCGAATAAATTCGAACGAATCTTGCCGATTGAACATTAATGAACGATCGTCTAACATGTTCAACTTCCTCAACAAGGAATATGTAGAACCTGTGGTTACCATATGTTGACCAAAAGCCATATAGTATGGAGTAGTCCCTATACTTGAGTGTATTGAGGATCTTAAGGCACAACATATTTTATTTAGGTACTCGTCCCAGTCCTTTTGGTCCGGACGTAGATAAGCTCTTATGCCAGCGATAACAGAACGATTAACGCGTTCAGACGCATTGGCTTGCGGCGAATGGACAGCCGTTAACGTATGAGATATTTCGTACTGCCGCATCAGTTTTTGAAATGCTTCGGAACGAAATTGAGAACCGTTGTCAGACACAACTGTTTCCGGAACTCCAAAAGTCATAAACAGCTCTCCTTCGAGATATTCAACTACGACACTCGCATTTATCTTCTTAACTGGTTTCAAGAAAATAAATTTAGAAAAATGATCGAGAACAATAAATATTCCGATATTTCCACTTCTGGAACGTGGGTACGGTCCAAGAAAATCAATGAAAATTCGCTGAAAAAGTCTAACCGTTTCTGGCGCTTTTCCCAAAGGCGGCCTAAGAACATGACTCGGTGACTTCGTAGACTTGCAAGTCTCACAAGAACTAATGTACGCTTTTACGTCAGGCACGAGTCGAGGCCAAAAATAGTATCTTCTCACTCGTTCAATAGTCTTATGTATTCCCCCATGAGACGCTAAAGGACTATTGTGCGCTTGAAACAGAACTTTAGATACTAAACCATTAGGTATCCATAACTTCCATGCATACTCATCATGCTTTTGTTCACCAGTTAGATGTTCTGCTTTTCTGTATACATATCCGTCTTCTGCTTTAAGATCCGGAAAGTTTGTTTTATTAGCATTAACCTTTGCTACCAAATCTTGATATTCCGGGGACTTAAATTCTTCTGAGTTTAAATCAATTAGTAAACCTTCTTGCAGATCTACAGCTGCTATTTCATCCTCGTTTACACGCGATAACGAATCAGGAACAACGTTCAAAATACCCTTACGATGTTCGATTTTGAAACGATATCTTTGCAGAGCTAATGCCCATCGAGCTAAGCGTGAGCTAAGGTCGTGATTGGACATGAGCCATTTTAACGAAGCATGGTCAGTTATGATTTTAAAATCATGACCCCATACATATCTTTGCAGAGCTAATGCCCATCGAGCTAAGCGTGAGCTAAGGTCGTGATTGGACATGAGCCATTTTAACGAAGCATGGTCAGTTATGATTTTAAAATCATGACCTTCTACATAGGCTCTGAAGTCTCTCAGCGCTACTATCGCAGCTAAACATTCTTGCTCAGTCACAGTATAGTTGCGCTGAGCTTTATTCAACTTCTTTGAAATAAATGCTATCGGGCGCTCGTCTCCTTCTTCGGATACTTGCACTAGCACTCCACCAACTCCAGACTTGCTAGCATCACAATGAATGGCGAATGGTTTAGAAAAATCTGGGCTGCATAAAACCGGAGCTTGACTAAGGCGACTCTTTAACACTTTAAATGCTTCTAACGCTTCGGGTGTCAAGGAAAATTTTCGCTTTGTTGTCATGAGATCGGTCAACGGCGCAGCAATTGTTGCAAAGTTCGGTACAAATTTACGGTACCAACCACACAAACCCATAAAGCTTCTCAAGCCTCTCAGAGTTTTCGGCACCGGAAAATCAGTTATAGCCTTTACCTTTTCAGGGTCGGTTCGAATACCACCATCTCCTATTATGTGACCTAAATAGCGAACTCTCCGCATACAGAAATGACTTTTGCCAATATTGATCGTCAATCCAGCACGCTTGATTTGAACTGCTATTTCTCTGAGAACTCCCAAGTGACTCTCAAAGTTAGAAGAAACTACTAAAAGGTCATCCAAGTAGACAAACACTTCGTACCTAAGATGCGCGGGAACGACTTTATCCATTAAACGAGACATGGTACTGGTGGCATTACATAGCCCAAATGGCATCACCTTAAATTGGTAAAGAGGCCTACCAGGGACTGTGAAAGCAGTCTTATCTCTAGACTGAGCTTCAAGTGGCACTTGCCAATAAGCATCTTTTAAGTCGAGACTTGTTATGAACTCGGCTTTAGGTAAGCGGCTCAAAATTCCGCTAATCTGGGGAAGTGGATACGCGTCCTTTTCAGTGAAACTATTGACCTTGCGGCAATCTAAACAGATTCTCACTTTGCCTGGTTTGGTGACCATGACAATAGGTGAAGACCACGCGCTATCTGATTCCTCAATCACGCCTAGTTTTAACATTCTGTCAATTTCTTCATACATACTCTTCTCCACTGCAGGCGAAACTGGGAAATGCCGTTGTTTTATTGGTTTAGCATTCCCTACATCAATCGAATGAGTTATCAAGCTAGTCTTGCCAAGACCTTCATCGGTAAACGACGGAAAACATTTTATGACACTAGCTAGCTTTGACTCTATCTCTTCAGATAAGTCGTGTTGATCAACTCCGACCTTTCTGCCAACATCACTCGATTCGAGTTCTGATATCTGCAAATTCTTCGGAAGAAGATTATACAGCCTCCAAAAGTCTATACCCAAGTAAAGATCTTGTTTTAGAGAAGGCACTATATAAATAGTTAAAGTCTTTGATACACTACCATATTCTACATCAGTTTTCATTCTGCCTACAATACGTTGTGGACTTCCATCTGCCGTGGTAGCACTAATATTTAGAGACTTATACGCTTTTTCTGTAGAAATTATCTCTTTAGCTAATTCACCGCCGAAACAACTAATGGAAGCACCGGAATCGAGTAACCCATAAACAGTACGATCGAGTACCCGAACAGGCAAAAATGGACGAAGATCTCTAGTTCCAGTAGGAATACCACATATATATTTCAATCCGAGAGTGCAGTTTTTGACATTCTGCCAAAACGTTCTGATTCTCCTAGAACTTCGAGATGTTGATTTCTGAGTACATGATTCAAGGTAAAAGCAAGGTATTTTTGTTTCAGATATATCTTTGATTTTACAATGCAGTAAACTGCCATTGTTAATTGGAACGTCAAGTGTTTTAGATGGCGTTGCTTCTAAATCTGCAACAACCTTTAATCGGTCATTGTTGACTGATGACGTGCGGCATTCGAAGTCTTCACTTTGTGTTGCAACTTCGTAATGCCGAATTGCGAGTTTTTTGTACACTTAACACAATTCGGTTTGTAAGTGTTAGCTGCTCCACAGCCGTAGCAAAAGACACGCTTTTCAGACAGACAATCTTGGTATCTATGCCCCTCTTTGCGGCAATTCCAACACACCAAGGAAAATGCGTCAACTTCTAAATCGTTATCGGATTCGAATTCAACTTGAGAATCTACTTTCGAACTTAACTCCGAGACTTCTCGTCGAAAAGGAGTTACTTTAGTGTAACCGTGCGAATGTTTGACATCGTCAAGAAAAGCTTCGCGTCGACGACATATTTCTCTCAATTCGGGAACATTTCCAATATCTACGTTCAGTAGTTCGTGCCTTATTTCAGGTCTTAAATTGTTCTTAAGAACACGTGCAAGTTTTCGGGAGGACCATGGTGTCTCCAGTTGATCAATTAAAACGTTTACACTGTCATAAAAACTGTCGAATGTCTCATTAGGCTTTTGTTTTCTGTTTCGTATTAACTCCTCTATGTCCACATCGTCTCTTCTTTGACGAAATTGACACCGTAATGCGGAACATAGCCTGTCCCAATGAACTTCGGAAACTGATTTGTGGTAGCGCCAATAAAACTCGTTGGCTTTACCCTCAAAGAGAACGCTAACATGCCTACAGAGAACTGGGAAGTTTCCTTCTAACGTTTGGTGCGTGAGGGCTTCTACTCTGTAGATAAAATTATCTATAGTTACACCTGATCCTGAATATTTGATTTTCCATCCGTTCAGGATGTGAACTACTTTGTCGGGTCTATTTATGAGATCAGACGAAGAACTTCTATGAGAAACTGGCGATCCAGTGTTAGTCATAAACCTATTTACATTAGGTATTTGTTCACCACCGCTAGTTTGTGGTTGGATGGCTTCTACTAACGGTGTAGGCGTAGTTGACCTTTCGTCAGCATTAGCAGCAGAATTAGTAGGTGTTGCAATAATACTTTTAACGCTTTCAACCACGGTAGCTTTCACTAATTCGGCCATTTTCTCCGATAAAATCGTGAGCAATCTACGCTCCATGGCAAGTAAAGTAATAGCATTAACGTTATTAATTTGGTTGCTATCTAACCTAACTGACGTACTAGGCATATCCTCTGATGGATTTCTAGTTTCGAAAACCTCTGTTTGACGACTTCTAGATTGAGATCGTGTTTGTAACCCTTTATTTTCTGTTACTGGTCTACAATTGGTTTCGCAAACGGGACAGAAATCGCTTCTCTTAAAGTGTAGTTCTATACACTTCTTGTGGAACTCATGTTTACATGACGTGTTAAAAATGTCAGTTGCAGACTTGATCTCAAGTTTACACAACGGACAGACTGGCTTGGTTACTCCCTGAGAGCCCTTGTCTGGAGAGTGATCTACTCCCATTTTAAGATAAGGTAACGATAGAGATAAGAGATAAGAGATTTCAAATAGCGATAATCAAGATACAATAACTCAAACCAACAACGAAATAAGATAATAGCAAATAATAATACCAAAAAAATATATATATAACAAAATCTTTTAGAAATTTGAACTCAATGCTTGATGTCCCCGTGTCGTAGGGTACCGATTTTATTAGTGAACTTTCTCGGAAAATATAGAATTTGAAGAAACAGAGTGGTGTGGTTCGCATCTTTAAAAAAAATATAGAACCAACAGAGAGGATGTCAAAATTTGCAAAAATATCAAACGGACAACGGCTTATTCGCAAACAAAACCTTTGTATTCCTGTTATAACTCTAACAAAATCTAACTCCTCTGAGGAGAAATGAAATTGAAATCTTACTGTTAGTCCTTCGTGGATAGAGTACGTCTATATGACAGAAACTCTATATTCCAAAGCGATTGAATCTTACAAAAAAAAATTAAATTCCCAGAGTCTTGTTTACGCAACGATTTGAAAAATTTGGACAGGGCCAGAAGATCAACCAAGGTTCGATTCATCTGTATTTTCCTCCACCCAATTCTTTCTCACCTTTGCGTAATGAGGAAAATCTTTATCGTTAAAAATTTAATCGTGGCCAAGAAGAAAACCCAAAGTTCTCATTCCTTGTTTTCCTAATCATTTAACAAATGAACGAAAAAAATTTTGAGAAGAAAATTAAAGTTGAAAATTTGAAAGTATAGAAAAGATTTTTTGAATTTATCTATCTGTGAGTCTCAATGAGGTATTACTGTACTCACTGAGGCCCCACACGTTGGGCGCCACTTTTTTTCTTATTAATAATAAAATTATAACTGTAGCGTGTAACGTTAGAAAGTCTGACGGGTTACTGAGGATCTGAGCTGCGGGGGCACGCTATAGTATCCGGCTCTAGCTCGTCGGCTTTGGGGGTGGTGGTCTTGCTTGACCCAGACCTCTGCGCTTTATTATTAAAAGAATCGAGAATTGAGCGTGCTTGCGACAAAAGAAAAGGAACTAGAACTAAACGGGAATAGAAAACAAATAAATTCAGAAGGAAGGAAAGAGAGGAAGACTAGAGATTTGAAGAAAGAAAATAAAGGATTGAGAAAGCTAATTTTGCGAGAACACGGCTGTTGTTGTGCTCGCGGTATGCCCACCCAACCTATGATCACCTTCCTTTGGAGGCATAACTCCGGTGACCCCTTCGGATACCCTACTCTCACGGATTCGTCAGCAGAGTTCAAAAAGTTTTAGTTTTAGGTATTCATGATTTTAATCGTCTTTTCTAATATTCTTATAGCTAGAATAATCTAGGAACATTGTAAGATAATAGTAGATATAGCTAAAGGAACAATAGATGTGGTAATATTGACCCTAAATAAAACTTAATCGAAATTTCTCTAAGTGTAGCTGATCTAAAGAGGTAATCATTTTTTTTTTTTTTTAATGAACAAAATTATACTAAATTCGCAGCTATATTTAGATTCACTTTAACTAACTGTAATTAAGTTTTAAAACTAATATTATTGCTGAAATTCATTTACTTGTTTCAAAACTAAACTTCATTTTTAATCGAGATCAATTATAATAGATTCCGTAATCTAGATTTTATTTCCATTAGTTAACGTAATTGTTTTAGATAAGAATGTAAGCTACTGATTTCGAAAAGTTGCAAAAGATAATTCATTTCAATTTCAATTTAAAGGAAAGCATTAAGTTGAGATCACTTCTCTCATTCAATTTGTCGAAAGAACACAATACCATTGGTCATGTAACTCACTCAGGATAATTCCAACGAAGAAGATCGATCTCCGGCGTGGTTCACTGAAAAAGAAATTCGACAGACCCTTGCTTCCTTTAGCTCTATAACTTTTCGATGCCATTTAGAACTGGCCTTAATTCATCGCTACTCTAACTTTAACTTTTCTCGATTTAAGAAACTTTATAGATAGTTAAACTAAATTAATTCGAAGAATTTAAATTAATTCAAAATTCACACATTAATTCAAAGTATGTTTTGCCTCTGGGCACTTTCTTCACAGTATTCCAGAATTGTATTCGATTTGTTGACTTTTGATTCGCATTTGTCTCTCAAAAATAACTCTGCTTCGTAGCACATTTAAATTGTTTTAATTCATGTAGATCAAATCGGCTGCCACAAAAGCGAGAAAAAGGAGTTTGGCTAAATTCGTTAGGCCATGCCAAAAGACAAAAATATTGAAGGGAGGTTAAGTCTGATCGACCACGGCAAAGGCACAAAAATATGGATGTGAGGTTAAGTCAGACATGACTCGCAGGTCAAAGTTTCGCTACAGGAACCATGAAAACACAGAGAAATCCCTAAACGGCTCCTGGTAGAGATGTGTTGCTCGATCAGGCAACGATGCGCTGCAGGATTACTCTCCCCCGAAGTTCAGCAGCGCAGCCATGCTAATTAGACATCCTTACGGCTCGCAAGCCCCTCCTAGGAGGCCACCCGAGAGGGGTGCTCCTTAGGACGCTCTGGAGTTCAGCAGAAGTTCTCGATGCTTGTTCCTGAACCCTCTTTAGCTCCTTTTAAAGCTCCTTAACTCGTTACGAGATTACTGCGTTCCGAGTTGACAATTCCTTAACTCGTTATGAGTTCATTACGTGGGGCACGATCTGTAAATGTAATTTAATTAAGACCGTGTCGCACTGGCGGCGGCTATGGCGTACCTGTGCCCCAAATATAGTAATCCTGGGAGTTTCCTGCTCGGTTCTCCACTGATGATGATCACTGTGCCGACTAGGCGCCAGCAACGGCGGCGAGGAGCCCCGTCTGGGTCTCGGCAGCGCCGGCAAAAAGCTAAGTTTGCGATCTGCAGAAAATTCGAGGTTAAATATAACCAAAATACAGACGCAAGCTTACTCACTTTATAAAAATCACTTGTGGCACTTGTTCACCACTTTATCTAACCGGATGCCACTTCGCGATTTAATATTTCGCACTTTACAGGCTTTTTAACTTAATTTTCTCGAGTAGAGAGACGCACGTCCACTTCTGCTGCCGGTTCAATGAAAAAGAATGGCCGCAGGAAATGAACTTGACAGCCTGGTCAAAGGACAACAATCTGGCAACGCTTTTAAGCTTGCCATCGATACTTGATCGATATGGCTACACCGATCTATTTCTGATCTGGTAACGCTTCTAAGCTTAATATCGATACCTACTCGATATGGCCACACTGATCTATGTCAGATCTGGTAACATCAACCTCAGGATCTCAAATTCAAATTTTAATCGCAATTGGTTTAGATCTGAGATAAAATACTAAACGAATTCTGGTCTAGCCAATCGGGTAAGCACAAATCGAGACAAACTCTGTTCGTTTCTCAAACGAAATTGTTTAATGAATATTTCACTTTGCAGACGCTACAGGCGCCGTTACAACAGCTTTCCGATTCCGCCGTTTGGTGTTCCGCCATTTTTTTTATTAATATAGGTAAAAAACCGAGCGACCAAAAGTACCAGATCGTCAGAAATATATATCGGCAAAAAATTCCAGAAATTAGTTGGCTATGAAAATATCGATACTTGGTATTTCTCAAATATATTCTCTTGGTCACACTAAGCCTCGCCTCGGCCCTATATAAGACGGGCCACAGCAGTGGGGAAGCCATTCGGCTTTTGACCGGCGATCGGTCAAGTACTCCGAAGGAGGACTAACCAAGGAGTCATCCCCTGGATTGGATCGCCGGATCAATGCGTCCATGCCTCGGGCACTACCGCCGCAGCCGGCGCCAACGCGGGAACCGGGCGCCTCCACTGGAGCCGGGCACCTCCACTAGAGCCGGGCGCTTCCACCGGAGCCGGACGCCACCGCGGGAACCGCAGCCGGGCGCTTCCACCAATTTCTTATAAATTAACGATACAAAATAGATTAAAACTTTTTTATAAATTATGGGTAAGTATTTTAGCAAAACTGAGTATGCAATTTTGTTAAGCTAAGAAAAACCTATTCAGAACAGCTTTCCGATTCCGCCGTTTGGTGTTTCGCCATTTTTTTATTAATATAGGTAAAAAACCGAGCGACCAAAAGTACCAGATCGTCAGAAATATATATCGGCAAAAAATTCCAGAAATTAGTTGGCTATGAAAATATCGATACTTGGTATTTCTCAAATATATTCTCTTGGTCACACTAAGCCTCGCCTCGGCCCTATATAAGACGGGCCACAGCAGTGGGGAAGCCATTCGGCTTTTGACCGGCGATCGGTCAAGTACTCCGAAGGAGGACTAACCAAGGAGTCACCCCCTGGATTGGATCGCCGGATCAATGCGTCCATGCCTCGGGCACTACCGCGGCAGCCGGCGCCAACGCGGGAACCGGGCGCCTCCACTGGAGCCGGGCGCCTACACCGGAGCCGGGCGCTTCCACCGGAGCCGGGTGCCTCCACCGGAGCCGGGTGCCTCCACCGGAGCCGGACGCCACCGCGGGAACCGCAGCCGGGCGCTTCCACCAATTTCTTATAAATTAACGATACAATTATATATAAATTATGGGTAAGTATTTTAGCAAAACTGAGTATGCAATTTTGTTAAGCTAAGAAAAACCTATTCAGAACAGCTTTCCGATTCCGCCGATTGCTGTTCCGCCAGTTTTTTTATAAATATAGGTTAAAATCCGAGCGACCAAAAGTACCAGATCGTCAGAAATATATATCGGCTAAAAATTCCAGAAATTAGTTGGCTATAAAAATATCGATACTTGGTATTTCTCAAATATATTCTCTTGGCCACACTAAGCCTCGCCTCGGCCCTATATAAGACGGGCCACAGCAGTGGGGAAGCCATTCGGCTTTTGACCGGCGATCGGTCAAGTACTCCGAAGGAGGACTAACCAAGGAGTCACCCCCTGGATTGGATCGCCGGATCAATGCGTCCATGCCTCGGGCACCACCGCGGCAGCCGGCGCCAACGCGGGAACCGGACGCCACCACCGGAGCCGGTCGCCACCGCGGGAACCGCAGCCGGGCGCTTCCACCAATTTCTTATAAATTAACGATACAAAATAGATTAAAACTTTTTTATAAATTATGGGTAAGTATTTTAGCAAAACTGAGTATGCAATTTTGTTAAGCTAAGAAAAACCTATTCAGAACAGCTTTCCGATTCCGCCGATTGCTGTTCCGCCAGTTTTTTTTATAAATATAGGTAAAAATCCGAGCGACCAAAAGTACCAGATCGTCAGAAATATATATCGGCAAAAAATTCCATTCCGCGGCAGCCGGCGCCAACGCTGGAACCGGGCGCCTCCACTGGAGCCGGGCGCCTACACCGGAGCCGGGCGCTTCCACCGGAGCCGGACGCCACCGCGGGAACCGCAGCCGGGCGCTTCCACAAATTTCTTATAAATTAACGATAAAAAATAGATTAAAACTTTTTTATAAATTATGGGTAAGTATTTTAGCAAAACTGAGTATGCAATTTTGTTAAGCTAAGAAAAACCTATTCAGAACAGCTTTCCGATTCCGCCGATTGCTGTTCCGCCAGTTTTTTTATAAATATAGGTAAAAATCGGAGCGACCAAATGTACCAGATCGTCAGAAATATATATCGGCAAAAAATTCCAGAAATTAGTTGGCTATGAAAATATCGATACTTCCACCAATTTCTTATAAATTAACGATAAAAAGTAGATTAAAACTTTTTTATATATTATGGGTAAGAATTTTAGCAAAACTGAGTATGCAATTTTGTTAAGCTTAGAAAAACCTATTCAGAACAGCTTTCCGAATTGGATTTCATGCATTTTTGGCCGAGCTTTGAGATTTTCCGCCGATTGTTGTTCCGCCATTTTTTTATAAAAATAGGTAAAAATATATATCGGCAAAAATTTCCAGAAATTAGTTGGCTATCAAAATATCGATACTTGGTATTTCTCAAATATATTCTCTTGGCCACACTAAGCCTCGCCTCGGCCCTATATAAGTCGGGCCACAGCAGTGGGGAAGCCATTCGGCTTTTGACCGACGATCGGTCAAGTACTCCGAAGGAGGACTAACCAAGGAGTCATCCCCTGGATTGGATCGCCGGATCAATGCGTCCATGCCTCGGGCACCAGCGCGGCAGCCGGCGCCAACGCGGGAACCGGGCGCCCCCACCGGAGCCGGGTGCCTCCACCGGAGCCGGGCGCCTCCACCTGAGCCGGGCGCCACCGCGGGAACCGAGCGCTTTCACCGGAGCCGGGCGCTTCCACCAATTTCTTATAAATTAACGATAAAAAATAGCTAAATCTTTTTGCTGTTCCGCCATTTTTTTATAAATATAGGTAAAAATCCGAGCGACCAAAAGTGCCAGATCGTCAGAAATATATATCGGCAAAAAATTCCAGAAATTAGTTGGCTATGAAAATATCGAAACTTGGTATTTCTCAAATATATTCTCTTGGTCACACTAAGCCTCGCCTCGGCCCTATATAAGACGGGCCACAGCAGTGGGGAAGCCATTCGGCTTTTGACCGGCGATCGGTCAAGTACTCCGAAGGAGGACTAACCAAGGAGTCACCCCCTGGATTGGATCGCCGGATCAATGCGTCCATGCCTCGGGCGCCTCCACTGGAGCCGGGCGCCTCCACCGGAGCCGGGCGCCTCCACCGGAGCCGGGCGCCTCCACCGGAGCCGGGCGCTTCCACCGGATCTGGGTGCCTCCACCGGATCCGGGTGCCTACACCGGAGCCGGGCGCCTCCACCGGAGCCGGACGTCACCGCGGGAACCGGGCGCCTCCACCGCAGCCGGGCGATATATAAGACTAGCCACAGCAGTGGGGAAGCCATTCGGCTTTTGACCGGCGATCGGTCAAGTACTCCGAAGGAGGACTAACCAAGGAGTCACCCCCTGGATTGGATCGCCGGATCAATGCGTCCATGCCTCGGGCACCAGCGCGGCAGCCGGCGCCAACGCGGGAACCGGGCGCCTCCACCGGAGCCGGGTGCCTCCACCGGAGCCGGGCGCCTCCACCTGAGCCGGGCGCCACCGCGGGAACCGAGCGCTTTCACCGGAGCCGGGCGCTTCCACCAATTTCTTATAAATTAACGATAAAAAATAGCTAAATCTTTTTGCTGTTCCGCCATTTTTTTATAAATATAGGTAAAAATCCGAGCGACCAAAAGTGCCAGATCGTCAGAAATATATATCGGCAAAAAATTCCAGAAATTAGTTGGCTATGAAAATATCGAAACTTGGTATTTCTCAAATATATTCTCTTGGTCACACTAAGCCTCGCCTCGGCCCTATATAAGACGGGCCACAGCAGTGGGGAAGCCATTCGGCTTTTGACCGGCGATCGGTCAAGTACTCCGAAGGAGGACTAACCAAGGAGTCACCCCCTGGATTGGATCGCCGGATCAATGCGTCCATGCCTCGGGCGCCTCCACTGGAGCCGGGCGCCTACACCGGAGCCGAACGCCACCACCGGAGCCGGGTGCCTCCACCGGAGCCGGGCACATCCACCTGAGCCGGGCGCCACCGCGCGAACCGAGCGCTTTCACCGGAGCCGGGCGCTTCCACCAATTTCTTATAAATTAACGATAAAAAATAGCTAAATCTTTTTGCTGTTCCGCCATTTTTTTATAAATATAGGTAAAAATCCGAGCGACCAAAAGTGCCAGATCGTCAGAAATATATATCGGCAAAAAATTCCAGAAATTAGTTGGCTATGAAAATATCGAAACTTGGTATTTCTCAAATATATTCTCTTGGCCACACTAAGCCTCGCCTCGGCCCTATATAAGACGGGCCACAGCAGTGGGGAAGCCATTCGGCTTTTGACCGGCGATCGGTCAAGTACTCCGAAGGAGGACTAACCAAGGAGTCACCCCCTGGATTGGATCGCCGGATCAATGCGTCCATGCCTCGGGCACCACCGCGGCAGCCGGCGCCAACGCGGGAACCGGGCGCCTCCACCGGAGCCAGGCCTACACCGGAGCCGGGCGCTTCCACCGGAGCCGGACGCCACCGCGGGAACCGCAGCCGGGCGCTTCCACCAATTTCTTATAAATTAACTATACAAAATAGATTAAAACTCTTTTATAAATTATGGGTAAGTATTTTAGCAAAACTGAGTATGCAATTTTGTTAAGCTAAGAAACACCTATTCAGAACAGCTTTCCGATTCCGCCAATTGCTGTTCCGCCAGTTTTTTTATAAATATAGGTAAAAATCGGAGCGACTAAAAGTACCAGATCGTCAGAAATATATATCGGCAAAAAATTCCAGAAATTAGTTGGCTATGAAAATATCGATACTTGGTATTTCTCAAATATATTCTCTTGGTCACACTAAGCCTCGCCTCGGCCCTATATAAGACGGGCCACAGCAGTGGGGAAGCCATTCGGCTTTTGACCGGCGATCGGTCAAGTACTCCGAAGGAGGACTAACCAAGGAGTCACCCCCTGGATTGGATCGCCGGATCAATGCGTCCATGCCTCGGGCACCACCGCGGCAGCCGGCGCCAACGCGGGAACCGGGCGCCTCCACCGGAGCCAGGCGCCTCCACCTGAGCCGGGCGCCACCGCGGGAACCGAGCACTTTCACCGGAGCCGGGCGCTTCCACCGGAGCCGGACGCCACCGCGGGAACCGGACGCCACCACCGGAGCCGGGCGCTTCCACCAATTTCTTATAAATTAACGATAAAAAATAGATTAAAACTTTTTTATATATTATGGGTAAGTATTTTAGCAAAACTGAGTATGCAATTTTGTTAAGCTTAGAAAAACCTATTCAGAACAGCTTTCCGAATTGGATTTCATGCATTTTTGGCCGAGCTATGAGATTTTCCGCCGATTGTTGTTCCGCCATTTTTTTATAAAAATAGGTAAAAATATATATCGGTAAAAAATTCCAGAAATTAGTTGGCTATCAAAATATCGATACTTGGTATTTCTCAAATATATTCTCTTGGCCACACTAAGCCTCGCCTCGGCCCTATATAAGTCGGGCCACAGCAGTGGGGAAGCCATTCGGCTTTTGACCGACGATCGGTCAAGTACTCCGAAGGAGGACTAACCAAGGAGTCATCCCCTGGATTGGATCGCCGGATCAATGCGTCCATGCCTCGGGCACTGCCGCGGCAGCCGGGCACTTCCACTGGAGCCGGGCGCCTCCACCGGAGCCGGGCGCCTCCAGCGGAGCCGGGCGCCTCCACCGGAGCCGGGCGCCTCCACCTGAGCCGGGCGCTTCCATCGGATCCGGGTGCCTCCACCGGATCCGGGTGCCTACACCGGAGCCGGGCGCCTCCACCGGAGCCGGACGCCACCACCGGAGCCGGGTGCCTCCACCGGAGCCGGGCACCTCCACCTGAGCCGGGCGCCCCCGCGGGAACCGGGCGCTTCCACCGGAGCCGGGCGCTTCCACCAATTTCTTATAAATTAACGATAAAAAATAGCTAAATCTTTTTGCTGTTCCGCCATTTTTTTTATAAATATAGGTAAAAATCCGAGCGACCAAAAGTGCCAGATCGTCAGAAATATATCGGCAAAAAATTCCAGAAATTAGTTGGCTATGAAAATATCGAAACTTGGTATTTCTCAAATATATTCTCTTGGTCACACTAAGCCTCGCCTCGGCCCTATATAAGACGGGCCACAGCAGTGGGGAAGCCATTCGGCTTTTGACCGGCGATCGGTCAAGTACTCCGAAGGAGGACTAACCAAGGAGTCACCCCCTGGATTGGATCGCCGGATCAATGCGTCCATGCCTCGGGCACCACCGCGGCAGCCGGCGCCAACGCGGGAACCGGGCGCCTCCACCGGAGCCAGGCGCCTACACCGGAGCCGGGCGCCACCGCGGGAACCGAGCACTTTCACCGGAGCCGGGCGCTTCCACCGGAGCCGGACGCCACCGCGGGAACCGGACGCCACCACCGGAGCCGGGCGCTTCCACCAATTTCTTATAAATTAACGATAAAAAATAGATTAAAACTTTTTTATATATTATGGGTAAGTATTTTAGCAAAACTGAGTATGCAATTTTGTTAAGCTTAGAAAAACCTATTCAGAACAGCTTTCCGAATTGGATTTCATGCATTTTTGGCCGAGCTATGAGATTTTCCGCCGATTGTTGTTCCGCCATTTTTTTATAAAAATAGGTAAAAATATATATCGGTAAAAAATTCCAGAAATTAGTTGGCTATCAAAATATCGATACTTGGTATTTCTCAAATATATTCTCTTGGCCACACTAAGCCTCGCCTCGGCCCTATATAAGTCGGGCCACAGCAGTGGGGAAGCCATTCGGCTTTTGACCGACGATCGGTCAAGTACTCCGAAGGAGGACTAACCAAGGAGTCATCCCCTGGATTGGATCGCCGGATCAATGCGTCCATGCCTCGGGCACTGCCGCGGCAGCCGGGCACTTCCACTGGAGCCGGGCGCCTCCACCGGAGTTGGGCGCCTCCACCGGAGCCGGGCGCTTCCACCGGATCCGGGTGCCTCCACCGGATCCGGGTGCCTACACCGGAGCCGGGTGCCTACACCGGAGCCGGGCGCCTCCACCGGAGCCGGACGTCACCGCGGGAACCGGGCGCCTCCACCGCAGCCGGGCGATATATAAGACTAGCCACAGCAGTGGGGAAGCCATTCGGCTTTTGACCGGCGATCGGTCAAGTACTCCGAAGGAGGACTAACCAAGGAGTCACCCCCTGGATTGGATCGCCGGATCAATGCGTCCATGCCTCGGGCACCAGCGCGGCAGCCGGCGCCAACGCGGGAACCGGGCGCCTCCACCGGAGCCGGGTGCCTCCACCGGAGCCGGGCGCCTCCACCGGAGCCGGGCGCCTCCCCCGGAGCCGGGCGCCACCGCGGGAACCGAGCGCTTTCACCGGAGCCGGGCGCTTCCACCAATTTCTTATAAATTAACGATAAAAAATAGCTAAATCTTTTTGCTGTTCCGCCATTTTTTTATAAATATAGGTAAAAATCCGAGCGACCAAAAGTGCCAGATCGTCAGAAATATATATCGGCAAAAAATTCCAGAAATTAGTTGGCTATGAAAATATCGAAACTTGGTATTTCTCAAATATATTCTCTTGGCCACACTAAGCCTCGCCTCGGCCCTATATAAGACGGGCCACAGCAGTGGGGAAGCCATTCGGCTTTTGACCGGCGATCGGTCAAGTACTCCCAAGGAGGACTAACCAAGGAGTCACCCCCTGGATTGGGTCGCCGGATCAATGCGTCCATGCCTCGGGCACCACCGCGGCAGCCGGCGCCAACGCGGGAACCGGGCGCCTCCACCGGAGCCAGGCGCCTCCACCTGAGCCGGGCGCCACCGCGGGAACCGAGCACTTTCACCGGAGCCGGGCGCTTCCACCGGAGCCGGACGCCACCGCGGGAACCGGACGCCACCACCGGAGCCGGGCGCTTCCACCAATTTCTTATAAATTAACGATAAAAAATAGATTAAAACTTTTTTATATATTATGGGTAAGTAATTTAGCAAAACTGAGTATGCAATTTTGTTAAGCTTAGAAAAACCTATTCAGAACAGCTTTCCGAATTGGATTTCATGCATTTTTGGCCGAGCTATGAGATTTTCCGCCGATTGTTGTTACGCCATTTTTTTATAAAAATAGGTAAAAATATATATCGGTAAAAAATTCCAGAAATTAGTTGGCTATCAAAATATCGATACTTGGTATTTCTCAAATATATTCTCTTGGCCACACTAAGCCTCGCCTCGGCCCTATATAAGACGGGCCACAGCAGTGGGGAAGCCATTCGGCTTTTGACCGGCGATCGGTCAAGTACGCCGAAGGAGGACTAACCAAGGAGTCATCCCCTGGATTGGATCGCCGGATCAATGCGTCCATGCCTCGGGCACTACCACGGCAGCCGGCGCCAACGCGGGAACCGGGCGCCTCCACTGGAGCCGGGCGCCTACACCGGAGCCGGGCGCTTCCACCGGAGCCGGGTGCCTCCACCGGAGCCGGGCGCTTCCACCGGAGCCGGGTGCCTCCACCGGAGCCGGGTGCCTCCACCGGAGCCGGGTGCCTCCACCGGAGCCGGGCGCCTCCACCGGAGCCGGACGCCACCGCGGGAACCGCAGCCGGGCGCTTTCACCAATTTATTATAAATTAACGATACAAAATAGATTAAAACTTTTTTATAAATTATGGGTAAGTATTTTAGCAAAACTGAGTATGCAATTTTGTTAAGCTAAGAAAAACCTATTCAGAACAGCTTTCCGATGTCGCCGATTGCTGTTCCGCCAGTTTTTTTATAAATATAGGTAAAAATCCGAGCGACCAAAAGTACCAGATCGTCAGAAATATATATCGGCAAAAAATTCCAGAAATTAGTTGGCTATCAAAATATCGATACTTGGTATTTCTCAAATATATTCTCTTGGCCACACTAAGCCTCGCCTCTGCCCTATATAAGACGGGCCACAGCAGTGGGGAAGCCATTCGGCTTTTGACCGGCGATCGGTCAAGTACTCCGAAGGAGGACTAACCAAGGAGTCACCCCCTGGATTGGATCGCCGGATCAATGCGTCCATGCCTCGGGCACCACCGCGGCAGCCGGCGCCAACGCGGGAACCGGACGCCACCACCGGAGCCGGGTGCCTCCACCGGAGCCGGGCGCCTCCACCTGAGCCGGGCGCCACCGCGGGAACCGAGCGCTTTCACCGGAGCCGGGCGCTTCCACCGGAGCCGGGCGCTTCCACCGGAGCCGGGCGCTTCCACCAATTTCTTATAAATTAACGATAAAAAATAGATTAAAACTTTTTTATAAATTATGGGTAAGTATTTTTGTTTAGCTTAGAAAAACCTATTCAGAACAGCTTTCCGAATTGGATTTCATGCATTTTTGGCCGAGCTATGAGATTTTCCGCAGATTGTTGTTCCGCCAGTTTTTTTATAAATATAGGTAAAAATCCGAGCGACCAAAAGTACCAGATCGTCAGAAATATATATCGGCAAAAAATTCCAGAAATTAGTTGGCTATGAAAATATCGATACTTGGTATTTCTCAAATATATTCTCTTGGTCACACTAAGCCTCGCCTCGGCCCTATATAAGACGGGCCACAGCAGTGGGGAAGCCATTCGGCTTTTGACCGGCGATCGGTCAAGTACTCCGAAGGAGGACTAACCAAGGAGTCACCCCCTGGATTGGATCGCCGGATCAATGCGTCCATGCCTCGGGCACCACCGCGGCAGCCGGCGCCAACGCGGGAACCGGGCGCCTCCACCGGAGCCAGGCGCCTCCACCTGAGCCGGGCGCCACCGCGGGAACCGAGCACTTTCACCGGAGCCGGGCGCTTCCACCGGAGCCGGACGCCTCCGCGGGAACCGGACGCCACCACCGGAGCCGGGCGCTTCCACCAATTTCTTATAAATTAACGATAAAAAGTAGATTAAAACTTTTTTATATATTATGGGTAAGTATTTTAGCAAAACTGAGTATGCAATTTTGTTAAGCTTAGAAAAACCTATTCAGAACAGCTTTCCGAATTGGATTTCATGCATTTTTGGCCGAGCTTTGAGATTTTCCGCCGATTGTTGTTACGCCATTTTTTTATAAAAATAGGTAAAAATATATATCGGTAAAAAATTCCAGAAATTAGTTGGCTATCAAAATATCGATACTTGGTATTTCTCAAATATATTCTATTGGCCACACTAAGCCTCGCCTCGGCCCTATATAAGTCGGGCCACAGCAGTGGGGAAGCCATTCGGCTTTTGACCGACGATCGGTCAAGTACTCCGAAGGAGGACTAACCAAGGAGTCATCCCCTGGATTGGATCGCCGGATCAATGCGTCCATGCCTCGGGCACTACCGCGGCAGCCGGGCGCCTCCACTGGAGCCGGGCACCTCCACTGGAGCCGGGCGCCTCCACTGGAGCCGGGCACCTCCACTGGAGCCGGGCGCCTCCACTGGAGCCGGGCACCTCCACTGGAGCCGGGCGCCTCCACCGGAGCCGGGCGCCTCCACCGGAGCCGGGCGCTTCCACCGGATCCGGGTGCCTCCACCGGATCCGGGTGCCTACACCGGAGCCGGACGTCACCGCGGGAACCGGGCGCCTCCACCGCAGCCGGGCGATATATAAGACTAGCCACAGCAGTGGGGAAGCCATTCGGCTTTTGACCGGCGATCGGTCAAGTACTCCGAAGGAGGACTAACCAAGGAGTCACCCCCTGGATTAGATCGCCGGATCAATGCGTCCATGCCTCGGGCACCAGCGCGGCAGCCGGCGCCAACGCGGGAACCGGGCGCCTCCACCGGAGCCGGGTGCCTCCACCGGAGCCGGGCGCCTCCACCTGAGCCGGGCGCCACCGCGGGAACCGAGCGCTTTCACCGGAGCCGGGCGCTTCCACCAATTTCTTATAAATTAACGATAAAAAATAGCTAAATCTTTTTGCTGTTCCGCCATTTTTTTATAAATATAGGTAAAAATCCGAGCGACGAAAAGTGCCAGATCGTCAGAAATATATATCGGCAAAAAATTCCAGAAATTAGTTGGCTATGAAAATATCGAAACTTGGTATTTCTCAAATATATTCTCTTGGTCACACTAAGCCTCGCCTCGGCCCTATATAAGACGGGCCACAGCAGTGGGGAAGCCATTCGGCTTTTGACCGGCGATCGGTCAAGTACTCCGAAGGAGGACTAACCAAGGAGTCACCCCCTGGATTGTATCGCCGGATCAATGCGTCCATGCCTCGGGCGCCTCCACTGGAGCCGGGCGCCTACACCGGAGCCGGACGCCACCACCGGAGCCGGGTGCCTCCACCGGAGCCGGGCGCTTCCACCGGAGCCGGACGCCACCGCGGGAACCGCAGCCGGGCGCTTCCACCAATTTCTTATAAATTAACGATACAAAATAGATTAAAACTTTTTTATAAATTATGGGTAAGTATTTTAGCAAAACTGAGTATGCAATTTTGTTAAGCTAAGAAAAACCTATTCAGAACAGCTTTCCGATTCCGCCGATTGCTGTTCCGCCAGTTTTTTTATAAATATAGGTAAAAATCCGAGCGACCAAAAGTACCAGATCGTCAGAAATATATATCGGCAAAAAATTCCAGAAATTAGTTGGCTATCAAAATATCGATACTTGGTATTTCTCAAATATATTCTCTTGGCCACACTAAGCCTCGCCTCGGCCCTATATAAGTCGGGCCACAGCAGTGGGGAAGCCATTCGGCTTTTGACCGACGATCGGTCAAGTACTCCGAAGGAGGACTAACCAAGGAGTCATCCCCTGGATTGGATCGCCGGATCAATGCGTCCATGCCTCGGGCACTACCGCGGCAGCCGGGCGCCTCCACTGGAGCCGGGCACCTCCACTGGAGCCGGGCGCCTCCACCGGAGCCGGGCGCTTCCACCGGATCCGGGTGCCTCCACCGGATCCGGGTGCCTACACCGGAGCCGGGCGCCTCCACCGGAGCCGGACGTCACCGCGGGAACCGGGCGCCTCCACCGCAGCCGGGCGATATATAAGACTAGCCACAGCAGTGGGGAAGCCATTCGGCTTTTGACCGGCGATCGGTCAAGTACTCCGAAGGAGGACTAACCAAGGAGTCATCCCCTGGATTGGATCGCCGGATCAATGCGTCCATGCCTCGGGCACCACCGCGGCAGCCGGCGCCAACGCGGGAACCGGGCGCCTCCACCGGAGCCAGGCGCCTCCACCTGAGCCCGGCGCCACCGCGGGAACCGAGCACTTTCACCGGAGCCGGGCGCTTCCACCGGAGCCGGACGCCACCGCGGGAACCGGACGCCACCACCGGAGCCGGGCGCTTCCACCAATTTCTTATAAATTAACGATAAAAAATAGATTAAAACTTTTTTATATATTATGGGTAAGTATTTTAGCAAAACTGAGTATGCAATTTTGTTAAGCTTAGAAAAACCTATTCAGAACAGCTTTCCGAATTGGATTTCATGCATTTTTGGCCGAGCTATGAGATTTTCCGCCGATTGTTGTTCCGCCATTTTTTTATAAAAATAGGTAAAAATATATATCGGTAAAAAATTCCAGAAATTAGTTGGCTATCAAAATATCGATACTTGGTATTTCTCAAATATATTCTCTTGGCCACACTAAGCCTCGCCTCGGCCCTATATAAGACGGGCCACAGCAGTGGGGAAGCCATTCGGCTTTTGACCGGCGATCGGTCAAGTACTCCGAAGGAGGACTAACCAAGGAGTCATCCCCTGGATTGGATCGCCGGATCAATGCGTCCATGCCTCGGGCACTACCGTGGCAGCCGGCGCCAACGCGGGAACCGGGCGCCTCCACTGGAGCCGGGCGCCTACACCGGAGCCGGGCGCTTCCACCGGAGCCGGACGCCACCGCGGGAACCGTAGCCGGGCGCTTCCACCAATTTCTTATAAATTAACTATACAAAATAGATTAAAACTTTTTTATAAATTATGGGTAAGTATTTTAGCAAAACTGAGTATGCAATTTTGTTAAGCTAAGAAAAACCTATTCAGAACAGCTTTCCGATTCCGCCGATTGCTGTTCCGCCAGTTTTTTTATAAATATAGGTAAAAATCGGAGCGACCAAAAGTACCAGATCGTAAGAAATATATATCGGCAAAAAATTCCAGAAATTAGTTGGCTATGAAAATATCGATACTTGGTATTTCTCAAATATATTCTCTTGGTCACACTAAGCCTCGCCTCGGCCCTATATAAGACGGGCCACAGCAGTGGGGAAGCCATTCGGCTTTTGACCGGCGATCGGTCAAGTACTCCGAAGGAGGACTAACCAAGGAGTCACCCCCTGGATTGGATCGCCGGATCAATGCGTCCATGCCTCGGGCACAACCGCGGCAGCCGGCGCCAACGCGGGAACCGGGCGCCTCCACCGGAGCCAGGCGCCTCCACCTGAGCCGGGCGCCACCGCGGGAACCGAGCACTTTCACCGGAGCCGGGCGCCTCCACCTGAGCCGGGCGCCCCCGCGGGAACCGAGCCCTTTCACCGCAGCCGGGCGCCACCGCGGGAACCGGACGCCACCACCGGAGCCGGGCGCTTCCACCAATTTCTTATAAATTAACGATAAAAAATAGATTAAAACTTTTTTATATATTATGGGTAAGTATTTTAGCAAAACTGAGTATGCAATTTTGTTAAGCTTAGAAAAACCTATTCAGAACAGCTTTCCGAATTTGATTTCATGCATTTTTGGCCGAGCTATGAGATTTTCCGCCGATTTTTGTTCCGCCATTTTTTTATAAAAATAGGTAAAAATATATATCGGTAAAAAATTCCAGAAATTAGTTGGCTATCAAAATATCGATACTTGGTATTTCTCAAATATATTCTCTTGGCCACACTAAGCCTCGCCTCGGCCCTATATAAGTCGGGCCACAGCAGTGGGGAAGCCATTCGGCTTTTGACCGACGATCGGTCAAGTACTCCGAAGGAGGACTAACCAAGGAGTCATCCCCTGGATTGGATCGCCGGATCAATGCGTCCATGCCTCGGGCACTACAGCGGCAGCCGGGCACCTCCACTGGAGCCGGGCGCCTCCACCGGAGCCGGGCGCCTCCACCGGAGCCGGGCGCTTCCACCGGATCCGGGTGCCTCCACCGGATCCGGGTGCCTACACCGCAGCCGGGCGCCTCCACCGGAGCCGGACGTCACCGCGGGAACCGGGCGCCTCCACCGCAGCCGGGTGATATATAAGACTAGCCACAGCAGTGGGGAAGCCATTCGGCTTTTGACCGGCGATCGGTCAAGTACTCCGAAGGAGGACTAACCAAGGAGTCACCCCCTGGATTGGATCGCCGGATCAATGCGTCCATGCCTCGGGCACCAGCGCGGCAGCCGGCGCCAACGCGGGAACCGGGCGCCTCCACCGGAGCCGGGCGCTTCCACCAATTTCTTATAAATTAACGATAAAAAATAGCTAAATCTTTTTGCTGTTCCGCCATTTTTTTATAAATATAGGTAAAAATCCGAGCGACCAAAAGTGCCAGATCGTCAGAAATATATATCGGCAAAAAATTCCAGAAATTAGTTGGCTATGAAAATATCGAAACTTGGTATTTCTCAAATATATTCTCTTGGCCACACTAAGCCTCGCCTCGGCCCTATATAAGACGGGCCACAGCAGTGGGGAAGCCATTCGGCTTTTGACCGGCGATCGATCAAGTACTCCGAAGGAGGACTAACCAAGGAGTCACCCCCTGGATTGGATCGCCGGATCAAATACGCATTGATTGCTGTTCCGCCAGTTTTTTTTATAAATATAGGTAAAAATCGGAGCGACCAAAAGTACCAGATCGTAAGAAATATATATCGGCAAAAAATTCCAGAAATTAGTTGGCTATTAAAATATCGATACTTGGTATTTCTCAAATATATTCTCTTGGTCACACTAAGCCTCGCCTCGGCCCTATATAAGACGGGCCACAGCAGTGGGGAAGCCATTCGGCTTTTGACCGGCGATCGGTCAAGTACTCCGAAGGAGGACTAACCAAGGAGTCACCCCCTGGATTGGATCGCCGGATCAATGCGTCCATGCCTCGGGCACCACCGCGGCAGCCGGCGCCAACGCGGGAACCGGGCGCCTCCACCGGAGCCAGGCGCCTCCACCTGAGCCGGGCGCCACCGCGGGAACCGAGCACTTTCACCGGAGCCGGGCGCCACCGCGGGAACCGGACGCCACCACCGGAGCCGGGCGCTTCCACCAATTTCTTATAAATTGACGATAAAAAATAGATTAAAACTTTTTTATATATTATGGGTAAGTATTTTAGCAAAACTGAGTTTGGCCGAGCTATGAGATTTTCCGCCGATTGTTGTTCCGCCATTTTTTTATAAAAATAGGTAAAAATATATATCGGTAAAAAATTCCAGAAATTAGTTGGCTATCAAAATATCGATACTTGGTATTTCTCAAATATATTCTCTTGGCCACACTAAGCCTCGCCTCGGCCCTATATAAGTCGGGCCACAGCAGTGGGGAAGCCATTCGGCTTTTGACCGACGATCGGTCAAGTACTCCGAAGGAGGACTAACCAAGGAGTCATCCCCTGGATTGGATCGGCGGATCAATGCGTCCATGCCTCGGGCACTACAGCGGCAGCCGGGCACCTCCACTGGAGCCGGGCGCCTCCACCGGAGCCGGGCGCTTCCACCGGATCCGGGTGCCTCCACCGGATCCGGGTGCCTACACCGGAGCCGGGCGCCTCCACCGGAGCCGGACGTCACCGCGGGAACCGGGCGCCTTCACCGCAGCCGGGCGATATATAAGACTAGCCACAGCAGTGGGGAAGCCATTCGGCTTTTGACCGGCGATCGGTCAAGTACTCCGAAGGAGGACTAACCAAGGAGTCACCCCCTGGATTGGATCGCCGGATCAATGCGTCCATGCCTCGGGCACCAGCGCGGCAGCCGGCGCCAACGCGGGAACCGGGCGCCTCCACCGGAGCCGGGTGCCTCCACCGGGGCCGGGCGCCTCCACCTGAGCCGGGCGCTACCGCGGGAACCGAGCGCTTTCACCGGAGCCGGGCGCTTCCACCAATTTCTTATAAATTAACGATAAAAAATAGCTAAATCTTTTTGCTGTTCCGCCATTTTTTTATAAATATAGGTAAAAATCCGAGCGACCAAAAGTGCCAGATCGTCAGAAATATATATCGGCAAAAAATTCCAGAAATTAGTTGGCTATGAAAATATCGAAACTTGGTATTTCTCAAATATATTCTCTTGGCCACACTAAGCCTCGCCTCGGCCCTATATAAGACGGGCCACAGCAGTGGGGAAGCCATTCGGCTTTTGACCGGCGATCGGTCAAGTACTCCGAAGGAGGACTAACCAAGGAGTCACCCCCTGGATTGGATCGCCGGATCAAATACGCATTGATTGCTGTTCCGCCAGTTTTTTTATAAATATAGGTAAAAATCGGAGCGACCAAAAGTACCAGATCGTAAGAAATATATATCGGCAAAAAATTCCAGAAATTAGTTGGCTATTAAAATATCGATACTTGGTATTTCTCAAATATATTCTCTTGGTCACACTAAGCCTCGCCTCGGCCCTATATAAGACGGGCCACAGCAGTGGGGAAGCCATTCGGCTTTTGACCGGCGATCGGTCAAGTACTCCGAAGGAGGACTAACCAAGGAGTCACCCCCTGGATTGGATCGCCGGATCAATGCGTCCATGCCTCGGGCACCACCGCGGCAGCCGGCGCCAACGCGGGAACCGGGCGCCTCCACCGGAGCCAGGCGCCTCCACCTGAGCCGGGCGCCACCGCGGGAACCGAGCACTTTCACCGGAGCCGGGCGCCACCGCGGGAACCGGACGCCACCACCGGAGCCGGGCGCTTCCACCAATTTCTTATAAATTAACGATAAAAAATAGATTAAAACTTTTTTATATATTATGGGTAAGTATTTTAGCAAAACTGAGTTTGGCCGAGCTATGAGATTTTCCGCCGATTGTTGTTCCGCCATTTTTTTATAAAAATAGGTAAAAATATATATCGGTAAAAAATTCCAGAAATTAGTTGGCTATCAAAATATCGATACTTGGTATTTCTCAAATATATTCTCTTGGCCACACTAAGCCTCGCCTCGGCCCTATATAAGTCGGGCCACAGCAGTGGGGAAGCCATTCGGCTTTTGACCGACGATCGGTCAAGTACTCCGAAGGAGGACTAACCAAGGAGTCATCCCCTGGATTGGATCGGCGGATCAATGCGTCCATGCCTCGGGCACTACAGCGGCAGCCGGGCACCTCCACTGGAGCCGGGCGCCTCCACCGGAGCCGGGCGCTTCCACCGGATCCGGGTGCCTCCACCGGATCCGGGTGCCTACACCGGAGCCGGGCGCCTCCACCGGAGCCGGACGTCACCGCGGGAACCGGGCGCCTTCACCGCAGCCGGGCGATATATAAGACTAGCCACAGCAGTGGGGAAGCCATTCGGCTTTTGACCGGCGATCGGTCAAGTACTCCGAAGGAGGACTAACCAAGGAGTCACCCCCTGGATTGGATCGCCGGATCAATGCGTCCATGCCTCGGGCACCAGCGCGGCAGCCGGCGCCAACGCGGGAACCGGGCGCCTCCACCGGAGCCGGGTGCCTCCACCGGGGCCGGGCGCCTCCACCTGAGCCGGGCGCTACCGCGGGAACCGAGCGCTTTCACCGGAGCCGGGCGCTTCCACCAATTTCTTATAAATTAACGATAAAAAATAGCTAAATCTTTTTGCTGTTCCGCCATTTTTTTATAAATATAGGTAAAAATCCGAGCGACCAAAAGTGCCAGATCGTCAGAAATATATATCGGCAAAAAATTCCAGAAATTAGTTGGCTATGAAAATATCGAAACTTGGTATTTCTCAAATATATTCTCTTGGCCACACTAAGCCTCGCCTCGGCCCTATATAAGACGGGCCACAGCAGTGGGGAAGCCATTCGGCTTTTGACCGGCGATCGGTCAAGTACTCCGAAGGCGGACTAACCAAGGAGTCACCCCCCTCAATGCGTCCATGCCTCGGGCACCACCGCGGCAGCCGGCGCCAACGCGGGAACCGGACGCCACCACCGGAGCCGGGCGCTTCCACCAATTTCTTATAAATTAACGATAAAAAATAGATTAAAACTTTTTTATATAATATGGGTAAGTATTTTAGCAAAACTGAGTATGCAATTTTGTTAAGCTTAGAAAAACCTATTCAGAACAGCTTTCCGAATTGGATTTCATGCATTTTTGGCCGAGCTATGAGATTTTCCGCCGATTGTTGTTCCGCCATTTTTTTATAAAAATAGGTAAAAATATATATCGGTAAAAAATTCCAGAAATTAGTTGGCTATCAAAATATCGATACTTGGTATTTCTCAAATATATTCTCTTGGCCACACTAAGCCTCGCCTCGGCCCTATATAAGACGGGCCACAGCAGTGGGGAAGCCATTCGGCTTTTGACCGGCGATCGGTCAAGTACTCCGAAGGAGGACTAACCAAGGAGTCATCCCCTGGATTGGATCGCCGGATCAATGCGTCCATGCCTCGGGCACTACCGCGGCAGCCGGCGCCAACGCGGGAGCCGGGCGCCTCCACCGGAGCCGGACGCCACCGCGGGAACCGCAGCCGGGCGCTTCCACCAATTTCTTATAAATACAAAATAGATTAAAACTTTTTTATAAATTATGGGTAAGTATTTTAGCAAAACTGAGTATGCAATTTTGTTAAGCTAAGAAAAACCTATTCAGAACAGCTTTCCGATTCCGCCGATTGCTGTTCCGCCAGTTTTTTTATAAATATAGGTAAAAATCCGAGCGACCAAAAGTACCAGATCGTCAGAAATATATATCGGCAAAAAATTCCAGAAATTAGTTGGCTATGAAAATATCGATACTTGGTATTTCTCAAATATATTCTCTTGGCCACACTAAGCCTCGCCTCGGCCCTATATAAGACGGGCCACAGCAGTGGGGAAGCCATTCGGCTTTTGACCGGCGATCGGTCAAGTACGCCGAAGGAGGACTAACCAAGGAGTCATCCCCTGGATTGGATCGCCGGATCAATGCGTCCATGCCTCGGGCACTACCGCGGCAGCCGGCGCCAACGCGGGAACCGGGCGCCTCCACTGGAGCCGGGCGCCTACACCGGAGCCGGGCGCTTCCACCGGAGCCAGACGCCACCGCGGGAACCGCAGCCGGGCGCTTCCACAAATTTCTTATAAATTAACGATACAAAATAGATTAAAACTTTTTTATAAATTATGGGTAAGTATTTTAGCAAAACTGAGTATGCAATTTTGTTAAGCTAAGAAAAACCTATTCAGAACAGCTTTCCGATTCCGCCGATTGCTGTTCCGCCAGTTTTTTTATATATATAGGTAAAAATCGGAGCGACCAAAAGTACCAGATCGTCAGAAATATATATCGGCAAAAAATTCCAGAAATTAGTTGGCTATGAAAATATCGATACTTGGTATTTCTCAAATATATTCTCTTGGTCACACTAAGCCTCGCCTCGGCCCTATATAAGACGGGCCACAGCAGTGGGGAAGCCATTCGGCTTTTGACCGGCGATCGGTCAAGTACTCCGAAGGAGGACTAACCAAGGAGTCATCCCCTGGATTGGATCGCCGGATCAATGCGTCCATGCCTCGGGCACTACCGCGGCAGCCGGCGCCAACGCGGGAACCGGGCGCCTCCACTGGAGCCGGGCGCCTACACCGGAGCCGGGCGCTTCCACCGGAGCCGGACGCCACCGCGGGAACCGCAGCCGGGCGCTTCCACCAATTTCTTATAAATTAACGATACAAAATAGATTAAAACTTTTTTATAAATTATGGGTAAGTATTTTAGCAAAACTGAGTATGCAATTTTGTTAAGCTAAGAAAAACCTATTCAGAACAGCTTTCCGATTCCGCCGATTGCTGTTCCGCCAGTTTTTTTTATAAATATAGGTAAAAATCGGAGCGACCAAAAGTACCAGATCGTCAGAAATATATATCGGCAAAAAATTCCAGAAATTAGTTGGCTGTGAAAATATCGATACTTGGTGTTCAGTTTTGCTGCGTGTCCCACTGTGCGGGAGAGTGGCGATCAGCCGATCGCTCACTCGTCGCTGGACAGTGCATACGATGCGGGAAGAAGAGAATGGAAGAGAGGTGAAAAATTTGTCTGATTTTGCAAACGCCGCGGAACGCACGCCGCCGGTCTAGCGCCTTATCTATTGCGAATACACACCCATCTGTACATACATATATATATCTAGTTTAAAGTAAATCAGTGAATAATAATAATTATAACGTTGGAAATTATCCCGACCTGTGTTTACTCTTGCCTGGGAACCCCTCCTACAATGACCTCTTGTTAGTTGCAGACATACAAGGGGACACAACTATACATGGTGGCCCATGAGGGGAACATTGCAATTGTGAAAATTTAAAGTCGATTTTACTGGGTGTAAATAGATTCCGTTAGATCGCGCGGCCGCGTTAAGTTTGCAAGTCGGCTCGGCGAACTGCCTGAAAAGAAGACGGCGATACATAAGCGCATCAACGGCAGGTCAAGGAACGGAGGCGCTCTCTTCTTTTGGTTTCTTTGAGTGGCTTCGGGGTGAAATCTTGTGTGCAAAACGGAGTAAGTGACAAATTGTGTGCGAGACAAGAATTTACCGATATCTTCTTTACATGTTTATTTGGGGTGGTGAGTTGCGCTAAGTTTTGGTTTTACACTCGTCAGCATGGAAACTGTTTCGGATCCTCCAACTTTCGAGCAATTAGTTAACTTACAGGCAAATCGGGCCCAATCCCTTAAATCGACGCTTCTGAATTTTAAAAAGGATTCACAATCGAGGAAAACGAGAATTTATTTAAAGAAGCGGTTGCAACAAGTGGAAGAGCTAAGGAGCGCGTTCCAGGAGACTGATGCCGTGATCGTGAATCTAGAAGGGTTTGCGGAATCGAGCTATGCCGTGAAAAATTTCCAGTCGGAGTTCGAGGAGCGTTATATGGACGCCTATTGTGCCATCGCAGAGGATTTGGATAGACTTGAAGCCGAGACTCCTAAGCTGCAGCCACTGCCAAGTGGAGCCGCTGATCCGGAGGTGCGACTGAACATGCCACAGATGTCAGTTCCCAAGTTTTCCGGTGCGTGTGTGGACTGGCCAGGCTACTATGACGCTTTCACGAGCCTCATACATAACAACAATAATTTGAGTAACGTACAGCGGTTACATTTTCTGAAGGAATCGTTGCCGGTAGGGCGCGATAATGACATCCGTCAAATGCAGCTCACGGAGACGAACTACGCCGTGGCATGGGGAATGATGATTAAAAGGTACAACAATCCTCGTCTAGTGTTTTCCCACCACATGAACGCGATATACGCGTTGCCCAGGCTACAAAAGGATAATACGGATTCCATACGGTCGATGCTGAGCACGGTCAATGTTTGCCTGGCTGCATTCCGCCGCGTCCAAGCCTTGGACGGGGAACGGCAGCACTGGTTGGCGCATTACATAGCAGCGAAGTTGCCCAAGGAGACCCACAACGCTTGGGAGCACCACCAAGGGAGCGGTGCCACCGTTCCCACTTATAAGGATTTAGAATCGTTTTTGAATGATCGGCTGGTCATAATGGATGCGATCGAGAACCGAAGCTCGTCGTACGACTCCAATAATGGCCCAGGATCTGCCGACCCAGGCAAGAGAGTGCGAGTGCATAATGCACAGGAGCACTCAAGGCGCCCGAATAGCCTCTGTTATCACTGTAGCGGTGACCATATCCTGCGTCGTTGTGCCGCCTTTCTGGCCTTGGACTGCTATAAGAGGAAGGACATAGTCACCAGGGCGAAATTATGTATTAATTGTCTGAGTAAAGCACATGCGCTTTCCCGCTGTACTAGCAATAAGAGCTGCCAAATTTGTGGCCAGCGCCATCATACGCTGTTGCATTTCCCAGCATTGGCTCAGGACCGATCGTCAAGCCACACACCGCTGCATCCAGTTCGGTCTGCCGCGACGCATCCTGATGCAGCTGGGGAGACCGTACCTCAGCAGGGCCTACAGTCAACGTCGGGCCAGAATCCGGACGCATCTTACAGATGCTATTCAGCAACTTCGGCGAATGGATCCTCCCGAAATGTGCTCCTCGCCACTGCTCGTATTGCCGTACGAAACCCGGTCAACGGGCTACGAGCGGTCATAAATGCTCTCATCGATCAAGGATCTGAGGCAACCATAGTTTCGGAGCACGTCGTACAGTCCCTGCATCTGAGACGGTGCAATACCCGAGCATCGATTTTTGGGGTGGGCCCAGGGGGCGGTCGTCGTTGCAAGTATACAGTTAATTTCGAAGTTAATAGTATTATTAATCCAAATTTTTCTCTAGAGGTTGATTCAGCATATGTTCTCAATTCAGTTACTTCCTGTCTGCCTAGCCTTAGCTTCACGCCGCAGCGTTGGAATCATATTCGAGGGCTCCCTCTGGCGGATCCGAGCTACGCCCGGTCGAAGAGAGTCGATCTCATCTTAGGAGCGGACATGTTGGCGCAAATCATGCTGCCAGACACCAGGATTGGATTGCCCGGCGACGCTTCGGATGGATTCTATCGGGACGTGCCGAAGGAGTAAGAGAAGCAACACAATTGCGCTGTCATCGAGTGCTGCTGGACACGGAGGCGTTGCTGAAGCGTTTCTGTGAAGTCGAGTCAGTTCCTGATCGCCCTATAGCGACGGAGGGGGACCTCTGGTGCGAGTCGTTTTTTCAGGAGACCCACGTGCGTCGACCGGATGGCCGCTATGTGGTCAGGTTGCCTTTTAAAACCTATCTCGATCCGACCATGGTCTTGGGAAAGTCTCATCAGATGGCGCTTAATCGGTTTCTCCAGATGGAAAGGCGTCTGTCCAACAATCCAGACCGTTGGAGCAAATATGTGGATTAGATTGAGGAATACTTCGCGCTCGAGCAAATAGCGCCGGCAATGGGCAGTGAAAGCAGCACAGTAAGGAGTACGGCCGCGAACAGGCATGTAGCCTCTTGTGTACTTCCGCATCACGCTGTCTTTAAGAAGGAAATTCAGTCAACCAAACAGCGAATCGTCTTCGATGCCTCCTCAAGGACTAGCAATGGAAGATCTTTAAATGACATTTTGTGGACTGGGCCTACTCTTCAAAACGACATGTCTGCAGTCATTCTCAACTGGCGGAAATATCGTTTTGTTTTCACGGCGGATATACAGAAAATGTATCGGTGTATCGATGTTCACCCGGAAGACGCCCAATATCAGCGGATTTTATGGCGGGCGGCGGATGGGTCCATCAACGTTTATGCGTTGACAACGCTAACCTTCGGAACGGCTTCGGCACCCTTCATGGCGATCAGAGTCATTCAACAATTAGCGAAGGATGAGCGGTGTTCGTTTCCTAAGGCGGAAGAAGTATTAAGGGACGAGATCTACGTGGACGACATTCTTTCCGGTGGGCATACGATAGAAGATGCGGAGGATAAACGGGCCCAGGTATCGGGTGCTATAAAATCCGCTTGCATGGAGTTGCGGAAATGGTCCAGCAACGAAGAGAGCCTTTTGCAATCGATTCCCCCAGAGCATCAATGCAGTCGGACACCTCTGAACTGGGACGCTGCGGTTCCGATCAAGGCGTTATGAATGTATTGGCTCCCCAATAAGGACTGCTTCAAATTTCAGGTCAATTTTGAGATACCACCTACTTTCACTAAGAGGACGATCCTGTCGAGCATAGCGAGGCTGTTCGACCCGCTAGGTCTCATCGCGCCAGTCATCATCTCGGGAAAGTTAATATTGAAGGAGGTAACCATGGCTAAGAAAACGCAGGACAACGGCGCTAGGACGGCTCTGGATTGGGACGACGAGGTTCCTAAGGCTCTTGCGGAAAGGTGGCAAGCATTTCGGGACGGCTTGCTGGGGATAGACGGCCTGAGCATACAGCGGTGGATTCATTATTCCCCAGGATCCATAGTATCAGCTCAGCTGCACGCGTTTTGTGACGGATCTTCCACGTCCTATGCAGCTACTACTTATCTAAGGCTCGAGCACGGGAATGGAGCGTGCTACGTCTCGCTGTTGGCCGCAAAATCAAAGGTTACCCCTACTAAACCCCTAACCATACCAAGAACGGAGCTGAGTGGTGCAGTGCTAGCCGTCAAGTTGGTGAAATGGCTTACATCGGCTAGGTGGCTAAATGACCTTCCCATCCAGACCTTTTATTGGACGGATGCCACGATTCTTCTTCATTGGCTGCACGGGGACGTCAATAGATGGAAGACGTTCGTTGCCAACAGGGTCGCCTTCATTCTGGACCACTCGTCGCCATCGCAATGGAGACATGTAGGTACTAGCGAGAATCCAGCGGACTGTGCGACAAGAGGGCTTCCTCCGAGCGAGCTAAAGGATTTTGATTTGTGGTGGCGAGGCCCGGAGTGGCTTACACGCAAGCAAGATGACTGGCCTTCGACGGAGATCGGGCAGGTCGACATATACGATGCCGCGCTGGAGGCAAAGGCGGACAAGGTACGCGTTCACCTGGCAGTTCCGCAACCATCGTTGGTTGAGAGGTTTTCCAATTTCAGCCAGGCCATAAGAGTCACAGCATTTATAATTCGGTTCAAAAGCAATGCTATTAGCAAAGGAGAGAGGTGTACCGGTCCCCTAAGCATTAAGGAGCTCGACTATGCTTTACTCGCCATCGTGCGCATTGTTCAAAGGGAGTCCTTCTCGTCTGAGCTGGCCGCATTGATGAATTCTAAACGGCTGCCCTCCAAAAGCAAGCTTCAGAGTTTGTCACCGATCGTGGTGGAGGGAATCTTACGAGTGAGGGGGCGATTGCGCCATTCGGGGCGATCATACGAACGTCGGCATCCAATAATCCTCCCAAGTTCTCATATTTTTACAGAGCTAGTAATACGGTACTCGCATACTTTGACTCTGCACGGAGGTGCGCAGCTGACCTTGGCCCACGCTCGCCAGCGGTTCTGGATACTGACAGGGAGGCAAGCAGTTCGAAGGGTGCTGCGGAAGTGCGTGAGGTGCTTTCGCACCCGGCCAACCACCTCGGCTCAGCTCATGGGAGACCTGCCGCTACACAGGGTCAACCCCCCTAATCGACCGTTCCTGGCGACGGGAGTTGACTACACAGGCGTAATAGAGCTGAAGGCAGCGCGCTTGAGAGGAACCAGCTTCTACAAGGGATACATAGCCGTTTTCATTTGTCTGGCGACGAAGGCTGTACACTTGGAGGCAGTGACGGGTCTCACCACGGAGCATTTCTTACTGGCTTTAGACCGGTTCACCGGGCGGCGAGGGATGGTTCAGCAGACAACGGAACCAACTTTATCGGCGCGGATAATCTAATGAAGGCATTATTCGGAAGGCTGCAGGAGGATTACGAGAAGCTCATAGCCCCAAAGCTCGCTGCGCAGCGTGCCACTTGGCATTTCAATCCACCTCAATCGCCCAACTTTGGCGGGCTGTGGGAGGCCAATGTGAAGTCGGTGAAGCACCACCTTAAGAGGGTCATCGCCGATCGACGGCTCACCTATGAGGAGTTATCTACGGTGCTCATAAGCATAGAAGCATGCCTCAACTCGCGGCCGCTGTGCCCTCTTACAGCCGATGCTGACGATCTAGAGGTGCTTACGCCGGCTCATTTTCTAATTGGAGACTCCATGTTGGCGCCTCCGGAGTATAGGCCGCAGTCCAAGTCCTTCGCAGAGCAGTTTCTTATCCAGCAGTCAATGATTCGCCATTTCTGGAAGGCTTGGAGTCGAGACTGGCTGGCTCATCTGCAGCAGAGACCGAAGTGGTGTCATGAGGCTGAAGGTCTGCAGTTGAACGACCTTGTCATCATCAAGGATGACCGATTCCCGCCTTCACAGTGGCTGTTAGGACGGGTCGTCGAGTTACACCCAGGGGCGGATGCGTTAGTCCGGGTGGTAACCCTTAAAACCAAGCAAGGCCAATTAAAGCGGTCAGTGTCGAAGCTGTGTCCACTGCCAATCCGTTCTTAAGCGCTCTCACGTACACCTCAATCATAATAAATTATTTCTTGCGCACACCGTTTGTCTCTTGTCTCCATGCTAGATTCTGCCCCGCCTACTACCCCCAGGATGGACTGGACACGCGGAGATGTCTCATGCTAGGTCTAGCATTGGCGGGCGGCATGTTCAGTTTTGCTGCGTGTCCCACTGTGCGGGAGAGTGGCGATCAGCCGATCGCTCACTCGTCGCTGGACAGTGCATACGATGCGGGAAGAAGAGAATGGAAGAGAGGTGAAAAATTAGTCTGATTTTGCAAACGCCGCGGAACGCACGCCGCCGGTCTAGCGCCTTATCTATTGCGAATACACACCCATCTGTACATACATATATATATCTAGTTTAAAGTAAATCAGTGAATAATAATAATTATAACGTTGGAAATTATCCCGACCTGTGTTTACTCTTGCCTGGGAACACCTCCTACAATGACCTCTTGTTAGTTGCAGACATACAAGGGGACACAACTATACACTTGGTATTTCTCAAATATATTCTCTTGGCCACACTAAGCCTCGCCTCGGCCCTATATAAGACGGGCCACAGCAGTGGGGAAGCCATTCGGCTTTTGACGGGCGATCGGTCAAGTACTCCGAAGGAGGACTAACCAAGGAGTCACCCCCTGGATTGGATCGCCGGATCAATGCGTCCATGCCTCGGGCACTACCGCGGCAGCCGGCGCCAACGCGGGAACCGGGCGCCTCCACTGGAGCCGGGCGCCTACACCGGAGCCGGGCGCTTCCAGCGGAGCCGAACGCCACCGCGGGAACCGCAGCCGGGCGCTTCCAACAATTTCTTATAAATTAACGATAGAAAAACCTATTCAGAACAGCTTTCCGAATTGGATTTCAAGCATTTTTGGCCGAGCTAAGAGATTTTCCGCCGATTGTTGTTCCGCCATTTTTTTATAAAAATAGGTAAAAATATATATCGGCAAAAATTCCAGAAATTAGTTGGCTATCAAAATATCGATACTTGGTATTTCTCAAATATATTCTCTTGGCCACACTAAGCCTCGCCTCGGCCCTATATAAGACGGGCCACAGCAGTGGGGAAGCCATTCGGCTTTTGACCGGCGATCGGTCAAGTACTCCGAAGGAGGACTAACCAAGGAGTCATCCCCTGGATTGGATCGCCGGATCAATGCGTCCATGCCTCGGGCACTACCGCGGCAGCCGGCGCCAACGCGGGAACCGGGCGCCTCCACTGGAGCCGGGCGCCTACACCGGAGCCGGGCGCTTCCACCGGAGCCGAACGCCACCGCGGGAACCGCAGCCGGGCGTTTCCACCAATTTCTTATAAATTAACGATAAAAAAAAGATTAAAACTTTTTTATAAATTATGGGTAAGTATTTTAGCAAAACTGAGTATGCAATTTTGTTAAGCTTAGAAAAACCTATTCAGAACAGCTTTCCGAATTGGATTTCATGCATTTTTGGCCGAGCTATGAGATTTTCCGCCGATTGTTGTTCCGCCATTTTTTTATAAAAATAGGTAAAAATATATATCGGTAAAAAATTCCAGAAATTAGTTGGCTATCAAAATATCGATACTTGGTATTTCTCAAATATATTCTCTTGGCCACACTAAGCCTCGCCTCGGCCCTATATAAGACGGGCCACAGCAGTGGGGAAGCCATTCGGCTTTTGACCGGCGATCGGTCAAGTACTCCGAAGGAGGACTAACCAAGGAGTCATCCCCTGGATTGGATCGCCGGATCAATGCGTCCATGCCTCGGGCACTACCGCGGCAGGCGGCGCCAACGCGGGAGCCGGGCGCCACCGCGGGAACCGCAGCCGGGCGCTTCCACCAATTTCTTATAAATACAAAATAGATTAAAACTTTTTTATAAATTATGGGTAAGAAAAACCTATTCAGAACAGCTTTCCGATTCCGCCGATTGCTGTTCCGCCATTTTTTTATAAATATAGGTAAAAAACCGAGCGACCAAAAGTACCAGATCGTCAGAAATATATATCGGCAAAAAATTCCAGAAATTAGTTGGCTATGAAAATATCGATACTTGGTATTTCTCAAATATATTCTCTTGGTCACACTAAGCCTCGCCTCGGCCCTATATAAGACGGGCCACAGCAGTGGGGAAGCCATTCGGCTTTTGACCGGCGATCGGTCAAGTACTCCGAAGGAGGACTAACCAAGGAGTCATCCCCTGGATTGGATCGCCGGATCAATGCGTCCATGCCTCGGGCACTACCGCGGCAGCCGGCGCCAACGCGGGAACCGGGCGCCTCCACTGGAGCCGGGCGCCTACACCGGAGCCGGGCGCTTCCACCGGAGCCGGACGCCACCGCGGGAACCGCAGCCGGGCGCTTCCACCAATTTCTTATAAATTAACGATACAAAATAGATTAAAACTTTTTTATAAATTATGGGTAAGTATTTTAGCAAAACTGAGTATGCAATTTTGTTAAGCTAAGGAAAACCTATTCAGAACAGCTTTCCGATTCCGCCGATTGCTGTTCCGCCAGTTTTTTTATAAATATAGGTAAAAATCCGAGCGACCAAAAGTACCAGATCGTCAGAAATATATATCGGCAAAAAATTCCAGAAATTAGTTGGCTATGAAAATATCGATACTTGGTATTTCTCAAATATATTCTCTTGGCCACACTAAGCCTCGCCTCGGCCCTATATAAGACGGGCCACAGCAGTGGGGAAGCCATTCGGCTTTTGACCGGCGATCGGTCAAGTACTCCGAAGGAGGACTAACCAAGGAGTCACCCCCTGGATTGGATCGCCGGATCAATGCGTCCATGCCTCGGGCACCACCGCGGCAGCCGGCGCCAACGCGGGAACCGGACGCCACCACCGGAGCCGGGTGCCTCCACCGGAGCCGGGCGCCTCCACCTGAGCCGGGCGCCACCGCGGGAACCGAGCGCTTTCACCGGAGCCGGGCGCTTCCACCGGAGCCGGACGCCACCGCGGGACCCGGACGCCATCACCGGAGCCGGGCGCTTCCACCAATTTCTTATAAATTAACGATACAAAATAGATTAAAACTTTTTTATAAATTATGGGTAAGTATTTTAGCAAAACTGAGTATGCAATTTTGTTAAGCTAAGAAAAACCTATTCAGAACAGCTTTCCGATTCCGCCGATTGCTGTTCCGCCAGTTTTTTTATAAATATAGGTAAAAATCCGAGCGACCAAAAGTACCAGATCGTCAGAAATATATATCGGCAAAAAATTCCAGAAATTAGTTGGCTATGAAAATATCGATACTTGGTATTTCTCAAATATATTCTCTTGGCCACACTAAGCCTCGCCTCGGCCCTATATAAGACGGGCCACAGCAGTGGGGAAGCCATTCGGCTTTTGACCGGCGATCGGTCAAGTACTCCGAAGGAGGACTAACCAAGGAGTCATCCCCTGGATTGGATCGCCGGATCAATGCGTCCATGCCTCGGGCACTACCGCGGCAGCCGGCGCCAACGCGGGAACCGGGCGCCTCCACTGGAGCCGGGCGCCTACACCGGAGCCGGACGCCACCGCGGGAACCGCAGCCGGGCGCTTCCACCAATTTCTTATAAATTAACGATACAAAATAGATTAAAACTTTTTTATAAATTATGGGTAAGTATTTTAGCAAAACTGAGTATGCAATTTTGTTAAGCTAAGGAAAACCTATTCAGAACAGCTTTCCGATTCCGCCGATTGCTGTTCCGCCAGTTTTTTTATAAATATAGGTAAAAATCCGAGCGACCAAAAGTACCAGATCGTCAGAAATATATATCGGCAAAAAATTCCAGAAATTAGTTGGCTATGAAAATATCGATACTTGGTATTTCTCAAATATATTCTCTTGGCCACACTAAGCCTCGCCTCGGCCCTATATAAGACGGGCCACAGCAGTGGGGAAGCCATTCGGCTTTTGACCGGCGATCGGTCAAGTACTCCGAAGGAGGACTAACCAAGGAGTCACCCCCTGGATTGGATCGCCGGATCAATGCGTCCATGCCTCGGGCACCACCGCGGCAGCCGGCGCCAACGCGGGAACCGGACGCCACCACCGGAGCCGGGTGCCTCCACCGGAGCCGGGCGCCTCCACCTGAGCCGGGCGCCACCGCGGGAACCGAGCGCTTTCACCGGAGCCGGGCGCTTCCACCGGAGCCGGACGCCACCGCGGGACCCGGACGCCATCACCGGAGCCGGGCGCTTCCACCAATTTCTTATAAATTAACGATACAAAATAGATTAAAACTTTTTTATAAATTATGGGTAAGTATTTTAGCAAAACTGAGTATGCAATTTTGTTAAGCTAAGAAAAACCTATTCAGAACAGCTTTCCGATTCCGCCGATTGCTGTTCCGCCAGTTTTTTTATAAATATAGGTAAAAATCCGAGCGACCAAAAGTACCAGATCGTCAGAAATATATATCGGCAAAAAATTCCAGAAATTAGTTGGCTATGAAAATATCGATACTTGGTATTTCTCAAATATATTCTCTTGGCCACACTAAGCCTCGCCTCGGCCCTATATAAGACGGGCCACAGCAGTGGGGAAGCCATTCGGCTTTTGACCGGCGATCGGTCAAGTACTCCGAAGGAGGACTAACCAAGGAGTCATCCCCTGGATTGGATCGCCGGATCAATGCGTCCATGCCTCGGGCACTACCGCGGCAGCCGGCGCCAACGCGGGAACCGGGCGCCTCCACTGGAGCCGGGCGCCTACACCGGAGCCGGGCGCTTCCACCGGAGCCGGACGCCACCGCGGGAACCGCAGCCGGGCGCTTCCACAAATTTCTTATAAATTAACGATACAAAATAGATTAAAACTTTTTTATAAATTATGGGTAAGTATTTTAGCAAAACTGAGTATGCAATTTTGTTAAGCTAAGAAAAACCTATTCAGAACAGCTTTCCGATTCCGCCGATTGCTGTTCCGCCAGTTTTTTTATATATATAGGTAAAAATCGGAGCGACCAAAAGTACCAGATCGTCAGAAATATATATCGGCAAAAAATTCCAGAAATTAGTTGGCTATGAAAATATCGATACTTGGTATTTCTCAAATATATTCTCTTGGTCACACTAAGCCTCGCCTCGGCCCTATATAAGACGGGCCACAGCAGTGGGGAAGCCATTCGGCTTTTGACCGGCGATCGGTCAAGTACTCCGAAGGAGGACTAACCAAGGAGTCATCCCCTGGATTGGATCGCCGGATCAATGCGTCCATGCCTCGGGCACTACCGCGGCAGCCGGCGCCTCCACTGGAGCCGGGCGCCTACACCGGAGCCGGGCGCTTCCACCGGAGCCGGACGCCACCGCGGGAACCGCAGCCGGGCGCTTCCACCAATTTCTTATAAATTAACGATACAAAATAGATTAAAACTTTTTTATAAATTATGGGTAAGTATTTTAGCAAAACTGAGTATGCAATTTTGTTAAGCTAAGGAAAACCTATTCAGAACAGCTTTCCGATTCCGCCGATTGCTGTTCCGCCAGTTTTTTTTATAAATATAGGTAAAAATCGGAGCGACCAAAAGTACCAGATCGTCAGAAATATATATCGGCAAAAAATTCCAGAAATTAGTTGGCTGTGAAAATATCGATACTTGGTGTTCAGTTTTGCTGCGTGTCCCACTGTGCGGGAGAGTGGCGATCAGCCGATCGCTCACTCGTCGCTGGACAGTGCATACGATGCGGGAAGAAGAGAATGGAAGAGAGGTGAAAAATTAGTCTGATTTTGCAAACGCCGCGGAACGCACGCCGCCGGTCTAGCGCCTTATCTATTGCGAATACACACCCATCTGTACATACATATATATATCTAGTTCAAAGTAAATCAGTGAATAATAATAATTATAACGTTGGAAATTATCCCGACCTGTGTTTACTCTTGCCTGGGAACCCCTCCTACAATGACCTCTTGTTAGTTGCAGACATACAAGGGGACACAACTATACATGGTGGCCCATGAGGGGAACCTTGCAATTGTGAAAATTTAAAGTCGATTTTATTGGGTGTAAATAGATTCCGTTAGATCGCGCGGCCGCGTTAAGTTTGCAAGTCGGCTCGGCGAACTGCCTGAAAAGAAGACGGCGATACATAAGCGCATCAACGGCAGGTCAAGGAACGGAGGCGCTCTCTTCTTTTGGTTTCTTTGAGTGGCTTCGGGGTGAAATCTTGTGTGCAAAACGGAGTAAGTGACAAATTGTGTGCGAGACAAGAATTTACCGATATCTTCTTTACATGTTTATTTGGGGTGGTGAGTTGCGCTAAGTTTTGGTTTTACACTCGTCAGCATGGAAACTGTTTCGGATCCTCCAACTTTCGAGCAATTAGTTAACTTACAGGCAAATCGGGCCCAATCCCTTAAATCGACGCTGCTGAATTTTAAAAAGGATTCACAATCGAGGAAAACGAGAATTTATTTAAAGAAGCGGTTGCAACAAGTGGAAGAGCTAAGGAGCGCGTTCCAGGAGACTGATGCCGTGATCGTGAATCTAGAAGGGTTTGCGGAATCGAGCTATGCCGTGAAAAATTTCCAGTCGGAGTTCGAGGAGCGTTATATGGACGCCTATTGTGCCATCGCAGAGGATTTGGATAGACTTGAAGCCGAGACTCCTAAGCTGCAGCCACTGCCAAGTGGAGCCGCTGATCCGGAGGTGCGACTGAACATGCCACAGATGTCAGTTCCCAAGTTTTCCGGTGCGTGTGTGGACTGGCCAGGCTACTATGACGCTTTCACGAGCCTCATACATAACAACAATAATTTGAGTAACGTACAGCGGTTACATTTTCTGAAGGAATCGTTGCCGGTAGGGCGCGATAATGACATCCGTCAAATGCAGCTCACGGAGACGAACTACGCCGTGGCATGGGGAATGATGATTAAAAGGTACAACAATCCTCGTCTAGTGTTTTCCCACCACATGAACGCGATATACGCGTTGCCCAGGCTGCAAAAGGATAATACGGATTCCATACGGTCGATGCTGAGCACGGTCAATGTTTGCCTGGCTGCATTCCGCCGCGTCCAAGCCTTGGACGGGGAACGGCAGCACTGGTTGGCGCATTACATAGCAGCGAAGTTGCCCAAGGAGACCCACAACGCTTGGGAGCACCACCAAGGGAGCGGTGCCACCGTTCCCACTTATAAGGATTTAGAATCGTTTTTGAATGATCGGCTGGTCATAATGGATGCGATCGAGAACCGAAGCTCGTCGTACGACTCCAATAATGGCCCAGGATCTGCCGACCCAGGCAAGAGAGTGCGAGTGCATAATGCACAGGAGCACTCAAGGCGCCCGAATAGCCTCTGTTATCACTGTAGCGGTGACCATATCCTGCGTCGTTGTGCCGCCTTTCTGGCCTTGGACTGCTATAAGAGGAAGGACATAGTCACCAGGGCGAAATTATGTATTAATTGTCTGAGTAAAGCACATGCGCTTTCCCGCTGTACCAGCAATAAGAGCTGCCAAATTTGTGGCCAGCGCCATCATACGCTGTTGCATTTCCCAGCATTGGCTCAGGACCGATCGTCAAGCCACACACCGCTGCATCCAGTTCGGTCTGCCGCGACGCATCCTGATGCAGCTGGGGAGACCGTACCTCAGCAGGGCCTACAGTCAACGTCGGGCCAGAATCCGGACGCATCTTACAGATGCTATTCAGCAACTTCGGCGAATGGATCCTCCCGAAATGTGCTCCTCGCCACTGCTCGTATTGCCGTACGAAACCCTGTCAACGGGCTACGAGCGGTCATAAATGCTCTCATCGATCAAGGATCTGAGGCAACCATAGTTTCGGAGCACGTCGTACAGTCCCTGCATCTGAGACGGTGCAATACCCGAGCATCGATTTTTGGGGTGGGCCCAGGGGGCGGTCGTCGTTGCAAGTATACAGTTAATTTCGAAGTTAATAGTATTATTAATCCAAATTTTTCTCTAGAGGTTGATTCAGCATATGTTCTCAATTCAGTTACTTCCTGTCTGCCTAGCCTTAGCTTCACGCCGCAGCGTTGGAATCATATTCGAGGGCTCCCTCTGGCGGATCCGAGCTACGCCCGGTCGAAGAGAGTCGATCTCATCTTAGGAGCGGACATGTTGGCGCAAATCATGCTGCCAGACACCAGGATTGGATTGCCCGGCGACGCTTCGGATGGATTCTATCGGGACGTGCCGAAGGAGTAAGAGAAGCAACACAATTGCGCTGTCATCGAGTGCTGCTGGACACGGAGGCGTTGCTGAAGCGTTTCTGTGAAGTCGAGTCAGTTCCTGATCGCCCTATAGCGACGGAGGGGGACCTCTGGTGCGAGTCGTTTTTTCAGGAGACCCACGTGCGTCGACCGGATGGCCGCTATGTGGTCAGGTTGCCTTTTAAAACCTATCTCGATCCGACCATGGTCTTGGGAAAGTCTCATCAGATGGCGCTTAATCGGTTTCTCCAGATGGAAAGGCGTCTGTCCAACAATCCAGACCGTTGGAGCAAATATGTGGATTAGATTGAGGAATACTTCGCGCTCGAGCAAATAGCGCCGGCAATGGGCAGTGAAAGCAGCACAGTAAGGAGTACGGCCGCGAACAGGCATGTAGCCTCTTGTGTACTTCCGCATCACGCTGTCTTTAAGAAGGAAATTCAGTCAACCAAACAGCGAATCGTCTTCGATGCCTCCTCAAGGACTAGCAATGGAAGATCTTTAAATGACATTTTGTGGACTGGGCCTACTCTTCAAAACGACATGTCTGCAGTCATTCTCAACTGGCGGAAATATCGTTTTGTTTTCACGGCGGATATACAGAAAATGTATCGGTGTATCGATGTTCACCCGGAAGACGCCCAATATCAGCGGATTTTATGGCGGGCGGCGGATGGGTCCATCAACGTTTATGCGTTGACAACGCTAACCTTCGGAACGGCTTCGGCACCCTTCATGGCGATCAGAGTCATTCAACAATTAGCGAAGGATGAGCGGTGTTCGTTTCCTAAGGCGGAAGAAGTATTAAGGGACGAGATCTACGTGGACGACATTCTTTCCGGTGGGCATACGATAGAAGATGCGGAGGATAAACGGGCCCAGGTATCGGGTGCTATAAAATCCGCTTGCATGGAGTTGCGGAAATGGTCCAGCAACGAAGAGAGCCTTTTGCAATCGATTCCGCCAGAGCATCAATGCAGTCGGACACCTCTGAACTGGGACGCTGCGGTTCCGATCAAGGCGTTAGGAATGTATTGGCTCCCCAATAAGGACTGCTTCAAATTTCAGGTCAATTTTGAGATACCACCTACTTTCACTAAGAGGACGATCCTGTCGAGCATAGCGAGGCTGTTCGACCCGCTAGGTCTCATCGCGCCAGTCATCATCTCGGGAAAGTTAATATTGAAGGAGGTAACCATGGCTAAGAAAACGCAGGACAACGGCGCTAGGACGGCTCTGGATTGGGACGACGAGGTTCCTAAGGCTCTTGCGGAAAGGTGGCAAGCATTTCGGGACGGCTTGCTGGGGATAGACGGCCTGAGCATACAGCGGTGGATTCATTATTCCCCAGGATCCATAGTATCAGCTCAGCTGCACGCGTTTTGTGACGGATCTTCCACGTCCTATGCAGCTACTACTTATCTAAGGCTCGAGCACGGGAATGGAGCGTGCTACGTCTCGCTGTTGGCCGCAAAATCAAAGGTTACCCCTACTAAACCCCTAACCATACCAAGAACGGAGCTGAGTGGTGCAGTGCTAGCCGTCAAGTTGGTGAAATGGCTTACATCGGCTAGGTGGCTAAATGACCTTCCCATCCAGACCTTTTATTGGACGGATGCCACGATTCTTCTTCATTGGCTGCACGGGGACGTCAATAGATGGAAGACGTTCGTTGCCAACAGGGTCGCCTTCATTCTGGACCACTCGTCGCCATCGCAATGGAGACATGTAGGTACTAGCGAGAATCCAGCGGACTGTGCGACAAGAGGGCTTCCTCCGAGCGAGCTAAAGGATTTTGATTTGTGGTGGCGAGGCCCGGAGTGGCTTGCACGCAAGCAAGATGACTGGCCTTCGACGGAGATCGGGCAGGTCGACATATACGATGCCGCGCTGGAGGCAAAGGCGGACAAGGTACGCGTTCACCTGGCAGTTCCGCAACCATCGTTGGTTGAGAGGTTTTCCAATTTCAGCCAGGCCATAAGAGTCACAGCATTTATAATTCGGTTCAAAAGCAATGCTATTAGCAAAGGAGAGAGGTGTACCGGTCCCCTAAGCATTAAGGAGCTCGACTATGCTTTACTCGCCATCGTGCGCATTGTTCAAAGGGAGTCCTTCTCGTCTTAGCTGGCCGCATTGATGAATTCTAAACGGCTGCCCTCCAAAAGCAAGCTTCAGAGTTTGTCACCGATCGTGGTGGAGGGAATCTTACGAGTGAGGGGGCGATTGCGCCATTCGGGGCGATCATACGAACGTCGGCATCCAATAATCCTCCCAAGTTCTCATATTTTTACAGAGCTAGTAATACGGTACTCGCATACTTTGACTCTGCACGGAGGTGCGCAGCTGACCTTGGCCCACGCTCGCCAGCGGTTCTGGATACTGACAGGGAGGCAAGCAGTTCGAAGGGTGCTGCGGAAGTGCGTGAGGTGCTTTCGCACCCGGCCAACCACCTCGGCTCAGCTCATGGGAGACCTGCCGCTACACAGGGTCAACCCCCCTAATCGACCGTTCCTGGCGACGGGAGTTGACTACACAGGCGCAATAGAGCTGAAGGCAGCGCGCTTGAGAGGAACCAGCTTCTACAAGGGATACATAGCCGTTTTCATTTGTCTGGCGACGAAGGCTGTACACTTGGAGGCAGTGACGGGTCTCACCACGGAGCATTTCTTACTGGCTTTAGACCGGTTCACCGGGCGGCGAGGGATGGTTCAGCATTTATACAGTGACAACGGAACCAACTTTATCGGCGCGGATAATCTAATGAAGGCATTATTCGGAAGGCTGCAGGAGGATTACGAGAAGCTCATAGCCCCAAAGCTCGCTGCGCAGCGTGCCACTTGGCATTTCAATCCACCTCAATCGCCCAACTTTGGCGGGCTGTGGGAGGCCAATGTGAAGTCGGTGAAGCACCACCTTAAGAGGGTCATCGCCGATCGACGGCTCACCTATGAGGAGTTATCTACGGTGCTCATAAGCATAGAAGCATGCCTCAACTCGCGGCCGCTGTGCCCTCTCACAGCCGATGCTGACGATCTAGAGGTGCTTACGCCGGCTCATTTTCTAATTGGAGACTCCATGTTGGCGCCTCCGGAGTATAGGCCGCAGTCCAAGTCCTTCGCAGAGCAGTTTCTTATCCAGCAGTCAATGATTCGCCATTTCTGGAAGGCTTGGAGTCGAGACTGGCTGGCTCATCTGCAGCAGAGACCGAAGTGGTGTCATGAGGCTGAAGGTCTGCAGTTGAACGACCTTGTCATCATCAAGGATGACCGATTCCCGCCTTCACAGTGGCTGTTAGGACGGGTCGTCGAGTTACACCCAGGGGCGGATGCGTTAGTCCGGGTGGTAACCCTTAAAACCAGGCAAGGCCAATTAAAGCGGTCAGTGTCGAAGCTTTGTCCACTGCCAATCCGTTCTTAAGCGCTCTCACGTACACCTCAATCATAATAAATTATTTCTTGCGCACACCGTTTGTCTCTTGTCTCCATGCTAGATTCTGCCCCGCCTACTACCCCCAGGATGGACTGGACACGCGGAGATGTCTCATGCTAGGTCTAGCATTGGCGGGCGGCATGTTCAGTTTTGCTGCGTGTCCCACTGTGCGGGAGAGTGGCGATCAGCCGATCGCTCACTCGTCGCTGGACAGTGCATACGATGCGGGAAGAAGAGAATGGAAGAGAGGTGAACAATTAGTCTGATTTTGCAAACGCCGCGGAACGCACGCCGCCGGTCTAGCGCCTTATCTATTGCGAATACACACCCATCTGTACATACATATATATATATCTAGTTTAAAGTAAATCAGTGAATAATAATAATTATAACGTTGGAAATTATCCCGACCTGTGTTTACTCTTGCCTGGGAACCCCTCCTACAATGACCTCTTGTTAGTTGCAGACATACAAGGGGACACAACTATACACTTGGTATTTCTCAAATATATTCTCTTGGCCACACTAAGCCTCGCCTCGGCCCTATATAAGACGGGCCACAGCCGTGGAGAAGCCATTCGGCTTTTGACGGGCGATCGGTCAAGTACTCCGAAGGAGGACTAACCAAGGAGTCACCCCCTGGATTGGATCGCCGGATCAATGCGTCCATGCCTCGGGCACTACCGCGGCAGCCGGCGCCAACGCGGGAACCGGGCGCCTCCACTGGAGCCGGGCGCCTACACCGGAGCCGGGCGCTTCCACCGGAGCCGAACGCCACCGCGGGAACCGGACGCCACCACCGGAACCGGCGCTTCCACCAATTTCTTATAAATTAACGATAAAAAATAGACTAAAACTTTTTTATATATTATGGGTAAGTATTTTAGCAAAACTGAGTATGCAATTTTGTTAAGCTTAGAAAAACCTATTCAGAACAGCTTTCCGAATTGGATTTCATGCATTTTTGGCCGAGCTAAGAGATTTTCCGCCGATTGTTGTTCCGCCATTTTTTTATAAAAATAGGTCAAAATATATATCGGAAAAAATTCCAGAAATTAGTTGGCTATCAAAATATCGATACTTGGTATTTCTCAAATATATTCTCTTGGCCACACTAAGCCTCGCCTCGGCCCTATATAAGACGGGCCACAGCAGTGGGGAAGCCATTCGGCTTTTGACCGGCGATCGGTCAAGTACTCCGAAGGAGGACTAACCAAGGAGTCATCCCCTGGATTGGATCGCCGGATCAATGCGTCCATGCCTCGGGCACTACCGCGGCAGCCGGCGCAAACGCGGGAACCGGGCGCCTCCACTGGAGCCGGGCGCCTACACCGGAGCCGGGCGCTTCCACCGGAGCCGAACGCTACCGCGGGAACCGCAGCCGGGCGCTTCCACCAATTTCTTATAAATTAACGATAAAAAATAGCTAAATCTTTTTGCTGTTCCGCCATTTTTTTATAAATATAGGTAAAAATCCGAGCGACCAAAAGTGCCAGATCGTCAGAAATATATATCGGCAAAAAATTCCAGAAATTAGTTGGCTATGAAAATATCGAAACTTGGTATTTCTCAAATATATTCTCTTGGCCACACTAAGCCTCGCCTCGGCCCTATATAAGACGGGCCACAGCAGTGGGGAAGCCATTCGGCTTTTGACCGGCGATCGGTCAAGTACTCCGAAGGAGGACTAACCAAGGAGTCATCCCCTGGATTGGATCGCCGGATCAATGCGTCCATGCCTCGGGCACTACCGCGGCAGCCGGGCGCCTCCACTGGAGCCGGGCGCCTCCACTGGAGCCGGGCGCCTCCACTGGAGCCGGGCGCCTCCACCGGAGCCGGGCGCTTCCACTGGATTCGGGTGCCTCCACCGGAGCCGGGCGATATATAAGACTAGCCACAGCAGTGGGGAAGCCATTCGGCTTTTGACCGGCGATCGGTCAAGTACTCCGAAGGAGGACTAACCAAGGAGTCACCCCCTGGATTGGATCGCCGGATCAATGTGTCCATGCCTCGGGCACCAGCGCGGCAGCCGGCGGCAACGCGGGAACCGGGCGCCTCCACCGGAGCCGGGCGCCTCCACCTGAGCCGGGCGCTTCCGCCAATTTCTTATAAATTAACGATAAAAAATAGCTAAATCTTTTTGCTGTTCCGCCATTTTTTTATAAATATAGGTAAAAATCCGAGCGACCAAAAGTGCCAGATCGTCAGAAATATATATCGGCAAAAAATTCCAGAAATTAGTTGGCTATGAAAATATCGAAACTTGGTATTTCTCAAATATATTCTCTTGGTCACACTAAGCCTCGCCTCGGCCCTATATAAGACGGGCCACAGCAGTGGGGAAGCCATTCGGCTTTTGACCGGCGATCGGTCAAGTACTCCGAAGGAGGACTAACCAAGGAGTCACCCCCTGGATTGGATCGCCGGATCAATGCGTCCATGCCTTGGGCACCACCGCGGCAGCCGGCGCCAACGCGGGAACCGGGCGCCTCCACCGGAGCCGGGCGCCTCCACCTGAGCCGGGCGCCACCGGGGGAACCGAGCGCTTTCTCCACTGGAGCCGGGCGCCTCCACTGGAGCCGGGCACCTCCACAGAGTTTGTCACCGATCGTGGTGGAGGGAATCTTACGAGTGAGGGGGCGATTGCGCCATTCGGGGCTATCATACGAACGTCGGCATCCAATAATCCTCCCAAGTTCTCATATTTTTACAGAGCTAGTAATACGGTACTCGCATACTTTGACTCTGCACGGAGGTGCGCAGCTGACCTTGGCCCACGCTCGCCAGCGGTTCTGGATACTGACAGGGAGGCAAGCAGTTCGAAGGGTGCTGCGGAAGTGCGTGAGGTGCTTTCGCACCCGGCCAACCACCTCGGCTCAGCTCATGGGAGACCTGCCGCTACACAGGGTCAACCCCCCTAATCGACCGTTCCTGGCGACGGGAGTTGACTACACAGGCGCAATAGAGCTGAAGGCAGCGCGCTTGAGAGGAACCAGCTTCTACAAGGGATACATAGCCGTTTTCATTTGTCTGGCGACGAAGGCTGTACACTTGGAGGCAGTGACGGGTCTCACCACGGAGCATTTCTTACTGGCTTTAGACCGGTTCACCGGGCGGCGAGGGATGGTTCAGCATTTATACAGTGACAACGGAACCAACTTTATCGGCGCGGATAATCTAATGAAGGCATTATTCGGAAGGCTGCAGGAGGATTACGAGAAGCTCATAGCCCCAAACCTCGCTGCGCAGCGTGCCACTTGGCATTTCAATCCACCTCAATCGCCCAACTTTGGCGGGCTGTGGGAGGCCAATGTGAAGTCGGTGAAGCACCACCTTAAGAGGGTCATCGCCGATCGACGGCTCACCTATGAGGAGTTATCTACGGTGCTCATAAGCATAGAAGCATGCCTCAACTCGCGGCCGCTGTGCCCTCTTACAGCCGATGCTGACGATCTAGAGGTGCTTACGCCGGCTCATTTTCTAATTGGAGACTCCATGTTGGCGCCTCCGGAGTATAGGCCGCAGTCCAAGTCCTTCGCAGAGCAGTTTCTTATCCAGCAGTCAATGATTCGCCATTTCTGGAAGGCTTGGAGTCGAGACTGGCTGGCTCATCTGCAGCAGAGACCGAAGTGGTGTCATGAGGCTGAAGGTCTGCAGTTGAACGACCTTGTCATCATCAAAGATGACCGATTCCCGCCTTCACAGTGGCTGTTAGGACGGGTCGTCGAGTTACACCCAGGGGCGGATGCGTTAGTCCGGGTGGTAACCCTTAAAACCAGGCAAGGCCAATTAAAGCGGTCAGTGTCGAAGCTGTGTCCACTGGCAATCCGTTCTTAAGCGCTCTCACGTACACCTCAATCATAATAAATTATTTCTTGCGCACACCGTTTGTCTCTTGTCTCCATGCTAGATTCTGCCCCGCCTACTACCCCCAGGATGGACTGGACACGCGGAGATGTCTCATGCTAGGTCTAGCATTGGCGGGCGGCATGTTCAGTTTTGCTGCGTGTCCCACTGTGCGGGAGAGTGGCGATCAGCCGATCGCTCACTCGTCGCTGGACAGTGCATACGATGCGGGAAGAAGAGAATGGAAGAGAGGTGAAAAATTAGTCTGATTTTGCAAACGCCGCGGAACGCACGCCGCCGGTCTAGCGCCTTATCTATTGCGAATACACACCCATCTGTACATACATATATATATCTAGTTTAAAGTAAATCAGTGAATAATAATAATTATAACGTTGGAAATTATCCCGACCTGTGTTTACTCTTGCCTGGGAACCCCTCCTACAATGACCTCTTGTTAGTTGCAGACATACAAGGGGACACAACTATACACTTGGTATTTCTCAAATATATTCTCTTGGCCACACTAAGCCTCGCCTCGGCCCTATATAAGACGGGCCACAGCAGTGGGGAAGCCATTCGGCTTTTGACGGGCGATCGGTCAAGTACTCCGAAGGAGGACTAACCAAGGAGTCACCCCCTGGATTGGATCGCCGGATCAATGCGTCCATGCCTCGGGCGCGGCAGCCGGCGCCAACGCGGGAACCGGGCGCCTCCACTGGAGCCGGGCGCCTACACCGGAGCCGGGCGCTTCCACCGGAGCCGAACGCCACCGCGGGAACCGCAGCCGGGCGCTTCCACCAATTTCTTATAAATTAACGAAAAAAAATAGATTAAAACTTTTTTATATATTATGGGTAAGTATTTTAGCAAAACTGAGTATGCAATATTGTTAAGCTTAGAAAAACCTATTCAGAACAGCTTTCCGAATTGGATTTCATGCATTTTTGGCCGAGCTAAGAGATTTTCCGCCGATTGTTGTTCCGCCAGTTTTTTTCTAAATATAGGTAAAAATCCGAGCGACCAAAAGTGCTAGATCGTCACCCCACCGGGGGAACCGAGCGCTTTCTCCACTGGAGCCGGGCGCCTCCACTGGAGCCGGGCGCCTCCACTGGAGCCGGGCGCCTCCACTGGAGCCGGGCGCCTCCACCGGAGCCGGGCCCCCACACTGGAGCCGGGCGCCTCCACCGGAGCCGGGCGCTTCCACCGGATCCGGGTGCCTCCACCGGAGCCGGGCGCCTCCACCGGAGCCGGGTGCCTCCACCGGAGCCGGGCGCCACCGCGGGAACCGGACGCCACCACCGGAGCCGGGCGCTTCCACCAATTTCTTATAAAATAACGATAAAAAAAAATAGATTAAAACTTTTTTATAAAATATGGGTAAGTATTTTAGCAAAACTGAGTATGCAATTTTGTTAAGCTTAGAAAAACCTATTCAGAACAGCTTTCGAATTGGATTTCATGCATTTTTGGCCGAGCTATGAGATTTTCCGCCGATTGTTGTTCCGCCAGTTTTTTTCTAAATATAGGTAAAAATCCGAGCGACCAAAAGTACCAGATCGTCAGAAATATATATCGGCAAAAAATTCCAGAAATTAGTTGGCTATCAAATTATCGATACTTGGTATTTCTCAAATATATTCTCTTGGCCACACTAAGCCTCGCCTCGGCCCTATATAAGACGGGCCACAGCAGTGGGGAAGCCATTCGGCTTTTGACCGGCGATCGGTCAAGTACTCCGAAGGAGGACTAACCAAGGAGTCATCCCCTGGATTGGATCGCCGGATCAATGCGTCCATGCCTCGGGCACTACCGCGGCAGCCGGCGCCAACGCGGGAGCCGGGCGCCTCCACTGGGGCCGGGCGCCTAAACCGGAGCCGGGCGCTTCCACCGGAGCCGGGTGCCTCCACCGGAGCCGGGCGCTTCCACCGGAGCCGGGTACCTCCACCGGAGCCGGGCGCCTCCACTGGAGCCGGGCGCCTACACCGGAGCCGGGCGCTTCCACCGGAGCGGGGTGCCTCCAGCGGAGCCGGGCGGTTCCACCGGGGCCGGGTACCTCCACCGGAGCCGGGCGCCTCCACCGGAGCCGGACGCCACCGCGGGAACCGCAGCCGGGCGCTTCCTACACCGCGGGAACCGGGCGCCTCCACCGCAGCCGGGCGATATATAAGACTAGCCACAGCAGTGGGGAAGCCATTCGGCTTTTGACCGGCGATCGGTCAAGTACTCCGAAGGAGGACTAACCAAGGAGTCACCCCCTGGATTGGATCGCCGGATCAATGCGTCCATGCCTCGGGCACCACCGCGGTAGCCGGCGCCAACGCGGGAACCGGGCGCCTCCACCGGAGCCGGACGCCACCGCGGGAACCGCAGCCGGGCGCTTCCACCAATTTCTTATAAATTAACGATAAAAAATAGATTAAAACTTTTTTATATATTATGGGTAAGTATTTTAGCAAAACTGAGTATGCAATTTTGTTAAGCTAAGAAAAACCTATTCAGAACAGCTTTCCGATTCCGCCGATTGCTGTTCCGCCATTTTTTTTATAAATATAGGTAAAAAACCGAGCGACCAAAAGTACCAGATCGTCAGAAATATATATCGGCAAAAAATTCCAGAAAATTCCACCTGAGCCGGGCGCCTACACCGAATCCGGGCGCTTCCACCGGAGCCGGGTGCCTCCACCGGAGCCGGGCGCTTCCACCGGAGCCGGGTACCTCCACCGGAGCCGGGCGCCTCCACCGGAGCCGGACGCCACCGCGGGAACCGCAGCCGGGCGCTTCCTACACCGCGGGAACCGGGCGCCTCCACCGCAGCCGGGCGATATATAAGACTAGCCACAGCAGTGGGGAAGCCATTCGGCTTTTGACCGGCGATCGGTCAAGTACTCCGAAGGAGGACTAACCAAGGAGTCACCCCCTGGATTGGATCGCCGGATCAATGCGTCCATGCCTCGGGCACCACCGCGGTAGCCGGCGCCAACGCGGGAACCGGGCGCCTCCACCGGAGCCAGGCGCCTCCACCTGAGCCGGGCGCCACGGCGGGAACCGAGCACTTTCACCGGAGCCGGGCGCTTCCACCGGAGCCGGACGCCACCGCGGCAGCCGGCGACAACGCGGGAACCGGGCGCCTCCACTGGAGCCGGGCGCCTACACCGGAGCCGGACGCCACCGCGGGAACCGCAGCCGGGCGCTTCCACCAATTTCTTATAAATTAACGATAAAAAATAGATTAAAACTTTTTTATATATTATGGGTAAGTATTTTAGCAAAACTGAGTATGCAATTTTGTTAAGCTAAGAAAAACCTATTCAGAACAGCTTTCCGATTCCGCCGATTGCTGTTCCGCCATTTTTTTTATAAATATAGGTAAAAAACCGAGCGACCAAAAGTACCAGATCGTCAGAAATATATATCGGCAAAAAATTCCAGAAATTAGTTGGCTATGAAAATATCGATACTTGGTATTTCTCAAATATATTCTCTTGGTCACACTAAGCCTCGCCTCGGCCCTATATAAGACGGGCCACAGCAGTGGGGAAGCCATTCGGCTTTTGACCGGCGATCGGTCAAGTACTCCGAAGGAGGACTAACCAAGGAGTCATCCCCTGGATTGGATCGCCGGATCAATGCGTCCATGCCTCGGGCACTACCGCGGCAGCCGGGCGCCTCCACTGGAGCCGGGCGCCTCCACTGGAGCCGGGCGCCTCCACTGGAGCCGGGCACCTCCACTGGAGCCGGGCGCTTCCACCGGAGCCGGGCGCCTCCACAGGAGCCGGGCGCTTCCACCGGATCCGGGTGCCTCCACCGGAGCCGGACGTCACCGCGGGAACCGGGCGCCCCCACCGCAGCCGGGCGATATATAAGACTAGCCACAGCAGTGGGGAAGCCATTCGGCTTTTGACCGGCGATCGGTCAAGTACTCCGAAGGAGGACTAACCAAGGAGTCATCCCCTGGATTGGGTCGCCGGATCAATGCGTCCATGCCTCGGGCACTACCGCGGCAGCCGGGCGCCTCCACTGGAGCCGGGCGCCTCCACTGGAGCCGGGCGCCTCCACTGGAGCCGGGCGCCTCCACTGGAGCCGGGCGCCTCCACTGGAGCCGGGCGCCTCCACTGGAGCCGGGCGCCTCCACTGGAGCCGGGCGCCTCCACTGGAGCCGGGCGCCTCCACTGGAGCCGGGCACCTCCACTGGAGCCGGGCGCCTCCACAGGAGCCGGGCGCTTCCACCGGATCCGGGTGCCTCCACCGGAGCCGGACGTCACCGCGGGAACCGGGCGCCTCCACCGCAGCCGGGCTATCGCCCGGCAGTGGGGAAGCCATTCAGCGCGGCATCCGGCGCCAACGCGGGAACCGGGCGCCTCCACCGGAGCCGGGCGCCTCCACCGGAGCCGGGCGCCTCCACCGGAGCCGGGTGCCTCCACCGGAGCCGGGCGCCTCCACCTGAGCCGGGCGCTTCCAGCAATTTCTTATAAATTAACGGTAAAAAATAGCTAAATCTTTTTGCTGTTCCGCCATTTTTTTATAAATATAGGTAAGTGACCCCGCAAACAAAAACAGGAGCAACCTGTCTGACAAATTCTTATCTCTTCCAGACCCTGAATGCCCCCTCATGCAGTTCACCCCACGTGCCAAGCCTGCAGCCGTGGATAACGGCTCTGGTGATGATGCAGCATCGATCACAACTTCTATGGTTGAAGATCTTGTCAGGCCGTTGGATCAGCAGCCTGTCAACGTTGTCCAGGCGTCCACATTGCACGCTGCAGCCTCTGCTGAAGTTGCTGCACCTGTCCCCATTCTAGGAGGGGGCGAAGCCACCATGCTCCCGGTTCAGCAGCCTGTCTACACCGATCAGGCATCCACGTCGCGTGCTGCTGCCATCAACGACGCGTCGGTGGTGTCAAATCCCAACCCAGTGGCTCCCCCGGTGGTCACTATCTCGGTGCCGGCCGTTACCAGAAGCGGCCCCCAACAGTCGACAATTTCTGGCGTTGCCAAACGCGGACCGGTGCCTTTGGCTGGTGTTGCTCCGAAAAACAGATTTTTGTTTCCCGCCTCAATCCAGATGCTTCTGAGGGCGACGTTAAGACCCACTTGAGCAGCAAATTGAATGTTTCTGTTACTGAATTTAGTGTCTCCAAATTCAATTTTAAGGAAAGACGTGATATATCTTCGTTTAAAATTACAATTTCTGACCTACTATTTTCTAAGGCTCTTGATCCTTCTGTGTGGCCTAAGCATGCAATTGTTCATGAATTCGAACACAAAAGTACTCCTCGTGCTCGCGGGCCTCAAACTCCTTCAACTAGGCCTCCAAAAAACTAATAGACTCTTTTGTTCTCCACTATCAGAATGTTCGTAGTTTACTTGGCAAGCTCAGTAGGCTGCACGTCAATAGTGTCTCTTTCGATGCCAATGTTATTGTCTTTACAGAAACATGGCTCAACTCCTCTGTGTCTGACTCTGAGATTTTTTCAGGGAACTATGCCATTTTTAGACGTGATCGTCCTATACGGACAGGCGGTGGTGTTCTCATTGCGGTTAAATCCGACCTGGTTTCCAATATCATTTCTAAAACTGACACTGATATAGAGTTTGTGGCGGTTCGCATCCAGGTTTACGATTATTCTATCTACGTTTCATGCTCGTATATTCCACCTAGGTCTGACACTGATATTTAAATGCAGCATTTATCCTTAATTCAAGAAATTCATTCTTCCCTTGGTATTAATGACCACCTTATCGTCACGGGTGATTTTAATCTGCCCTCCATTTCCTGGATGCCCTTACCTGATTCAAATGTTCTTGTTCCCACCTCACCCCACGATTTAATTCATGGTCTCATTGACCATTCATTGGGAGAATTAAAATTTGTTAGGAACTGCAGTAATAACGTCTTAGACCTCATCTTTGTCTCTGAGTTTGCCAATGCCTACGTCACTAGAATTGACCCTCTTTCTAGTCCTGAGGACGCTTATCATCCCACTTTGGAGCTAACCCTCGAAGCCTCCACACCATTATTATTGTGTCCGGAAGCTGAGCCTGCAACGTTTCGTTGCTTTCGAAAAGCTAAGTTTACAGAAATGAACCACCACTTATCCTTAACGGATTGGACTTTCTTGAACTCCACAGAGGATCCCTCAGACATTGTTAAGCGTTTCTATGAAATAATGTACTCAGTTTTCGACATGTATGTCCCTTCATTTCCCTCACCAGAAGTTTCTCAGAAGCCCCCTTGGTTTTCTCGTCGGCTTTCATATCTAAAAAATCTGAAATCCAGACTGTTTAAAAAGTACAGCAAATCTGGTCTTCAAGTCGACCATTCGAGATATTTAACTGCTCGTACAAATTTCCTAGCACACAATTCTGAATGCTACAGAAACCACTTAAATCGGTGCAAAATTGAGTTTCAGGCTAACCCGAAGCAATTTTACGCTTTTGTAAACTCGAAACGGAAATCTCAACAATTTCCTTCATGTCTTCATTTCGATAATGCCTCCGCTTCCAATGAGCCTGATATCGCGAACCTGTTCGCAAAATTCTTCCAGACTACATACTCACAAACTAATTTTGATAACAACTCAGAGTATTCTTTTCCACTCCTGCACTCCAATTGCATTTTTATGCCTGTAATCAGCGAAGATGATGTTCCTCATAATCTCAGAACAATCAAACTTTCCTTTTCCTCTGGTCCAGATCTTGTACCTAGCTGCGTTCTGAGAAATTGTGCCAGTTCATTATGTAGACCACTGTCTAGACTTTTCCAGTTATCACTTCAGCATTCGTTTTTCCCCAAAGTTTGGAAAGAATCGTTTATCATTCCGCTTCATAAAAAGGGCAGTAAATCTAATATTGAACACTATAGAGGTATAGCAAAACTTAGTGCGATTCCCAAATTATTCGAATTTCTGATTACTACTCAGCTTCAGCACCAATGTAGCTCAATAATGTCCCCCTCACAGCATGGCTTCATGAAACGTAAATCAACGTCTACAAATCTCCTTGAGTTTGTTGCTGTCATTAGAAACGCGTTTAAAAATAACACCCAAACCGATGTTATCTTTACAGATTTCAGCAAAGCTTTCGATTCGGTGAATCATCAATTACTGCTGAAGAAACTTTGTCTGTTGGGTTTTCCGGTTACGTTGATCAAGTGGATTTCTACTTATTTGTCGAACCGTAATCAAAGAGTTGCATTCAAGGGTTCATTCTCAAACCTTGTTCACGTGACTTCTGGTGTTCCTCAAGGGAGCCACCTCGGTCCTCTTCTATTTGGCATTTTTATAAATGATCTGTCCCAAGTTATTCTCCACTCTTACGTCTTGATGTATGCTGATGACGTAAAACTATGTTTGCCTCTTGTGAATCCTGACTCTGCTCAGCTTTTGCAAGCTGATTTAAACAACATGATGTCCTGGTGCACTCAAAATTTATTGTTTCTTAACAACTCCAAATGTAAATACATGTCGTTTTACCGCAGAAATTGTTTCCAGGATAACTATTCCTTAGGCACGAGTGTTCTTGAACGTATCCACTCTGTAACGGATCTTGGTGTTCTATTTACCCACAACTTGAGCTTCACTGATCACATCGGTATAATTGTTGGTAAAGCAAAGGGTGTTTTTGCTTTCGTAAAACGATGGTCTAAGGAATTCGATGATCCCTACACTACAAAACTCTTATATATATCCCTGGTTCGGCCCATACTCGAATATTGTTCGTGCGTATGGTCCCCCCAATATGCAAAGTATCAGGATCTTATCGAATCGGTACAGAAACAATTCCTTTTGTTCGCTCTTCGGGGTTTAGACTGGGACCCACATCGCCACCTTCCTCCGTATGCCGACAGACTACGCCTTCTGGACCTGCCCTCTCTTAAGGATCGTCGGACCTGCCATGGCGTGATGTTCCTGCATAAATTAATAAATGGATATATTTTTTCCAGTAATCTTCTTAAACAAATACGCTTTTCAGTTCCTTCTAGGCCATCACGTTACTTTCGGCCTATAGCTTTGGATATTTGTAAAACTAATTTCGAGGCACACGATCCTTTTCGCGTTTTATGTTCGCTTTACAACGACATGTACTCTCTGTTATATTTTGAAATGTCACTAGACTTTAACAAAAATAATATCTTAAGACACCTATCCTTGCCTCTGACCACCTGATGTGAGTCGGAGCATATCATTAAAAAACACTCCTTATCCGGTCTGAGGTAAGGATATGGATTTAAAATGGCAGATATTTGCTATTCTTAATAAATAAATAAATAAATAAATAATAAATAAAAATCCGAGCGACCAAAAGTGCCAGATCGTCAGAAATATATATCGGCAAAAAATTCCAGAAATTAGTTGGCTATGAAAATATCGAAACTTGGTATTTCTCAAATATATTCTCTTGGTCACACTAAGCCTCGCCTCGGCCCTATATAAGACGGGCCACAACAGTGGGGAAGCCATTCGGCTTTTGACCGGCGATCGGGCAAGTACTCCGAAGGAGGACTAACCAAGGAGTCACCCCCTGGATCGGATCGCCGGATCAATGCGTCCATGCCTTAGGCACCACCGCGGCAGAAGCCGCTAACGCGGGAACCGGGCGCCTCCACAGGAGCCGGGTGCCTCCACCGGAGCCGGGCGCCTCCACCTGAGCCGGGCGCCACCGCGGGAACCGAGCGCTTTCACCGGAGCCGGGCGCTTCCACCAATTTCTTATAAATTAACGATAAAAAATAGATTAAATCTTTTTTATAAATTATGGGTAAGTATTTTAGCAAAACTGAGTATGCAATTTTGTTAAGCTTAGAAAAACCTATTCAGAACAGCTTTCCGAATTGGATTTCATGCATTTTTGGCCGAGCTATGAGATTTTCCGCCGATTGTTGTTCCGCCATTTTTTTATAAAAATAGGTAAAAAAATATATCGGTAAAAAATTCCAGAAATTAGTTGGCTATCAAAATATCGATACTTGGTATTTCTCAAATATATTCTCTTGGCCACACTAAGCCTCGCCTCGGCCCTATATAAGACGGGCCACAGCAGTGGGGAAGCCATTCGGCTTTTGACCGGCGATCGGTCAAGTACTCCGAAGGAGGACTAACCAAGGAGTCACCCCCTGGATTGGATCGCCGGATCAATGCGTCCATGCCTCGGGCACCACCGCGGCAGTCGGCGCCAACGCGGGAACCGGGCGCCTTACCGGAGGCGGGTGCCTCCACCGGAGCCGGGCGCCACCGCGGGAACCGAGCACTTTCACCGGAGCCGGGCGCTTCCACCGGAGCCGGACGCCACCGCGGGAACCGGACGCCACCACCGGAGCCGGGCGCTTCCACCAATTTCTTATAAATTAACGATAAAAAATAGATTAAAAATTTTTTATAAATTATGGGTAAGTATTTTAGCAAAACTGAGTATGCAATTTTGTTAAGCTTAGAAAAACCTATTCAGAACAGCTTTCCGAATTGGATTTCATGCATTTTTGGCCGAGCTATGAGATTTTCCGCCGATTGTTGTCCCGCCATTTTTTTATAAAAATAGGTAAAAATATATATCGGTAAAAAATTCCAGAAATTAGTTGGCTATCAAAATATCGATACTTGGTATTTCTCAAATATATTCTCTTGGCCACACTAAGCCTCGCCTCGGCCCTATATAAGTCGGGCCCCAGCAGTGGGGAAGCCATTCGGCTTTTGACCGACGATCGGTCAAGTACTCCGAAGGAGGACTAACCAAGGAGTCATCCCCTAGATTGGATCGCCGGATCAATGCGTCCATGCCTCGGGCACCACCGCGGCAGCCGGCGCCAACGCGGGAACCGGGCGCCTCCACCGGAGCTGGGTGCCTCCACCGGAGCCGGGCGCCTCCACCTGAGCCGGGCGCCACCGCGGGAACCGAGCACTTTCACCGGAGCCAGGCGCTTCCACCGGAGCCGGACGCCACCGCGGGAACCGGACGCCACCACCGGAGCCGGGCGCTTCCACCAATTTCTTATAAATTAACGATAAAAAATAGATTAAAAATTTTTTATAAATTCCATAAGTATTTTAGCAAAACTGAGTATGCAATTTTGTTAAGCTTAGAAAAACCTATTCAGAACAGCTTTCCGAATTGGATTTCATGCATTTTTGGCCGAACTATGAGATTTTCCGCCGATTGTTGTTCCGCCATTTTTTTATAAAAATAGGTAAAAATATATATCGGTAAAAAATTCCAGAAATTAGTTGGCTATAAAAATATCAATACTTGGTATTTCTCAAATATATACTCTTGGCCACACTAAGCCTCGCCTCGGCCCTATATAAGTCGGGTCACAGCAGTGGGGAAGCCATTCGGCTTTTGACCGACGATCGGTCAAGTACTCAGAAGGAGGACTAACCAAGCAGTCATCCCCTGGATTGGATCGCCGGATCAATGCGTCCATGCCTCGGGCACTACCGCGGCAGCCGGGCGCCTCCACTGGAGCCGGGCGCCTCCACTGGAGCCGGGCTCCTCCACTGGAGCCGGGCGCCTCCACTGGAGCCGGGCGCCTCCACCAATTTCTTATAAATTAACGATAAAAAATAGATTAAAACTTTTTTATAAATTATGGGTAAGTATTTTAGCAAAACTGAGTATGCAATTTTGTTAAGCTTAGAAAAACCTATTCAGAACAGCTTTCGAATTGGATTTCATGCATTTTTGGCCGAGCTATGAGATTTTCCGCCGATTGTTGTTCCGCCATTTTTTGTATAAATATAGGTAAAAAACCGAGCGACCAAAAGTACCAGATCGTCAGAAATATATATCGGCAAAAAATTCCAGAAATTAGTTGGCTATGAAAATATCGATACTTGGTATTTCTCAAATATATTCTCTTGGTCACACTAAGCCTCGCCTCGGCCCTATATAAGACGGGCCACAGCAGTGGGGAAGCCATTCGGCTTTTGACCGGCGATCGGTCAAGTACTCCGAAGGAGGACTAACCAAGGAGTTACCCCCTGGATTGGATCGTCGGATCAATGCGTCCATGCCTCGGGCACCACCGCGGCAGCCGGCGCCAACGCGGGAACCGGGCGCCTCCACCCGAGCCGGGTGCCTCCACCGGAGCCGGGCGCCACAGCGGGAACCGAGCGCTTTCACCGGAGCCGGGCGCTTCCCCCGGAGCCGGGCACCTCCGCCGGAGCCGGACGCCACCGCGGGAACCGGACGCCACCACCGGAGCCGGGCGCTTCCACCAATTTCTTATAAATTAACGATAAAAAATAGATTAAAACTTTTTTATAAATTATGGGTAAGTATTTTAGCAAAACTGAGTATGCAATTTTGTTAAGCTTAGAAAAACCTATTCAGAACAGCTTTCCGAATTGGATTTCATGCATTTTTGGCCGAGCTATGAGATTTTCCGCCGATTGTTGTTCCGCCATTTTTTTATAAAAATAGGTAAAAATATATATCGGTAAAAAATTCCAGAAATTAGTTGGCTATGAAAATATCGATACTTGGTATTTCTCAAATATATTCTCTTGGCCACACTAAGCCTCGCCTCGGCCCTATATAAGTCGGGCCACAGCAGTGGGGAAGCCATTCGGCTTTTGACCGACGATCGGTCAAGTACTCCGAAGGAGGACTAACCAAGGAGTCATCCCCTGGATTGGATCGCCGGATCAATGTGTCAATGCCTTGGGCACCACTGCGGCAGCCGGCGCCAACGCGGGAACCGGGCGCCTCCACCTGAGCCGGGCGCTACCGCGGGAACCGAGCGCTTTCACCGGAGCCGGGCGCTTCCACCAATTTCTTATAAATTAACGATAAAAAATAGATTAAATCTTTTTTATAAATTATGGGTAAGTTTTTTAGCAAAACTGAGTATGCAATTTTGTTAAGCTTAGAAAAACCTATTCAGAACAGCTTTCCGAATTGGATTTCATGCATTTTTGGCCGAGCTATGAGATTTTCCGCCGATTGTTGTTCCGCCATTTTTTTATAAAAATAGGTAAAAATATATATCGGTAAAAAATTCCAGAAAATAGTTGGCTATCAAAATATCGATACTTGGTATTTCTCAAATATATTCTCTTGGCCACACTAAGCCTCGCCTCGACCCTATATAAGACGGGCCACAGCAGTGGGGAAGCCATTCGGCTTTTGACCGGCGATCGGTCAAGTACTCCGAAGGAGGACTAACCAAGGAGTCACCCCCTGGATTGGATCGCCGGATCAATGCGTCCATGCCTCGGGCACCACCGCGGCAGCCGGCGCCAACGCGGGAACCGGGCGCCTTACCGGAGCCGGGTGCCTCCACCGGAGCCGGGTGCCTCCACCGGAGCCGGGCGCCTCCACCTGAGCCGGGCGCCACCGCGGGAACCGAGCACTTTCACCGGAGCCGGGCGCTTCCACCGGAGCCGGACGCCACCACCGGAACCGGGCGCTTCCACCAATTTCTTATAAATTAACGATAAAAAATAGATTAAAAATTTTTTATAAATTATGGGTAAGTATTTTAGCAAAACTGAGTATGCAATTTTGTTAAGCTTAGTGTTCAGGTCAGGAGCTTATGTTCCCGCCCCCCGCGACTCCGAAGCGCTCCCGCTTCTTCAAAGGTCCTCCGCTTGCTCTCGCTCTTCTAGCGGATGCTTCGGCTCTGGCCGATCGTCGCATCGCTGAGCGGCCGCTCCCGCTCTCCTAGTTGTTTGATCTCTCACTCCAGCTTGTACTTTTAATTCCTTTTACGACATCAAATAAAGAAGACCACGTCCACGGTCGTTTACCATGGAAAATAACCACGCCCCCGGGCCTCCTACTTTCGTGCGATATTCTTTTTGGTGGTGACTTTTTCTTTGGTGTTTACTGCGGCGCGGGAATGATTTTCTTTAATAATAATTCGTGCTTATCCTACGGAAGTGAAAGAAGAATTTCCCCCCCAGCCGAACACTTAGAAAAACCTATTCAGAACAGCTTTCCGAATTGGATTTCATGCATTTTTGGCCGAGCTATGAGATTTTCCGCCGATTGTTGTTCCGCCATTTTTTTATAAAAATAGGTAAAACAAGAAAGGAAGCTAACTTCAGCACACCGAAGTTTGTATACCCTTGCAGATTGGTTTTGATGTTTATATTATAAATTTAAATGCTGAAAACACTCACAAAACAGAGTTTCATTACATTTTACTTATACTTATTATGTTTACAGTTTGACAGTTACAGTTTTACATTCCCAGCTTTACATTTTCTCCACATTTACAGATCGTTTATATGACAGCTATATGATATAGTTGTCCGATTTTCATAAAAATTTTACCAAAATTCTGAAATAATAAAAGAAGCTTATATCTAAAAGTAGATAAGAATATGTTGAAAAACAACGAAGTTATAATTTTTTTCCTATTCTTTTTCCGATCGTTCCTATGGCAGCTATAAGATATAGTCGTCCGATTTTCAAAAAATGTTTACCAAAATTCTGTAATAATATAAAATGGCTATATCTCAAAAATTATGCAAAAATATTGAAAAACAGCCAAGTTATAATTTTTTTTCTAAAAATTTATCGAACATTTGTATGGGAGCAATATGATATAGTCGTCCGGTCCGGCCCGTTCCGACATATATAGCAGTGAGAGTATATAGAAGACTCTATGCAAAGTTTCATTCAGATAGCTTTAAAACTGAGGGACTAGTTTGCGTAGAAACAGACAGACGGACAGACGGACAGATGGACAGACGGACAGACGGACATGGCTAGATCGACTCGGCTGTTGATGCTGATCAAGAATATATGTACTTTATAGGGTCGGAAACGTCTCCTTCACTGCGTTGCAAACTTCTGACTGAAAATATAATACCCTGCAAGGGTATAAATATATATCGGTAAAAAATTCCAGAAATTAGTTGGCTATCAAAATATCGATACTTGGTATTTCTCAAATATATTCTCTTGGCCACACTAAGCCTCGCCTCGGCCCTATATAAGTCGGGCCACAGCAGTGGGGAAGCCATTCGGCTTTTGACCGACGATCGGTCAAGTACTCCGAAGGAGGACTAACCAAGGAGTCATCCCCTGGATTGGATCGCCGGATCAATGCGTCCATGCCTCAGGCACTACCGCGGCAGCCGGGCGGCTTTACTGGAGCCGGGCGCCTCCACTGGAGCCGGGCACCTCCACTGGAGCCGGGCGCCTCCACCGGAGCCGGGCGCCCCCACTGGAGCCAGGCGCTTCCACCGGATCCGGGTGCCTCCACCGGAGCCGGACGTCACCGCGGGAACCGGGCGCCTCCACCGCAGCCGGGCGATATATAAGACAAGCCACAGCAGTGGGGAAGCCATTCGGCTTTTGACCGGCGATCGGTCAAGTACTTCGAAGGAGGACTAACCAAGGAGTCACCCCCTGGATTGGATCACCGGATTAATGCTTCCATGCCTCGGGCACCAGCGCGGCAGCCGGCGCCAACGCGGGAACCGGGCGCCTCCACCGGAGCCGGGTGCCTCCACCGGAGTCGGGCGCCTCCACCTGAGCCGGGCGCCACCGCGGGAACCGAGCGCTTTCACCGGAGCCGGGCGCTTCCACCGGAGCCGGACGCCACCGCGGGAACCGGACGCCACCACCGGAGCCGGGCGCTTCCACCAATTTCTTATAAATTAACGATAAAAAATAGATTAAAACTTTTTTATAAATTATGGGTAAGTAATTTAGCAAAACTGAGTATGCAATTTTGTTAAGCTTAGAAAAACCTATTCAGAACAGCTTTCCGAATTGGATTTCATGCATTTTTGGCCGAGCTATGAGATTTTCCGCCGATTGTTGTTCCGCCAGTTTTTTTTATAAATATAGGTAAAAATCCGAGCGACCAAAAGTACCAGATCGTCAGAAATATATATCGGCAAAAAATTCCAGAAATTAGTTGGCTATGAAAATATCGATACTTGGTATTTCTCAAATATATTCTCTTGGCCACACTAAGCCTCGCCTCGGCCCTATATAAGACGGGCCACAGCAGTGGGGAAGCCATTCGGCTTTTGACCGGCGATCGGTCAAGTACTCCGAAGGAGGACTAACCAAGGAGTCACCCCCTGGATTGGATCGCCGGATCAATGCGTCCATGCCTCGGGCACCACCGCGGCAGCCGGCGCCAACGCGGGAACCGGGCGCCTCCACCGGAGCCGGGTGCCTCCACCGGAGCCGGGTGCCTCCACCGGAGCCGGGTGCCTCCACCGGAGCCGGGCGCCTCCACCTGAGCCGGGCGCCTCCACCTGAGCCGGGCGCTTTCACCGGAGCCGGGCGCTTCCGCCGGAGCCGGACGCCACCGCCGGAACCGGACGCCACCACCGGAGCCGGGTGCCTCCACCGGAGCCGGGCGCCTCCACCTGAGCCGGGCGCCACCGCGGGAACCGAGCGCTTTCACCGGAGCCGGGCGCCTCCACCTGAGCCGGGCGCTTTCACCGGAGCCGGGTGCCTCCATCGGAGCCGGACATCACCGCGGGAACCGGGCGCCTCCACCGCAGCCGGGCGATATATAAGACTAGCCACAGCAGTGGGGAAGCCATTCGGCTTTTGACCGGCGATCGGTCAAGTACTCCGAAGGAGGACTAACCAAGGAGTCACCCCCTGGATTGGATCGCCGGATCAATGCGTTCATGCCTCGGGCACCACCGCGGCAGCCGGCGCCAACGCGGGAACCGGGCGCCACCGCGGGAACCGAGCGCTTTCACCGGAGCCGGGCGCTTTCACCGGAGCCGGGCGCTTCCACCAGAGCCGGGCACCTCCGCCGGAGCCGGACGCCACCGCGGGAACCGGACGCCACCACCGGAGCCAGGCGCTTCCACCAATTTCTTATAAATTAACGATAAACAAGAAAGGAAGCAAACTTCGGCACGCCGAAGTTTGTATACCCTTGCAGATATTATTTCATTACATTTTACCTATACTTATTATGTTTACAGTTTGACAGTTACAGTTTTGCATTCCCAGCTTTACATTTTGTATACATCTACCGATCGGTTTATATGGCAGCTATATGATATAGTTGTCCGATTTTTTTGAAATTTATACCAAAATTCTAGAATAATAAAATAAGCTTATATCCCGGAGTAGATGAAAATACGTTGAAAAACAACGAATATATAATTTTTTTCTATTAATTTCCCGATCGTTCCTATGGCAGCTATATGATATAGTCGTCCGATTTTCATAAAATTTTTAACAAAATTCAAAAATAATATAAAATGATCATATCTAAAAAATGGTGCCAAAATGTTGAAAAACAACAAAGTTATAATTTTTTTTCTAAAAATATATCGAACATTTGTATGGCAGCTATATGATATAGTCGTCCGATCCGGCCCGTTCCGACATATATAGCAGTGAGAGTATATAGAAGACTATATGCAAAGTTTCATTGAGATAGCTTTAAAACTGAGGGACTAGTTTGCGTAGAAACGGACAGACGGACAGACGGACGGACAGACGGACAGACGGACAGACGGACATGGCTAGACCGACTCGGCTGTTGATGCTGATCAAGAATATATATACTTTATAGGGTCGGAAACGTCTCCTTCACTGCGTTGCAAACTTCTGACTGAAATTATAATACCCTGCAAGGGTATAAAAATAGATTAAAACTTTTTTAAAAATTATGGGTAAGTATTTTAGCAAAACTGAGTATGCAATTTTGTTAAGCTTAGAAAAACCTATTCAGAACAGCTTTCGAATTGGATTTCATGCATTTTTGGCCGAGCTATGAGATTTTCCGCCGATTGTTGTTCCGCCATTTTTTGTATAAATATAGGTAAAAAACCGAGCGGCCAAAAGTACCAGATCGTCAGAAATATATATCGGCAAAAAATTCCAGAAATTAGTTGGCTATGAAAATATCGATACTTGGTATTTCTCAAATATATTCTCTTGGTCACACTAAGCCTCGCCTCGGCCCTATATAAGTCGGGCCACAGCAGTGGGGAAGCCATTCGGCTTTTGACCGACGATCGGTCAAGTACTCCGAAGGAGGACTAACCAACCTGGATTGGATCGCCGGATCAATGCGTTCATGCCTCGGGCACCACCGCGGCAGCCGGCGCCAACGCGGGAACCGGGCGCCTCCACCGGAGCCGGGCCCCACCGCGGGAACCGAGCGCTTTCACCGGAGCCGGGCGCTTTCACCGGAGCCGGGCGCTTCCACCAGAGCCGGGCACCTCCGCCGGAGCCGGACGCCACCGCGGGAACCGGACGCCACCACCGGAGCCAGGCGCTTCCACCAATTTCTTATAAATTAACTATAAACAAGAAAGGAAGCTAACTTCGGCACGCCGAAGTTTGTATACCCTTGCAGATATTATTTCATTACATTTTACCTATACTTATTATGTTTACAGTTTGACAGTTACAGTTTTGCATTCCCAGCTTTACATTTTGTATACATCTACCGATCGGTTTATATGGCAGCTATATGATATAGTTGTCCGATTTTTTTGAAATTTATACCAAAATTCTAGAATAATAAAATAAGCTTATATCCCGGAGTAGATGAAAATACGTTGAAAAACAACGAATATATAATTTTTTTTCTATTAATTTCCCGATCGTTCCTATGGCAGCTATATGATATAGTCGTCCGATTTTCATAAAATTTTTACCAAAATTCAAAAATAATATAAAATGGTCATATCTAAAAAATGGTGCCAAAATGTTGAAAAACAACAAAGTTATAATTTTTTTTCTAAAAATATATCGAACATTTGTATGGCAGCTATATGATATAGTCGTCCGATCCGGCCCGTTCCGACATATATAGCAGTGAGAGTATATAGAAGACTATAAGCAAAGTTTCATTGAGATAGCTTTAAAACTGAGGGACTAGTTTGCGTAGAAACGGACAGACGGACAGACGGACAGACGGACGGACAGACGGACAGACGGACATGGCTAGATCGACTCGGCTGTTGATGCTGATCAAGAATATATATACTTTATAGGGTCGGAAACGTCTCCTTCACTGCGTTGCAAACTTCTGACTGAAATTATAATACCCTGCAAGGGTATAAAAATAGATTAAAACTTTTTTAAAAATTATGGGTAAGTATTTTAGCAAAACTGAGTATGCAATTTTGTTAAGCTTAGAAAAACCTATTCAGAACAGCTTTCGAATTGGATTTCATGCATTTTTGGCCGAGCTATGAGATTTTCCGCCGATTGTTGTTCCGCCATTTTTTGTATAAATATAGGTAAAAAACCGAGCGGCCAAAAGTACCAGATCGTCAGAAATATATATTGGCAAAAAATTCCAGAATTAGTTGGCTATGAAAATATCGATACTTGGTATTTCTGAAATATATTCTCTTGGTCACACTAAGCCTCGCCTCGGCCCTATATAAGACGGGCCACAGCAGTGGGGAAGCCATTCGGCTTTTGACCGGCGATCGGTCAAGTACTCCGAAGGAGGACTAACCAAGGAGTCACCCCCTGGATTGGATCGCCGGATCAATGCGTCCATGCCTCGGGCACCACCGCGGCAGCCGGCGCCAACGCGGGAACCGGGCGCCTCCACCGGAGGCGGGCGCTTTCACCGGAGCCGGGCGCTTCCACCAGAGCCGGGCACCTCCGCCGGAGCCGGACGCCACCGCGGGAACCGGACGCCACCACCGGAGCCAGGCGCTTCCACCAATTTCTTATAAATTAACGATAAACAAGAAAGGAAGCTAACTTCGGCACGCCGAAGTTTGTATACCCTTGCAGATATTATTTCATTACATTTTACCTATACTTATTATGTTTACAGTTTGACAGTTACAGTTTTGCATTCCCAGCTTTACATTTTGTATACATCTACCGATCGGTTTATATGGCAGCTATATGATATAGTTGTCCGATTTTTTTGAAATTTATACCAAAATTCTAGAATAATAAAATAAGCTTATATCCCGGAGTAGATGAAAATACGTTGAAAAACAACGAATATATAATTTTTTTTATATTAATTTCCCGATCGTTCCTATGACAGCTATATGATATAGTCGTCCGATTTTCATAAAATTTTTAACAAAATTCAAAAATAATATAAAATGGTCATATCTAAAAAATGGTGCCAAAATGTTGAAAAACAACAAAGTTATAATTTTTTTTCTAAAAATATATCGAACATTTGTATGGCAGCTATATGATATAGTCGTCCGATCCGGCCCGTTCCGACATATATAGCAGTGAGAGTATATAGAAGACTATATGCAAAGTTTCATTGAGATAGCTTTAAAGCTGAGGGACTAGTTTGCGTAGAAACGGACAGACGGACAGACGGACAGACGGACGGACAGACGGACAGACGGACATGGCTAGATCGACTCGGCTGTTGATGCTGATCAAGAATATATATACTTTATAGGGTCGGAAACGTCTCCTTCACTGCGTTGCAAACTTCTGACTGAAATTATAATACCCTGCAAGGGTATAAAAATAGATTAAAACTTTTTTAAAAATTATGGGTAAGTATTTTAGCAAAACTGAGTATGCAATTTTGTTAAGCTTAGAAAAACCTATTCAGAACAGCTTTCGAATTGGATTTCATGCATTTTTGGCCGAGCTATGAGATTTTCCGCCGATTGTTGTTCCGCCATTTTTTGTATAAATATAGGTAAAAAACCGAGCGACCAAAAGTACCAGATCGTCAGAAATATATATCGGCAAAAAATTCCAGAATTAGTTGGCTATGAAAATATCGATACTTGGTATTTCTCAAATATATTCTCTTGGTCACACTAAGCCTCGCCTCGGCCCTATATAAGTCGGGCCACAGCAGTGGGGAAGCCATTCGGCTTTTGACCGGCGATCGGTCAAGTACTCCGAAGGAGGACTAACCAAGGAGTCACCCCCTGGATTGGATCGCCGGATCAATGCGTCCATGCCTCGGGCACCACCGCGGCAGCCGGCGCCAACGCGGGAACCGGGCGCCTCCACCTGAGCCGGGCGCCACCGCGGTAACCGACCGCTTTCACCGGAGCCAGGCGNTTCCACCGGAGCCGGACGCCACCGCGGGACCCGGGCGCCACCACCGGAGCCGGGCGCTTTCACCGGAGCCGGGCGCTTCCACCGGAGCCGGGCACCTCCGCCGGAGCCGGACGCCACCGCGGGAACCGGACGCCTCCACCGGAGCCGGGCGCTTCCACCAATTTCTTATAAATTAACGATAAAAAATAGATTAAAACTTTTTTATAAATTATGGGTAAGTATTTTAGCAAAACTGAGTATGCAATTTGGTTAAGCTTAGGAAAACCTATTCAGAACAGCTTTCCGAATTGGATTTCATGCATTTTTGGCCGAGCTATGAGATTTTCCGCCGATTGTTGTTCCGCCATTTTTTGTATAAATATAGGTAAAAAACCGAGCGACCAAAAGTACCAGATCGTCAGAAATATATATCGGCAAAGAATTCCAGAAATTAGTTGGCTATGAAAATATCGATACTTGGTATTTCTCAAATATATTCTCTTGGTCACACTAAGCCTCGCCTCGGCCCTATATAAGTCGGGCCACAGCAGTGGGGAAGCCATTCGGCTTCTGACCGACGATCGGTCAAGTACTCCGAAGGAGGACTAACCAAGGAGTCACCCCCTGGATTGGATCGCCGGATCAATGCGTCCATGCCTCGGGCACCACCGCGGCAGCCGGCGCCAACGCGGGAACCGGGCGCCTCCACCGGAGCCGGGCGTCACCGCGGGAACCGAGCGCTTTCACCGGAGCCGGACGCCACCGCGGGAACCGGACGCCACCACCGGAGCAGGGCGCTTTCACCGGAGCCGGGCGCTTCCACCGGAGCCGGGCACCTCCGCCGGAGCCGGACGCCACCGCGGGAACCGGGCGCCTCCACCGGAGCCGGGCGCCACCGCGGGAACCGAGCGCTTTCACCGGAGCCGGACGCCACCGCGGGAACCGGACGCCACCACCGGAGCCGGGCGCTTTCACCGGAGCCGGGCGCTTCCACCGGAGCCGGGCACCTCCGCCGGAGCCGGACGCCACCGCGGGAACCGGACGCCACCACCGGAGCCGGGCGCTTCCACCAATTTCTTATAAATTAACGATAAAAAATAGATTAAAACTTTTTTATAAATTATGGGTAAGTATTTTAGCAAAACTGAGTATGCAATTTGGTTAAGCTTAGGAAAACCTATTCAGAACAGCTTTCCGAATTGGATTTCATGCATTTTTGGCCGAGCTATGAGATTTTCCGCCGATTGTTGTTCCGCCATTTTTTGTATAAATATAGGTAAAAAACCGAGCGACCAAAAGTACCAGATCGTCAGAAATATATATCGGCAAAGAATTCCAGAAATTAGTTGGCTATGAAAATATCGATACTTGGTATTTCTCAAATATATTCTCTTGGTCACACTAAGCCTCGCCTCGGCCCTATATAAGTCGGGCCACAGCAGTGGGGAAGCCATTCGGCTTCTGACCGACGATCGGTCAAGTACTCCGAAGGAGGACTAACCAAGGAGTCATCCCCTGGATTGGATCGCCGGATCAATGCGTCCATGCCTCGGGCACCACCGCGGGAACCGGACGCCACCACCGGAGCCGGGCGCTTCCACCAATTTCTTATAAATTAACGATAAAAAATAGATTAAAACTTTTTTATAAATTATGGGTAAGTATTTTAGCAAAACATGCATTTTTGGCCGAGCTATGAGATTTTCCGCCGATTGTTGTTTGTATAAATATAGGTAAAAAACCGAGCGACCAAAAGTACCAGATCGTCAGAAATATATATCGGCAAAAAATTCCAGAAATTAGTTGGCTATGAAAATATCGATACTTGGTATTTCTCAAATATATTCTCTTGGTCACACTAAGCCTCGCCTCGGCCCTATATAAGTCGGGCCACAGCAGTGGGGAAGCCATTCGGCTTTTGACCGACGATCGGTCAAGTACTCCGAAGGAGGACTAACCAAGGAGTCACCCCCTGGATTGGATCGCCGGATCAATGCGTTCATGCCTCGGGCACCACCGCGGCAGCCGGCGCCAACGCGGGAACCGGGCGCCTCCACCGGAGCCGGGTGCCTCCACCGGAGCCGGGCGCCACCGCGGGAACCGAGCGCTTTCACCGGAGCCGGGCGCTTTCACCGGAGCCGGGCGCTTCCACCAGAGCCGGGCACCTCCGCCGGAGCCGGACGCCACCGCGGGAACCGGACGCCACCACCGGAGCCAGGCGCTTCCACCAATTTCTTATAAATTAACGATAAACAAGAAAGGAAGCTAACTTCGGCACGCCGAAGTTTGTATACCCTTGCAGATATTATTTCATTACATTTTACCTATACTTATTATGTTTACAGTTTGACAGTTACAGTTTTGCATTCCCAGCTTTACATTTTGTATACATCTACCGATCGGTTTATATGGCAGCTATATGATATAGTTGTCCGATTTTTTTGAAATTTATACCAAAATTCTAGAATAATAAAATAAGCTTATATCCCGGAGTAGATGAAAATACGTTGAAAAACAACGAATATATAATTTTTTTTCTATTAATTTCCCGATCGTTCCTATGACAGCTATATGATATAGTCGTCCGATTTTCATAAAATTTTTAACAAAATTCAAAAATAATATAAAATGGTCATATCTAAAAAATGGTGCCAAAATGTTGAAAAACAACAAAGTTATAATTTTTTTTCTAAAAATATATCGAACATTTGTATGGCAGCTATATGATATAGTCGTCCGATCCGGCCCGTTCCGACATATAGAGCAGTGAGAGTATATAGAAGACTATATGCAAAGTTTCATTGAGATAGCTTTAAAACTGAGGGACTAGTTTGCGTAGAAACGGACAGATGGACAGACGGACAGACGGACAGACGGACGGACAGACGGACAGACGGACATGGCTAGATCGACACGGCTGTTGATGCTGATCAAGAATATATATACTTTATAGGGTCGGAAACGTCTCCTTCACTGCGTTGCAAACTTCTGACTGAAATTATAATACCCTGCAAGGGTATAAAAATAGATTAAAACTTTTTTAAAAATTATGGGTAAGTATTTTAGCAAAACTGAGTATGCAATTTTGTTAAGCTTAGAAAAACCTATTCAGAACAGCTTTCGAATTGGATTTCATGCATTTTTGGCCGAGCTATGAGATTTTCCGCCGATTGTTGTTCCGCCATTTTTTGTATAAATATAGGTAAAAAACCGAGCGACCAAAAGTACCAGATCGTCAGAAATATATATCGGCAAAAAATTCCAGAATTAGTTGGCTATGAAAATATCGATACTTGGTATTTCTGAAATATATTCTCTTGGTCACACTAAGCCTCGCCTCGGCCCTATATAAGACGGGCCACAGCAGTGGGGAAGCCATTCGGCTTTTGACCGGCGATCGGTCAAGTACTCCGAAGGTGGACTAACCAAGGAGTCACCCCCTGGATTGGATCGCCGGATCAATGCGTCCATGCCTCGGGCACCACCGCGGCAGCCGGCGCCAACGCGGGAACCGGGCGCCTCCACCGGAGCCGGGTGCCTCCACCGGAGCCGGGCGCCACCGCGGGAACCGAGCGCTTTCACCGGAGCCGGGCGCTTTCACCGGAGCCGGGCGCTTCCACCAGAGCCGGGCACCTCCGCCGGAGCCGGACGCCACCGCGGGAACCGGACGCCACCACCGGAGCCAGGCGCTTCCACCAATTTCTTATAAATTAACGATAAACAAGAAAGGAAGCTAACTTCGGCACGCCGAAGTTTGTATACCCTTGCAGATATTATTTCATTACATTTTACCTATACTTATTATGTTTACAGTTTGACAGTTACAGTTTTGCATTCCCAGCTTTACATTTTGTATACATCTACCGATCGGTTTATATGGCAGCTATATGATATAGTTGTCCGATTTTTTTGAAATTTATACCAAAATTCTAGAATAATAAAATAAGCTTATATCCCGGAGTAGATGAAAATACGTTGAAAAACAACGAATATATAATTTTTTTTCTATTAATTTCCCGATCGTTCCTATGACAGCTATATGATATAGTCGTCCGATTTTCATAAAATTTTTAACAAAATTCAAAAATAATATAAAATGGTCATATCTAAAAAATGGTGCCAAAATGTTGAAAAACAACAAAGTTATAATTTTTTTTCTAAAAATATATCGAACATTTGTATGGCAGCTATATGATATAGTCGTCCGATCCGGCCCGTTCCGACATATAGAGCAGTGAGAGTATATAGAAGACTATATGCAAAGTTTCATTGAGATAGCTTTAAAACTGAGGGACTAGTTTGCGTAGAAACGGACAGATGGACAGACGGACAGACGGACAGACGGACGGACAGACGGACAGACGGACATGGCTAGATCGACACGGCTGTTGATGCTGATCAAGAATATATATACTTTATAGGGTCGGAAACGTCTCCTTCACTGCGTTGCAAACTTCTGACTGAAATTATAATACCCTGCAAGGGTATAAAAATAGATTAAAACTTTTTTAAAAATTATGGGTAAGTATTTTAGCAAAACTGAGTATGCAATTTTGTTAAGCTTAGAAAAACCTATTCAGAACAGCTTTCGAATTGGATTTCATGCATTTTTGGCCGAGCTATGAGATTTTCCGCCGATTGTTGTTCCGCCATTTTTTGTATAAATATAGGTAAAAAACCGAGCGACCAAAAGTACCAGATCGTCAGAAATATATATCGGCAAAAAATTCCAGAATTAGTTGGCTATGAAAATATCGATACTTGGTATTTCTGAAATATATTCTCTTGGTCACACTAAGCCTCGCCTCGGCCCTATATAAGACGGGCCACAGCAGTGGGGAAGCCATTCGGCTTTTGACCGGCGATCGGTCAAGTACTCCGAAGGTGGACTAACCAAGGAGTCACCCCCTGGATTGGATCGCCGGATCAATGCGTCCATGCCTCGGGCACCACCGCGGCAGCCGGCGCGAACGCGGGAACAGGGCGCCTCCACCGGAGCCGAGCGCCTCCACCGGAGCCGGGAGCCACCGCGGGAACCGGGCGCTTTCACCGGAGCCGGGCGCTTTCACCGGAGCCGGGCGCTTCCACCAGAGCCGGGCACCTCCGCCGGAGCCGGACGCCACCGCGGGAACCGGACGCCACCACCGGAGCCAGGCGCTTCCACCAATTTCTTATAAATTAACGATAAACAAGAAAGGAAGCTAACTTCGGCACGCCGAAGTTTGTATACCCTTGCAGATATTATTTCATTACATTTTACCTATACTTATTATGTTTACAGTTTGACAGTTACAGTTTTGCATTCCCAGCTTTACATTTTGTATACATCTACCGATCGGTTTATATGGCAGCTATATGATATAGTTGTCCGATTTTTTTGAAATTTATACCAAAATTCTAGAATAATAAAATAAGCTTATATCCCGGAGTAGATGAAAATACGTTGAAAAACAACGAATATATAATTTTTTTTCTATTAATTTCCCGATCGTTCCTATGACAGCTATATGATATAGTCGTCCGATTTTCATAAAATTTTTAACAAAATTCAAAAATAATATAAAATGGTCATATCTAAAAAATGGTGCCAAAATGTTGAAAAACAACAAAGTTATAATTTTTTTTCTAAAAATATATCGAACATTTGTATGGCAGCTATATGATATAGTCGTCCGATCCGGCCCGTTCCGGAATATAGAGCAGTGAGAGTATATAGAAGACTATATGCAAAGTTTCATTGAGATAGCTTTAAAACTGAGGGACTAGTTTGCGTAGAAACGGACAGACGGACAGACGGACAGACGGACGGACAGACGGACAGACGGACATGGCTAGATCGACTCGGCTGTTGATGCTGATCAAGAATATATATACTTTATAGGGTCGGAAACGTCTCCTTCACTGCGTTGCAAACTTCTGACTGAAATTATAATACCCTGCAAGGGTATAAAAATAGATTAAAACTTTTTTAAAAATTATGGGTAAGTATTTTAACAAAACTGAGTATGCAATTTTGTTAAGCTTAGAAAAACCTATTCAGAACAGCTTTCGAATTGGATTTCATGCATTTTTGGCCGAGCTATGAGATTTTCCGCCGATTGTTGTTCCGCCATTTTTTGTATAAATATAGGTAAAAAACCGAGCGACCAAAAGTACCAGATCGTCAGAAATATATATCGGCAAAAAATTCCAGAAATTAGTTGGCTATGAAAATATCGATACTTGGTATTTCTCAAATATATTCTCTTGGTCACACTAAGCCTCGCCTCGGCCCTATATAAGTCGGGCCACAGCAGTGGGGAAGCCATTCGGCTTTTGACCGTCGATCGGTCAAGTACTCCGAAGGAGGACTAACCAAGGAGTCATCCCCTGGATTGGATCGCCGGATCAATGCGTCCATGCCTCGGGCACCACCGCGGCAGCCGGCGCCAACGCGGGAACCGGGCGCCTCCACCGGAGCCGGGCGCCACCGCGGGAACCGAGCGCTTTCACCGGAGCCGGACGCCACCGCGGGAACCGGACGCCACCACCGGAGCCGGGCGCTTTCACCGGAGCCGGGCGCTTCCACCGGAGCCGGGCGCCTCCGCCGGAGCCGGACGCCACCGCGGGAACCGGGCGCCTCCACCGGAGCCGGGCGCCACCGCGGGAACCGAGCGCTTTCGCCGGAGCCGGACGCCACCGCGGGAACCGGACGCCACCACCGGAGCCGGGCGCTCTCACCGGAGCCGGGCGCTTCCACCGGAGCCGGGCACCTCCGCCGGGGCCGGACGCCCCCGCGGGAACCGGACGCCACCACCGGAGCCGGGCGCTTCCACCAATTTCTTATAAATTAACGATAAAAAATAGATTAAAACTTTTTTAAAAATTATGGGTAAGTATTTTAGCAAAACTGAGTATGCAATTTTAAGCTTAGAAAAACCTATTCAGAACAGCTTTCCGAATTGGATTTCATGCATTTTTGGCCGAGCTATGAGATTTTCCGCCGATTGTTGTTCCGCCATTTTTTTTATAAAAATAGGTAAAAATATATATTGGTAAAAAATTCCAGAAATTAGTTGGCTATGAAAATATCGATACTTGGTATTTCTCAAATATATTCTCTTGGCCACACTAAGCCTCGCCTCGGCCCTATATAAGTCGGGACACAGCAGTGGGGAAGCCATTCGGCTTTTGACCGGCGATCGGTCAAGTACTCCGAAGGAGGACTAACCAAGGAGTCATCCCCTGGATTGGATCGCCGGATCAATGCGTCCATGCCTCGGGCACTACCGCGGCAGCCGGGCGCCTCCACTGGAGCCGGGCGCCTCCACCGGAGCCGGGCGCCTCCACCGGAGCCGGGCGCCTCCACCGGAGCCGGGCGCCTCCACCGGAGCCGGGCGCCTCCACCGGAGCCGGGCGCCTCCACCGGAGCCGGGCGCCTCCACCGGAGCCGGGCGCCACCACCGGAGCCGGGCGCCTCCACCGGAGCCGGGCGCTTCCACCGGAGCCGGGTGTCTCCACCGGAGCCGGAAGTCACCGCGGGAACCGGGCGCCTCCACCGCAGCCGGGCGATATATAAGACTAGCCACAGCAGTGGGGAAGCCATTCGGCTTTTGACCGGCGATCGGTCAAGTACTCCGAAGGAGGACTAACCAAGGAGTCACCCCCTGGATTGTATCGCCGGATCAATGCGTCCATGCCTCGGGCGCCACCGCGGCAGCCGGCGCCAACGCGGGAACCGGGCGCCTCCAACGTAGCCGGGTGCCTCCACCGGAGCCGGGCGCCACCCCGGGAACCGAGCACTTTCACCGGAGCCGGGCGCTTCCACCGGAGCCGGACGCCACCGCGGGAACCGCAGCCGGGCGCTTCCACCAATTTCTTAGAAATTAACGATACAAAATAGATTAAAACTTTTTTATAAATTATGGGTAAGTATTTTAGCAAAACTGAGTATGCAATTTTGTTAAGCTAAGAAAAACCTATTCAGAACAGCTTTCCGATTCCGCCGATTGCTGTTCCGCCATTTTTTTATAAATATAGGTAAAAATCCGAGCGACCAAAAGTACCAGATCGTCAGAAATATATATCGGCAAAAAATTCCAGAAATTAGTTGGCTATGAAAATATCGATACTTGGTATTTCTCAAATATATTCTCTTGGTCACACTAAGCCTCGCCTCGGCCCTATATAAGACGGGCCACAGCAGTGGGGAAGCCATTCGGTTTTTGACCGACGATCGGTCAAGTACTCCGAAGGAGGACTAACCAAGGAGTCATCCCCTGGATTGGATCGCCGGGTCAATGCGTCCATGCCTCGGGCACTAGAAGGTGTGTGTGAAGTCGCGCTGAACGGACGCCCGCGCGGGTGCTCCGGCTAAGTCTCGTGCTGTGGCAGTGCCCCTAGGGGAAAAAAGTGGTAGCAGTGCGCGGGATGCAGGATGAGGGCTGTCTCCAGACTTACCTGTCGAGGCACGGCTCCTGCGGCCCGCGGAGGGCACTTTCTGTGCCCCTATGCTCCGGTGAGATGGTCGACGGCCAGGGGTAAGGGGGGATCTTTTCTTCCGAAACTTTATTTTTCATCTCTTTCGATGCCGCCCTCTCTTTGTGGGCCAAAATGTGGATGCCTCCACATATTTGTGCCGGTCACGCCAGCTGATTGCTCGATCAGCTGGCGTGTAGTGTAGTGAAGCGAGCGCAATGCAGCTGTGTGGCAGCACTGCAGCGCCGATGCACTATACATGCGCACATTATCGCCACCTATGGTGTAAAAACCCCGGCACGTGACAGAAGCTTGCTACAAGCTTCAGCTAACGATCGCTGCGGAATCCGTACCATACATTCCCGGGCTGCTGCCCGAAGTACTTATCAGGAATCGGAATTTGGCTATGTTCCGTCGGAATTGAGGTTCGCACACGTTGCCAAATGGTGGAAAAGGTCACGGATCTGACCGACTGCCATCCCCTCCGCCCTGGCGGTACACCCAAAAAGGGGCTCTGGCGACCGAGGCGGGGCGGTATAACCCCCATCAGTTAGAAGTCGGAGGGAAATATTCGACCAACGAGGGAGGCTCCGTGTCGTCCCGACCTGGTGGAAGTGACCGCCACACCCATTCGACTTAATCCACGCAGCGTCTGCCCATACTGGGCGGCTGCGTGATCTGCGTCTGCGCCATAGTGGCCGGCAGTGGAACTAACCTGGCAGCAGGTATCCGCTGCACACTAACCCAAACCCAGGTAGCGTCTGGGACGGAAGAAGTTTGTTTACTCACAGTGATTAGACGTGTTTTTCCGAGCTCCAAAAGAAAAATATAGAAAAAATATTGTAGACAGCTCGAAAGACCTTAAAAGGTGACATTACTATTTGTGAGACAACTGGGGAAAGGTACGTACCAGAATCGACCCCGGCTGGCTATCCGGGCTCCTCGAATCTAGGCACTTGGAACCGCCATTGGAACCCGTGGGCAAGGGGGGGACTCTCTCCTGTCCAGCGAGCGGCTCTATTTCCCACGAACGCTCTCACAGCTTGGAATAGTTTCCACACGCCACTTTTTCCCTCGCGTTTTTCCCTTTTAGGCGCAACACACGATCAGCTGATCATAGTGTTGTGCAGCGCATGCGCAGCGAGCTTTCGCACCCGCGCAGTATTGGGAAACGCGAGCAGACAAATTCCCGCCATAGCCAGAACTTAAATTTAGATTTGGATTTGGATTTGAATTTGGATCTGAATTTGAACTTGAATTTGAATTTAGATTTTAAATTTTGAATTTTAAATTTTGAGTTTTGAATTTAGATTTTGAACTTTAAATTTTATACTTTAAATTTTGAATTTTAGATTTTAAATTTTGAATTTTGAATTTTAAGTTTTAAATTTTGAATTTTTAATTTTAGGTTTTAAGCTCTGAATTTTAAATTATAAATTTTGAATTTTAGGTTTTGAATTTTGAATTTTAGATTTTGAATTTTGAATTTTAGATTTTAAATTTTAAATTTTGGATTTTGAATTTTAAATTTTGAGTTTTAAATTTTAAATTTTGGATTTTAAATTTTGAATTTTAAATTTTGAATTTTGGGTTTTAAATTTCGAATTTTGAATTTTAAATTATAAATTTTAAATTTTTGAATTTCGAGTTTTGAATTTTGAATTTTAAGTTTGAATTTGAGTTTAGGTTTGAATTTGGGCTTAGGTTTGGGTTTGGATTTGAATTCAAGTTTAAATCTAAATTTAAGACTTGATTTGATCTGGATCCAAGGTTTAAATCAAGCTCGGATTTGTGCTTAAATTAGGGCTTAGGAATTGTCATCCACATTCCGCAGTTGGCTCCGGTGGGGCTAAGAGCACAAGGCCAAGGATCTCGCCATTTTCCAACCCCCCCGCTGAGGCGGCGCCAACCAAAAGGGGCTCTGGGGACCGAGAAGGAGCGGTATAACTCCCATCAGGCATTCGCAGGGGGAAATCCCCGCGCACCGAGGGACCCCGCTAGGAGCAGGTGCGATGAGTGAGGAGAAGCTGCGATCAGGCCGGGACGACGAGACCCAGGCACTAGCAGTAATGAGAGCTGAGCAGGAGCTGATGCGGGACTTCCAGCGACTCAAGCAGAAGGTCCAGCACTCGCCTCCGGCCAGCGCGCCGGATATCCACCCGGTGTCAGCGCCGCCGAAAGTGCATCTGCCGGTTTTATGCTTTGGCGACATAATCGAAGATCAGGCAACCCCGAAGCGAAGCTGGGACGCGGTAAGCCCTGACGGGAAGCAGGCCGAAGCCCACAAGAGGCAAAAGGTCGAAGCTAATGCCCCAGCGCTAGTCGAGAAGCTAGGAGCAATGCTCGACGAAATGATTGCGAAGTTTACCGACACTAAGAGCAACAACAAGAAGGTAGTACGGCACGTCACGCAGGGGACGATCGATTCGATGCAAGCTATGAAGAAGCTGCAGCTCGAAATCGTTGCCGCACTCGCTGACGGCCACATCAAGGGATCCACTACGAGTGCAAGCCAGCAGACCACCCCCACGCTGGCTACCATGAACCCTAGTGCTGTGCCTGAAAACAGACCGCGAAATGCGGCATGGCAGCAGGTCAAGGCTAAACCCAGACCTAAGAAAACAGAAGTCAAAGATACGAGCGGCGATAACAATGGGAGCCGTGCAACTCACCCTGCAATGCCCAGGAAGCAGCGCGCCGACGCAATTATAATCAAATGCAGCGCAGGAACATACGCAGACATGCTCAAGATTGTCAAAACTGAGCCCTCTCTACAGGGACTCAAGGACAATGTGCAAGGATTGCGGAGGACAGCGAACGGTGGACTCCTCCTAAGAATGCAGAAAAACTTGGACCCATCCACGCAGCAGCTGCAAGCAGCCCTAAAGACTGCCATCTCCGGTAAAGCAGAGGTGGCGGTTATGCAGGAGACGGTCCAAGTGGAGATCCGCGACCTAGACGACATGACCAGCGCGGATGAGGTCACCATGGCCCTGTTTGCGGGAGAAGAGTGCGACGTACCACGAGACGCCTCACCCAGGATGAGAAAAGGGTTCGGCGGAACGCAAATAGCGACGGTCAACCTCAGACCCGAGCATGCGCGGAGGTTGCTCGAAAAGGGCAGAATCCGGATAGGATGGGTCGTATGCCGTATCCGAGAAAAAACTGAGCCAAAGCGATGCTACAAATGCATGGGCTTCGGACACACCTCGGCACGATGCCGAGCCTCCGACGCAACAGCTAAAGCCACACAGGAGTCATGCTTCAAATGTGGTGGCATGGGCCACAAGCACAATACGTGCCAAAACAAGCCCAAGTGCATCCTATGCACCCGAGGAGGCAAGCACGCGAAGGAGGCAGAGCACGCTACAATAAGCAGGACCTGCCCAGAATACCAGAGAGCCGTCAAGTATATGCAGAATGGTTAAGTTTCTCCAGCTTAACCTAAACCACTGCAGAGCAGCCCAAGACTTACTGTCGCAGACGGCGATTGAGCAGAGAATCGACATCGCTATACTGAGTGAACCCTACAAGGCAAAACCAGAAGGAGTATGGCAGCAAAGCGCGGATGGCGGGGCTGCCATCTGGAGCTGTGGACAGCCTCCGGAACACCTATCGCAGAGAGCTTCGAGACCTGGCTACGCCAGGGCCAAGTGCCAGGCGACTACAATATACAGCTGCTACCTTCCGCCAAGTATGCACATAGATGCATTCAAGGATGTAATCCAGGAGATTGCCCAAGACGCTCGGGGACGATCCCCGGTAATAATTGCCGGGGACTTCAACGCATGGTCCACCACGTGGGGGAGCACGGCAACAACTCAGAGGGGAACCGCCTTACTAGATGCCCTGGCGACCCTGGATGTCTGCCTTCTCAACGACGGAGGCAAATGCACATACAGCAAGGCAGGCCGAGAATCAATTATCGACCTAACCTTCGCCAGCCCGGAGCTCACTAGGAGCGTCTACTGGGAAGTCACTGACCTCCTCACCTACAGCGACCACGCAGCGATAGTGATAAAGACGAGTCACTCCCTGCCGAGCCTTCCGAATCGGCAACCTGCCTACAAAGTAGGCACTCTAAATGTCGAGGAACTCCTAGAAAACATGGATGGCAATACCATTTCTGGCGACGCAAACACTTGCGCAGACGAGGTATCTGCGAGGATCAAGACAGCTTGCGATGCGGCAATGGAGAGCTCGACTAGAGGACAAGGAAGGCGACCAGTCCCCTGGTGGAACCAAGAGATAGCCACAGCCAGGAAAGAGTGCATCTCTGCGAGGCGCAGGTGCCAACGAAGCCGTGGACGGCCCATGCAGGAGCTATTTGAGGCTCGCTACAGGGAAAGAAAAAAAAGCCTTAAAGGTGGCCATTAGAGCAAGCAAGCGGGAGTGCTTCCAGCAGCTGTGCGACGAGGCGGACCAGGAACCTTTTGGATCTGCCTACAAGCTCGTCATGGGTAAGCTCAACAGACAGCCGACCCCAACTGCTCAGGAGCAGCTTGGAGCGATAATCTCCACCCTCTTCCCTGCACAGCCGCCCCTAATGCCACCCAGCATAACGGCGAGCGAAGCTATCACCATCAGCGAAGAGGACGTCATGAGCGCGGTGGCCAGTAGCAAAATATCCAAGGCCCCGGGACCAGATGGCATCCCAAACGCGGCACTGCACGCCGTAATCAGAGCAAATACGAGCCTATTCACAGAGCTGTACAACAAGTGCATCGGCGAACGTACCTTCCCGAGAATTTGGAAGCAGCAAAGACTTGTGCTTATCCCGAAGCCTGGTAAACTGAACGACGATCCTTCCTCATACCGACCCCTCTGTATGCTAAACACATTGGGGAAGATATTTGAGCGCATCATCTGCAGCAGACTGGAGAGAGAAATCGAGGAACGCGGAGCACTCTCGGGCCACCAGCATGGGTTCCGAAAGAAGAGAAGCACAATCGACGCGATCCGAGAAGTGACCCAGCTTGCAGCAAATGCGATCGAAGGCGAAAGATGGCAGGGTGGCACTAAGCAATACTGCCTTGTATGTACCCTCGACGTCAAAAATGCATTTAATTCGGCAAACTGGAGCCTAGTCCTGCAGGCATTGCAGCGCGCTGGCATATCTGGATACTTGATTAAGTTAATAGCCGACTATTTCAAAGACCGAGTGCTCCTATATGAATCTGATGCCGGCCACCAACAGCACCAAGTCACAGGAGGCGTACCGCAAGGCTCAGTTCTTGGGCCTATCCTGTGGAACGTCATGTATGACGGGGTTCTCAGGCTCCCATTACCACCTGGCTGCGCGGTAGTGGGGTTCGCTGACGACATCGCACTGGTCACGGTGGAGAAGCACCTAACCGAAGTCTCTACAAAATGCAGCCGCGCCATCGACATACTGATGTCCTGGCTCGCAGACAACGGGCTCTCGCTGGCCGAGCACAAAACGGAAGCAGTGCTCATAAGCAGCAGAAAAATAGTAGAGAAGGTGAGCTTCAGGGTCGGCTCGACTACCATTGAGTCCACCCCGGTGATCAAGTACCTGGGAGTCATGATCGACCACAGGCTGAACTTCAAGACCCATCTGGAATATGCTGCGGCCAAGGCATCCAAAGCTACCGCTGCCATTTCGAGGATGATGGCCAAAAACCGTGGCCCCAAGCAGCACAGCAGGCGACTGATAGCGACAGTGGTGACCTCGACCATCCTGTATGCCGCGCCTATATGGGCTGATGCCATGAAGACCGTTAGCTACAGCCGGCAATGCAAGTCTGTTTACAGACGTTGTGCACTGCGAATTTCCAGTTGCTTTTGCACGGTCTCGGAAGAGGCGGCGCTAGTGGTATCGGGAACCGTACCGATCGAACTTCTGGCAGAAGAGCGAAGGACCGGAAACTCAGGCAGCAGAACCCAACGGAGTGACACTATCGCACGGTGGCAAGTGAGATGGAACAACGCGAGCACAGGCCGATGGACCCATAGGCTCATCCCTGACCTGGTACCCTGGATCCAGCGTCGCACTGGGCAGTTGGATTTTCACACCACGCAGATCATAACTGGCCATGGATGCTTTAAGGCTTACCTGCACAGGTTCAAGCACGAAGCCAATCCATACTGCGACTACTGCGGGAACGCAGTTATCGAGGATGCGGAGCATGTCTTTTTCGCGTGCCCTCTATTCTCGGCAGAACGATCTGCGCTGGAAGCAGCGACGAATCGTCGCCTTACACCAGAAAATCTAATCAGATGTATGCTAGAGATGCCCTCCAATTGGGATGCGGTTGCGGAAATGGCAGCCACCGTGATGCGAGAGATGAGACGCCGGGAGCAGATCCGACGCACTGAAGACACCTGAAGGAAACCGGAAGAGCGGAGCCCTGAAGAGCGGCAACTGACCGCCAGCCGCCCCGCGAAGTATAGCTTTGCGGCAGTCCCGCGGGAGCGGACACTTCTCTTTCTTACTCTACTACCTATGTATTATACTTATATCTTTTAAATAAAAAAAAAAAAAAAAAAAAAAAAAGGTAGCGTCTGACCCACATTGGGCGGCTACTTGGTCTGCGTCTGTGCCATAGTGGCCGGCAGTTTATTACCCACCTGGCAGAAGGTATAAAATGCAGCCCCGCATTGGGCAATAATGCGCAAAAAAGGAATGTCGAGTAATAACAATACTACTCCAGGTGGCAGCCACAAATGTGGAAATCCACCCGCGGTTGATCCCGCGGCAAGGGCTCGGATTCTGGAGGCCCTAATCCACATTCCAAACCACACTGCAGCTCCGGCGGCCCACTTGGCCGGTGCTCTTTCAACAGCGACAAGTGAAGATGGAAACGACTTGGGAGCCTTCCAAAGGTGGTCTAAGCTGCAGCGAACCCCACCTAGCGGCGGCCCTACGGCGTCTGGCCAAGACTCTGAGATAGCCCTGGAGCGAATCGGTCGGGAGACGAGTTCGTCGACCCCACACACCAAGAGAGTAAGAGATTCCCCTAGCCCCCCTGTGACGGCCCACCCACGGAAGAAGATCAAGGTGCCCAATCCGCAGATTAAAGAGATGGGTCAGATCCTGGACGACTTGTTAGCCAGGGTTAACGAGCAGAAAGTCCGAAGCATAAACCAGGCCATGAAGAATGCCTTTGCGCGACTAAAGGAGCTCCAGGAGGAGATTTCGCTGCTAGAGGGGAAGGATAGGGATGATGGCGTTGCCATCGGAGTTGTTGACCAGTGGAGCCAGACCGCGCCACCGATGACCCGGGCCCGGCCCTGAAAAAGTCCTCTGGAGCTTCCCTTACCGCTCTGAAGGAGCAGATTGGGAGTGTGATAGGCGGAAGCTTGCCGATCCGCACTGTGTCACCGCAGACCACATTCCTAATCCGGGACCTGGACGAGCTGGTAACCAGGGAGGAGCTTACGGCAGATCTCGCCTCACAGGCTAATCTTCCACCTGGCTCCGTGTCACTTAAGAGCATCCGCTCCCTCGCTAGTGGAGGCCAGGTGGCAACTTTCTCGGTCGCAGAGACAATGGCTGGTTCCATAGTCTCGGGAAGGTGAAAGTCGGTTGGACGAGGTGCCGCATCAAGATGGTGGAATCCCGCCCCAGATGCTTCCGCTGCATGGAGCCAGGGCATATAGCGGCCAGATGCACCAGCACCTCCGACAGGAGCAGCTCCTGCTTCAGGTGTGGTCAGGAGGGCCATAAAATAGCCGCCTGCAACAACAGTCCGCGCTGCTTTAGATGCACCGAGGCAAAGGGTAGCGACACGAAACACCAGGCGGGCAGCCGCCACTGCCCCCTGGTGACGTCGTGTAGTGCAGTCAGAACGAAAAGGGCATGATAGTGGTTCAACTGAATCTGAACCACTGTGCGGCAGCACATGACTTGCTGTCGCAATCGGTCCGTGAACGCGGTGCCGATAATGCCGCTATTAGCGAGCCGTATAGGGTAGGCCCTGGCCCATACTGGGCGGTGGACAGCTCTGGCAAAGCTGCTCTGTGGTCATGCGGCATTACACCCAAGAGAATGGCGGACGTTCGCTCGGAGAGACGCTTCGTGCGTGCCAAGGTGGCAGGCTGGTGGATGTTCAGCGTCTATCTGGCACCGAGCATGTCACTGGAGGAGTTTGGGGACGCCGTGGATCGGCTGGCCACAGACGCAAGGTGTCACACTCCGTGCCTTATAGACGGAGACTTCAACGCCTGGGCGGTGGACTGGGGCAGCTGCCTCACCAACGCCAGAGGCAGGACCCTCCTCGAGGCGTTTTCCACACTCGACGTCACACGCCTCAACACCGGGGCACAGCCCACCTTCAGCAGAGCCGGGGCGAGTTCGGTGGTCGACCTCACGTTTGTGAGCTGCTCCAGGGCTAGCCAGTGCACCTGGGTCTGAGCGATGTCTATACGGGGAGCGACCACGCGGCGATCATCACCGCGTTGGATATAGAGCGAGCGCAACCTACACCGCGGCTTCCCCAAGCTCGTAGGGGATACAAGGCCGATACACTGGACATCCAATCCTTCGCGGAGCATATGCAGGGGATGGAAGCAAATGGCTCTGCAGAGCAGATGTCGGAATCTGCCATGATCCAATTGCAGGCCGCATGCGACGACTGCATGGCTGCCAAGCGCGCCCACTCTCGTCACAGGGACTCTGTGTATTGGTGGAACGAGACGATCGCCGCGGCCAGAACGGAGTGCATCAAGGCGAGGCGCCGGTATCAGCGCTCCTACCGCTCGAGCTCCCACCTGGAGAGGCGGCTAGAGTTCCATAGATGCCGCAAGGCTCTCAAGGCGGCAATCCGGGCAAGCAAAACCAAATGCTTCCTAGATCTTTGCGACACCGCGGACCACGATCCCTGGGGAAACGCCTACAGGATCATCGTCAAGAAGATCCATGGGGCAAAACAGGGCGCCCCCCATGACGCGGAGAGCATCGACAGGATAGTCGAACATCTGTTCCCGAAGACGGATAACCCCAGAGACACGCTGGAGACTGCGATGCACTCGCTGGAAGGGTTCGAGCCAGTCCTGGAGACGGAAATCCTGGCGGCGGCGATGAGAATCAGGGAGGCGAAAGCCCCTGGCCCTGACCTGGTTCCCAACAGAGCCCTGAAACTGGCTCTCTTGCTTCGCCCGGACTTATTCGCGGACCTGTATGGAAGGTGCCTCAGAGAAGGTATATTTCCTGGGAGATGAAAGGTCCAGAGGCTGGTCCTGCTCCCGAAACCAGGAAAGCCACCTGAAGACCCATCCGCCTACAGACCAATCTGTCTGATTGACGGGGCAGGCAAGGTTCTGGAGCAATTGATCCGGACGAGACTTGAGAAGGCTATTGCCGCATCCGGCGATCTATCCGACTCCCAGTTCGGATTCAGGAAGGCTAAGTCGACGGTGGATGCCATCTCCAAAGTGGTGGGCATCGCAAAAGCAGCCATTGCGGGGCATCGGTGGAAAGGAGACGCGATGGAGTACTGCCTGATAGCCACGCTCGACATCCGTAACGCCTTCAACACGGCGAGATGGGGATGTATACTGGATGCTCTATCCAGCTTCGGGGTACCCCCGTACCTCCTGGAGTTGCTGAAGAGCTACTTTAGAGGCAGAACCCTGGTGTACGATTCCGATGGCGGTGTCAGATCCACAGAGCTTTCCTGCGGAGTTCCGTAAGGGTCGGTTCTGGCACCGCTGTTGTGGAACGCCATGTACGATGGTGTTCTGCGTCTCCCGCTCCCAGGTCGGACCGAGCTGGTGGGCTACGCCGACGACATAGCTGTAGTCGCAGTCGACAAATATCTCGCAGGGGCTGAAGAGCTGTGCGACAGGAGCATTAGCCGCATAAATTCGTGGCTGTCTAGTGTTGGCCTACAACTAGCGCCACAGAAAACGGAAGCCGTGCTGGTGAGCAGCCGGAAGAAGGTGGAGGTCGCAACCATACGGGTGTGCGGGGCCCCGATCAGATCGGCCAGAGCCATTAAATATCTGGGCGTGATGATCGATACGAGGCTATCCTTCCGCGAGCACCTAACTTTTGCTAGCACAAAGGCCACCACAGCGGTGAGAGCAGTCGGCAGATTAATGCTGAGCCACAGGGGCCCGAAGCAGGCGAGCAGGCTGCTACTGTCCAGCGTAGCTAGAGCCAGCATGCTCTATGCGGCACCAGTGTGGGGGCATGCACTAACGACCCCGGCCTATAGTCGTGGTCTGAACTCAGCTCATCGCCTCGCGGCACTTCGAATCTGCAGCGCCTTTAGGACGGTGTCCGACCAGGCTGCGTTGGTCCTAGCTGGGACTCCTCCGCTGGACCTGCTGGCAACGGAGAGGGCCAGTTACTACGGCCAGTCAAACGGCATGACGCCGACGCCTCGCGAGAAACAGGTGTTTCGCTCCGCGGCGAAAGACGCCACATCTGCAGCGTGGCAAACGCGATGGGAGTCTACGACCAAGGGAAGATGGACGTATCGCCTGATTCCCCACCTGGACTGCTGGCTGGTAAACTTTCACCTGACACAGATCCTCAGCGGCCACGGCTGCTTCCGGAGCTACTTGCGGAGATTCGGCCACGAGGAAGCTGATAACTGCACGCACTGTCAGGGACAGCTGGAGGAGACGGCAGAACACTCAGTTTTTAGCTGCGTGAGATTTGGCGGTGAGCGAGATACGCTGGAGGCCAGGCTGAGAAGCACCATCTCTGTGGAAACGTTGGTTCCTCTGATGCTAATGTCCGATGAGAACTGGCAGGCCGTGTCGGACTTCGCAGCGAAAGTAACGACGGAGCTCCGAGCGGAGGAGCGACGTAGGAACAGCGAGGCAACATAGGTCGGGATCATCGCCCGCGCGAAGCTTTGCTTCGCGGCCGTACCGCGCGAGCAAAACGTCCCGATACTTGTGTGACCCAACCCTCTATCCCCCGCTATTGTATTTATTATTTTCCTAAATAAACGAATTAAAAAAAAAAAAAAAAAAAAAAATGCCTCGGGCACTACCGCGGCAGCGGGGCGCCTCCTCTGGAGCCGGGCGCATCCACCGGAGCCGGGCGCCTCCACCGGAGCCGGGCGCCTCCACCGGAGCCGGGCGCTTCCACCGGAGCCGGATGCCTCCACCAGAGCCGGGCTCCACTAACCAAGGAGTCACCCCCTGGATTGGATCGCCGGATCAATGCGTCCATGCCTCGGGCACCACCGCGGCAGCCGGCGCCAACGCGGGAACCGGGCGCCTCCACTGGAGCCGGGTGCCTCCCCCGGAGCCGGGCGCCTCCACCTAAGCCGGGCGCCACCGCGGGAACCGAGCGCTTTCACCGGAGCCGGGCGCTTCCACCGGAGCCGGGCGCCTCCGCCGGAGCCGGACGCCACCGCGGGAACTGGACGCCACCACCGGAGCCGGGCGCTTCCACCAATTTCTTATAAATTAACGATAAAAAATAGATTAAAACTTTTTTATAAATTATGGGTAAGTATTTTAGCAAAACTGAGTATGCAATTTTGTTAAGCTAAGAAAAACCTATTCAGAACAGCTTTCCGAATTGGATTTCATGCATTTTTGGCCGAGCTATGAGATTTTCCGCCGATTGTTGTTCCGCCATTTTTTTTATAAAACTAGGTAAAAATATATATCGGCAAAAAATTCCAGAAATTAGTTGGCTATGAAAATATCGATACTTGGTATTTCTCAAATATATTCTCTTGGTCACACTAAGCCTCGCCTCGGCCCTATATAAGACGGGCCACAGCAGTGGGGAAGCCATTCGGCTTTTGACCGGCGATCGGTCAAGTACTCCGAAGGAGGACTAACCAAGGAGTCACCCCCTGGATTGGATCGCCGGATCAATGCGTCCATGCCTCGGGCACCACCGCGGCAGCCGGCGCCAACGCGGGAACCGGGCGCCTCCACCTGAGCCGGGCGCCTCCACCACCGCGGGAACCGGGTGCTACCGCGTGAGCCGAGCGCTTCCACCGGAGCCGAGCGCATCCACCGGAGCCGGATGCCACCGCGGGAACAGGGCGCCTCTACCGCAGCCGGGCGCCTTCGCCGGAGCCGGGCATCTCTAACGAAACCGGGTGCCACCGCGGAAACCGGGCGCTTCCACCGGAGCCGGACGCCACCGCGGGAACCGGGTGCCACCGCGTGAGCCGAGCGCTTCCACCGGAGCCGGGCGCCACCGCGTGAGCCGAGCGCTTCCATCGGAGCCGCGCACCTGTGGCGGACGCCACCGCGGGAACCGGGCGCTTCCACCGGAGCCGGACGCCACCGCGGGAACCGGGCGCTTCCACCGGAGCCGGACGCCACCGCGGGAACCGGACGCCACCACCGGAGCCGGGCGCTTCCACCAATTTCTTATAAATTAACGATAAAAAATAGATTAAAACTTTTTTATAAATTATGGGTAAGTATTTTAGCAAAACTGAGTATGCAATTTTGTTAAGCTTAGAAAACCTATTCAGAACAGCTTTCCGAATTGGATTTCATGCATTTTTGGCCGAGCTATGAGATTTTCCGCCGATTGTTGTTTCGCCAATTTCTTATAAACTTTTTGTTTACAAATTAACAATTGAGTATGCAAATGTATTAGCCGTGTAAAAACTAATATAAATACAAATTTTGAAGTGGATACAGGCATTATTAGCTGAGTTCTGAAGTTTCTGTTTACAAATTTACAATTGAGTATGCAAATGTATTAGCCGTGTAAAAAGTAATATAAGTAGAAATTGTGAAGGTGATATCGGCATTATTAGCTGAGTTGTGAACTTTTTGTTTACAAATTTACAATTGAGTACTCAAATGTATTAGCTATGAAAAACTAATATAAATACAACTTCTGAAGTGGATACGGGCATTATTAGCTGAGTTGTGAACTTTTTGTTTACAAATTTACAATTGAGTATGCAAATGTATTAGCCGTGTAAAAAGTAATATAAATACAAATTATGAAGTGGATACATGCATTATTAGCTCAGTTGTAAACTTTTTGTTTACAAACATACAACTGAGTATGCAAATGCACTAGCCTTGTAAAAACTAATATAAATACAAAATTTGAAGTGGATACAGGCATTATTAGCTGAGTTCTGAACTTTCTGTTTACAAATTTACAATTGAGTATGCAAATGTATTAGCCGTGTAAAAAGTAATATAAATACAAATTGTGAAGATGATATTGGCATTATAAGCTGAGTTGTGAACTTTTTGTTTACAAATTTACAATTGAGTACGCAAATGTATTAGCTATGAAAAACTAATATAAATACAAATTCTGAAGGTGATATCTTATTAATTATAGGTAAACAATAGGTTAAACTTTTTAAATAAATTATAGGTAAGTATTTTAGCAAAACTGAGTATTGAGAACAGCTTTCCGAATTGGATTTCATGCATTTTTGGCCGAGCTATGAGATTTTCCGCCGATTGTTGTTCCGCCATTTTTTTTATAAAACTAGGTAAAAATATATATCGGCAAAAAATTCCAGAAACTAGTTGGCTATGAAAATATCGATACTTGGTATTTCTCAAATATATTCTCTTGGTCACACTAAGCCTCGCCTCGGCCCTATATAAGACGGGCCACAGCAGTGGGGAAGCCATTCGGCTTTTGACCGGCGATCGGTCAAGTACTCCGAAGGAGGACTAACCAAGGAGTCACCCCCTGGATTGGATCGCCGGATCAATGCGTCCATGCTTCGGGCACCACCGCGGCAGCCGGCGCATCCACCGGAGCCGGGCACCTCCGCCGGAGCCAGACGCCACCGTGGGAACCGGGCGCCTCCACCGGAGCCGGGCGCCACCGCGGGAACCGGGTGCTACCGCGTGAGCCGAGCGCTTCCACCAGAGCCGAGCGCATCCACCGGAGCCACGCACCTCCAGCGGTGCCGGATGCCACCGCGGGAACCGGGCGCTTCCACCGGAGCCGGCCACCTCTGATTGCAATTTGGTTAAGCTTAGAAAAACCTATTCAGAACTGCTTTCCGAATTGGATTTCATGCATTTTTGGCCGAGCTATGAGATTTTCCGCCGATTGTTGTTTCGCCAATTTCTTATATGCTTTTTGTTTGCAAACGTATGCAAATGCACTAGCCTTGTAAAAACTAATATAAATACAAATTTTGAAGTGGATACAGGCATTATTATCTGAGTTGTGAACTTTTTGTTTACAAACGTACAATTGAGTATGCAAATGCACTAGCCTTGTAAAAACTAATATAAATACAAATTTTGAAGTGGATACAGGCATTATTAGCTGAGTTCTGAGCTTTTTGTTTACAAATTTACAATTGAGTATGCAAATGTATTAGCCGTGTAAAAAGTAATATAAATACAAATTATGAAGTGGATACATGCATTATTAGCTCAGTTGTAAACTTTTTGTTTACAAACATACAACTGAGTATGCAAATGCACTAGCCTTGTAAAAACTAATATAAATACAAAATTTGAAGTGGATACAGGCATTATTAGCTGAGTTCTGAACTTTCTGTTTACAAATTTACAATTGAGTATGCAAATGTATTAGCCGTGTAAAAAGTAATATAAATACAAATTGTGAAGATGATATTGGCATTATAAGCTGAGTTGTGAACTTTTTGTTTACAAATTTACAATTGAGTACGCAAATGTATTAGCTATGAAAAACTAATATATATATAACTTCTGAAGTGGATACGGGTATTATTAGCTGAGTTGTGAACTTTTTGTTTGCAAATTTACAACTGAGTATGCAAATGTATTAGCCGTGTAAAATCTAATATAGATACAAATTCTGAAGTGGATACAGGCATTATTAGCTGAGTTCTGAACTTTTTGTTTACAAATTTACAATTGAGTATGCAAATGTACTAGCCTTGTAAAAACTAATATAAATACAAATTTTGAATTGGATACAGGCATTATTAGCTGAGTTGTGAACTTTTTTTTACAAACGTACAATTGAGTATGCAAATGCACTAGCCTTGTAAAAACTAATATAAATACAAATTTTGAAGTGGATACAGGCATTATTAGCTGAGTTCTGAAGTTTCTGTTTACAAATTTACAATTGAGTATGCAAATGTATTAGCCGTGTAAAAAGTAATATAAGTAGAAATTGTGAAGGTGATATCGGCATATTAGCTGAGTTGTGAACTTTTTGTTTACAAATTTACAATTGAGTACTCAAATGTATTAGCTATGAAAAACTAATATAAATACATCTTCTGAAGTGGATACGGGCATTATTAGCTGAGTTGTGAACTTTTTGTTTGCAAATTTACAACTGAGTATGCAAATGTATTAGCCGTGTAAAATCTAATGTAGATACAAATTCTGATGTGGATACAGGCATTATTAGCTGAGTTCTGAACTTTTTGTTTACAAATTTACAATTGAGTATGCAAATGCACTAGCCTTGTAAAAACTAATATAAATACAAATTTTGAATTGGATACAGGCATTATTAGCTGAGTTGTGAACTTTTTTTTACAAACGTACAATTGAGTATGCAAATGCACTAGCCTTGTAAAAACTAATATAAATACAAATTTTGAAGTGGATACAGGCATTATTAGCTGAGTTCTGAAGTTTCTGTTTACAAATTTACAATTGAGTATGCAAATGTATTAGCCGTGTAAAAAGTAATATAAATACAAATTGTGAAGTGGATATATGCAGTATTATCTAGTTGTGAATTTTTTTGTTTACAAATTTACAATTGAGTATGCAAATGTATTAGCCATGTGTAAACTAATATAAATACAAATTATGATGTGGATACGGGCATTATTACCTGAGTTGTGAACTTTTTGTTTACAAATTTACAATTGAGTATGCAAATGCATTTGCCGTGTAAAAACTAATATAAATACAAATTATGAAGTGGATATATGCAGTATTATCTAGTTGTGAATTTTTTTGTTTACAAATTTACAATTGAGTATGCAAATGTATTAGCCGTGTAAAATCTAATATAAATACAAATTGTGAAGATGATATTGGCATTATAAGCTGAGTTGTGAACTTTTTGTTTACAAATTTACAATTGAGTACGCAAATGTATTAGCTATGAAAAACTAATATATATATAACTTCTGAAGTGGATACGGGCATTATTACCTGAGTTGTAAACTTTTTGTTTACAAATTTACAATTGAGTATGCAACTGCCGTGTAAAAACTAATATAAATACAAATTTTGAAGTGGATACAGGCATTATTAGCTGAGTTCTGAACTTTGTGTTTACAAATTTACAATTGAGTATGCAAATGTATTAGCCTTGTGTAAACTAATATAAATACAAATTAAGATGTGGATACGGACATTATTACCTGAGTTGTGAACTTTTTGTTTACAATTAAGTATGCAAATGTATTAGCCGTGTAAAATCTAATATAAATACAAATTCTGAAGGTGATATCGGCATTATTAGCTGAGTTGTGAACTTTTTGTTTACAAGAACTAATTTAAATACAAATTCTGAAGTGGATATGGGCATTATTAGTTGAGTTGTGAACTGTTTGTTTACAAATTTACAATTGAGTATGCAAATGTATTAGCCATGAAATAATATAAATACAAATTCTGAAGTGGATGCGGGCATTATTAGCTGAGTTGTGAACTTTTTGTTTACAAATTTACAATTGAGTATGCAAATGTATTAGCCGTGTAAAATGTAATATAGATACAAATTCTGAAGGTGACACGGGCATTATTAGTTGAGTTGTGAACTGTTTGTTTACAAATTTACAATTGAGTATGCAAATGTATTAGCCATGAAAAAACTAATATAAATACAAATTCTGAAGTGGATACGGGCATTATTAGCTGAGTTGTGAACTTTTTGTTTACAAGAACTAATATAAATACAAATTCTGAAGTGGATACGGGCATTATTAGTTGAGTTGTGAACTGTTTGTTTACAAATTTACAATTGAGTATGCAAATGTATTAGCCATGAAAAAACTAATATAAATACAAATTCTGAAGTGGATACTGGCATTATTAGCTGAGTTGTGAACTTTTTGTTTACAAATTTACAATTGAGTATGCAAATGCACTAGCCTTGTAAAAACTAATATAAATACAAATTTTGAAGTGGTGTGACGCCTGTTGGCGCACAATAGATATGCGATAGAATAAAATAGAAACACTTAGGGACATAAGAAATGGATTGGCAACATTATGGAGATAATTTGAATTGAATGCGCGCGCGCGCCACCGATCGTAAAGGAGGGTCACACTGGACCGAACGGAGGCTGGCCACACTATTCGGGGAAAATCCTGCACAGGACTCTGGCCACACTGAAGCCTCGCCAGTGCCTATATAAAGCGGACCACGGCCCTGGAGTAGGTACTTAGCAGCCGACTGCGAGTAATATAAATACAAATTGTGAAGTGGATATATGCAGTATTATCTAGTTGTGAATTTTTTTGTTTACAAATTTACAATTGAGTATGCAAATGTATTAGCCAAGGTGTAAACTAATATAAATACAAATTATGATGTGGATACGGGCATTATTACCTGAGTTGTGAACTTTTTGTTTACAAATTTACAATTGAGTATGCAAATGTATTTGCCGTGTAAAAACTAATATAAATACAAATTATGAAGTGGATATATGCAGTATTATCTAGTTGTGAATTTTTTTGTTTACAAATTTACAATTGAGTATGCAAATGTATTAGCCATGTGTAAACTAATATAAATACAAATTATGATGTGGATACGGGCATTATTACCTGAGTTGTGAACTTTTTGTTTACAAATTTACAATTGAGTATGCAAATGCCGTGTAAAAACTAATATAAATACAAATTTTGAAGTGGATACAGGCATTATTAGCTGAGTTCTGAACTTTGTGTTTACAAATTTACAATTGAGTATGCAAATGTATTAGCCTTGTGTAAACTAATATAAATACAAATTATGATGTGGATACGGGCATTATTACCTGAGTTGTGAACTTTTTGTTTACAATTAAGTATGCAAATGTATAAGCCGTGTAAAATCTAATATAAATACAAATTCTGAAGGTGATATCGGCATTATTAGCTGAGTTGTGAACTTTTTGTTTACAAGAACTAATTTAAATACAAATTCTGAAGTGGATATGGGCATTATTAGTTGAGTTGTGAACTGTTTGTTTACAAATTTACAATTGAGTATGCAAATGTATTAGCCGTGTAAAAAGTAATATAAATACAAATTCTGAAGTGGATACGGGCATTATTAGCTGAGTTCTGAACTTTTTGTTTACACATTTACAATTGAGTATGCAAATGTATTAGCCGTGTAAAATGTAATATAGATACAAATTCTGAAGGTGACACGGGCATTATTAGTTGAGTTGTGAACTGTTTGTTTACAAATTTACAATTGAGTATGCAAATGTATTAGCCATGAAAAAACTAATATAAATACAAATTCTGAAGTGGATACGGGCATTATTAGCTGAGTTGTGAACTTTTTGTTTACAAGAACTAATATAAATACAAATTCTGAAGTGGATACGGGCATTATTAGTTGAGTTGTGAACTGTTTGTTTACAAATTTACAATTGAGTATGCAAATGTATTAGCCATGAAAAAACTAATATAAATACAAATTCTGAAGTGGATACTGGCATTATTAGCTGAGTTGTGAACTTTTTGTTTACAAATTTACAATTGAGTATGCAAATGCACTAGCCTTGTAAAAACTAATATAAATACAAATTTTGAAGTGGTGTGACGTCTGTTGGCGCACAATAGATATGCGATAGAATAAAATAGAAACACTTAGGGACATAAGAAATGGATTGGCAACATTATGGAGATAATTTGAATTGAATGCGCGCGCGCGCCACCGATCGTAAAGGAGGGTCACACTGGACCGAACGGAGGCTGGCCACACTATTCGGGGAAAATCCTGCACAGGACTCTGGCCACACTGAAGCCTCGCCAGTGCCTATATAAAGCGGACCACGGCCCTGGAGTAGGTACTTAGCAGCCGACTGCGATTGGGTCGAGTTCACCTCCCCAGTAGTTAGCAGCGAAGTCACTTTTTGGGAACTCAGGTTCCTATTTATAAATTGTAGTTAGGATCTCTGCTGACTTGCGAGTCCAATCTCTGACGACTTCCGTGTCCAAAACACTGCTGACTTTCGAGTCCGAATCTGCAGACTTTCGAGTCCAAACGTCTCTGCTGACTTTCGAGTCCGAATCTGCAGACTTTCGAGTCCAAACGTCTTCGAGCTGACTTTCGAGTCCGAATCTGCAGACTTTCGAGTCCAAACGTCTCGGCTGACTTGCGAGTCCGAAACACTGCCGACTTTCGAGTCCACTCTCTCCGCTGACTTTCGAGTCCGAATCAGCAGACTTTCGAGTCCAAACGTCTCTGCTGACTTTCGAGTCCGAATCTGCAGACTTTCGAGTCCAAACGTCTTCGAGCTGACTTTCGAGTCCGAATCTGCAGACTTTCGAGTCCGAACTTCTCCGAGCTGACTTTCGAGTCCAACAAACGGCGCTGAGCTGACTGTCGAGTCCGACAACTACTGGGTTCGGTTGACTTTCGAGTCCGAACGCATTCTCTCGTGGTTGACTTTCGAGTCCGAACGCATTCGCGTTTCGAATGCCGAGTATGCAAATGTATTAGCCTTGTAAAATATAATATAAATACAAATTCTGAAGGTGATATCGGCATTATTAGCTGAGTTGTGAACCTTCTGTTTACAAATTTATAATTGAGTATGCGAATGTATTAGCCTTGTGTAAACTAATATAAATACCAATTATGATGTGGATACGGGACTTTTTGTTTACAAATTTACAATTGAGTATGCAAATGTATTAGCCGTGTAAAATCTAATATAAATACAAATTCTGAAGGTGATATCGGCATTATTAGCTGAGTTGTGAACTTTTTGTTTACAAATTTACAATTGAGTATGCAAATGTATTAGCCGTGTAAAAACTAATATAAATACAAATTATGAAGTGGATATATGCATTATTATCTGAGTTGTGAACTTTTTGTTTACAAATTTACAATTGAGTATACAAATGTATTAGCCGTGTAAAAACTAATATAAATACAATTATGAAGTGGATATATGCATTATTATCTGAGTTGTGAACTTTTTGTTTACAAATTTACAATTGAGTATACTAATGTATTAGCCGTGTAAAAACTAATATAAATACAATTATGAAGTGGATATATGCATTATTATCTGAGTTGTGAACTTTTTGTTTACAAATTTACAATTGGGTATGCAAATGTATTATTTGCCGTGTAAAATCTAATATAAATACAAATTATGAAGGTGATTTCGGCATTATTAGCTGAGTTGTGAACTTTTTGTTTACAAATTTACAATTGAGTATGCGAATGTATAGCCGTGTAAAATCTAATATAAATACAAATTCTGAAGGTGATATCGGCATTATTAGCTGAGTTGTGAACTTTTTGTTTACAATTTTACAATTGAGTATGCAAATGTATTAGCCTTGTGTAAACTAATATAAATACCAATTATGATGTGGATATATGCATTATTATCTGAGTTGTGAACTTTTTGTTTACAAATTTACAATTGCGTATGCAAATGTATTATTTGCCGTGTAAAATCTAATATAAATACAAATTATGAAGGTGATATCGGCATTATTAGCTGAGTTGTGAACTTTTTGTTTACAAATTTACAATTGAGTATGCGAATGTATTAGCCGTGTAAAATCTAATATAAATACAAATTCTGAAGGTGATATCGGCATTATTAGCTGAGTTGTGAACTTTTTGTTTACAAATTTACAATTGAGTATGCGAATGTATTAGACGTGTAAAATCTAATATAAATACAAATTCTGAAGGTGATATCGGCATTATTAGCTGAGTTGTGAACTTTTTGTTTACAATTTTACAATTGAGTATGCAAATGTATTAGCCGTGTAAAATATAATATAAATACAAATTCTGAAGGTGATATCGGCATTATTAGCTGAGTTGTGAACCTTCTGTTTACAAATTTATAATTGAGTATGCGAATGTATTAGCCTTGTGTAAACTAATATAAATACCAATTATGATGTGGATACGGGACTTTTTGTTTACAAATTTACAATTGAGTATGCAAATGTATTAGCCGTGTAAAATCTAATATAAATACAAATTCTGAAGGTGATATCGGCATTATTAGCTGAGTTGTGAACTTTTTGTTTACAAATTTACAATTGAGTATGCAAATGTATTAGCCGTGTAAAAACTAATATAAATACAAATTCTGAAGGTGATATCGGCATTATTAGCTGAGTTGTGAACTTTTTGTTTACAAATTTACAATTGAGTATGTAAATGTATTAGCCGTGTAAAAACTAATATAAATACAAATTATGAAGTGGATATATGCATTATTATCTGAGTTGTGAACTTTTTGTTTACAAATTTACAATTGAGTATACTAATGTATTAGCCGTGTAAAAACTAATATAAATACAATTATGAAGTGGATATATGCATTATTATCTGAGTTGTGAACTTTTTGTTTACAAATTTACAATTGCGTATGCAAATGTATTATTTGCCGTGTAAAATCTAATATAAATACAAATTATGAAGGTGATATCGGCATTATTAGCTGAGTTGTGAACTTTTTGTTTACAAATTTACAATTGAGTATGCGAATGTATTAGCCGTGTAAAATCTAATATAAATACAAATTCTGAAGGTGATATCGGCATTATTAGCTGAGTTGTGAACTTTTTGTTTACAATTTTACAATTGAGTATGCAAATGTATTAGCCTTGTAAAATCTAATATAAATACAAATTCTGAAGGTGATATCGGTATTATTAGCTGATTTGTGAACTTTTTGTTTACAAATTTACAATTGAGTATGCAAATGTATTAGCCTTGTGTAAACTAATATAAATACCAATTATGATGTGGATACGGGCATTATTACCTGAGTTGTGAACTTTTTGTTTACAAATTTACAATTGAGTATGTAAATGTATTAGCCGTGTAAAATCTAATATAAATACAAATTCAGAAGTGGATATATGCATTATTATCTGAGTTGTGAACTTTTTGTTTACAAATTTACAATTGAGTATGCAAATGTATTAGCCGTGTAAAAACTAATATAAATACAAATTATGAAGTGGATATATGCATTATTATCTGAGTTGTGAACTTTTTGTTTACAAATTTACAATTGAGTATGCAAATGTATTATTTGCCGTGTAAAATCTAATATAAATACAAATTCAGAAGGTGATATCGGTATTATTAGCTGAGTTGTGAACTTTTTGTTTACAAATTTACAATTGAGTATGCAAATGTATTAGCCGTGTAAAAACTAATATAAATACAATTATGAAGTGGATATATGCATTATTATCTGAGTTGTGAACTTTTTGTTTACAAATTTACAATTGCGTATGCAAATGTATTAGCCGTGTAAAAACTAATATAAATACAAATTTTGAAGTGGATATATGCATTATTATCTGAGTTGTGAACTTTTTGTTTACAAATTTACAATTGAGTATGCAAATGTATTAGCCGTGTAAAATCTAATATAAATACAAATTCTGAAGGTGATATCGGCATTATTAGCTAAGTTGTGAACTTTTTGTTTACAAATTTATAATTGAGTATGTGAATGTATTAGCCGTGTAAAATCTAATATAAATACAAATTCTGAAGGTGATATCGGCATTATTAGCTGAGTTGTGAACTTTTTGTTTACAAATTTATAATTGAGTATGCGAATGTATTAGCCGTGTAAAATCTAATATAAATACAAATTCTGAAGGTGATATCGGTATTATTAGCTGATTTGTGAACTTTTTGTTTACAATTTAACAATTGAGTATGCAAATGTATTAGCCTTGTAAAATCTAATATAAATACAAATTCTGAAGGTGATATCGGTATTATTAGCTGATTTGTGAACTTTTTGTTTACAAATTTACAATTGAGTATGCAAATGTATTAGCCTTGTGTAAACTAATATAAATACCAATTATGATGTGGATACGGGCATTATTACCTGAGTTGTGAACTTTTTGTTTACAAATTTACAATTGAGTATGCAAATGTATTAGCCGTGTAAAATCTAATATAAATACAAATTCTGAAGGTGATATCGGCATTATTAGCTGAGTTGTGAACTTTTTGTTTACAAATTTACAATTGAGTATGCAAATGTATTAGCCGTGTAAAAACTAATATAAATACAAATTATGAAGTGGATATATGCATTATTATCTGAGTTGTGAACTTTTTGTTTACAAATTTACAATTGAGTATACTAATGTATTAGCCGTGTAAAAACTAATATAAATACAATTATGAAGTGGATATATGCATTATTATCTGAGTTGTGAACTTTTTGTTTACAAATTTACAATTGCGTATGCAAATGTATTATTTGCCGTGTAAAATCTAATATAAATACAAATTAAGAAGGTGATATCGGCATTATTAGCTGAGTTGTGAACTTTTTGTTTACAAATTTACAATTGAGTATGCGAATGTATTAGCCGTGTAAAATCTAATATAAATACAAATTCTGAAGGTGATATCGGCATTATTAGCTGAGTTGTGAACTTTTTGTTTACAATTTTACAATTGAGTATGCAACTGTATAAGCCTTGTAAAATCTAATATAAATACAAATTCTGAAGGTGATATCGGTATTATTAGCTGATTTGTGAACTTTTTGTTTACAAATTTACAATTGAGTATGCAAATGTATTAGCCTTGTGTAAACTAATATAAATACCAATTATGATGTGGATACGGGCATTATTACCTGAGTTGTGAACTTTTTGTTTACAAATTTACAATTGAGTATGTAAATGTATTAGCCGTGTAAAATCTAATATAAATACAAATTCAGAAGTGGATATCGGTATTATTAGCTGAGTTGTGAACTTTTTGTTTACAAATTTACAATTGAGTATGCAAATGTATTATTTGCCGTGTAAAATCTAATATAAATACAAATTCAGAAGGTGATATCGGTATTATTAGCTGAGTTGTGAACTTTTTGTTTACAAATTTATAATTGAGTATGCGAATGTATTAGCCGTGTAAAATCTAATATAAATACAAATTCTGAAGGTGATATCGGTATTATTAGCTGATTTGTGAACTTTTTGTTTACAAATTTACAATTGAGTATGCAAATGTATTAGCCTTGTGTAAACTAATATAAATACCAATTATGATGTGGATACGGGCATTATTACCTGAGTTGTGAACTTTTTGTTTACAAATTTACAATTGAGTATGTAAATGTATTAGCCGTGTAAAATCTAATATAAATACAAATTCAGAAGTGGATATCGGTATTATTAGCTGAGTTGTGAACTTTTTGTTTACAAATTTACAATTGAGTATGCAAATGTATTATTTGCCGTGTAAAATCTAATATAAATACAAATTCAGAAGTGGATATCGGTATTATTAGCTGAGTTGTGAACTTTTTGTTTACAAATTTACAATTGAGTATGCAAATGTATTATTTGCCGTGTAAAATCTAATATAAATACAAATTCAGAAGTGGATATCGGTATTATTAGCTGAGTTGTGAACTTTTTGTTTACAAATTTACAATTGAGTATGCAAATGTATTAGCCGTGTAAAAACTAATATAAATACAATTATGAAGTGGATATATGCATTATTATCTGAGTTGTGAACTTTTTGTTTACAAATTTACAATTGAGTATGCAAATGTATTAGCCGTGTAAAAACTAATATAAATACAAATTATGAAGTGGATATATGCATTATTATCTGAGTTGTGAACTTTTTGTTTACAAATTTACAATTGAGTATACTAATGTATTAGCCGTGTAAAATCTAATATAAATACAAATTCTGAAGGTGATATCGGCATTATTAGCTGAGTTGTGAACTTTTTGTTTACAAATTTATAATTGGTGATATCGGCATTATTAGCTGAGTTGTGAACTTTTTGTTTACAAATTTATAATTGAGTATGCGAATGTATTAGCCGTGTAAAATCTAATATAAATACAAATTCTGAAGGTGATATCGGCATTATTAGCTGAGTTGTGAACTTTTTGTTTACAAATTTATAATTGAGTATGCGAATGTATTAGCCGTGTAAAATCTAATATAAATACAAATTCTGAAGGTGATATCGGTATTATTAGCTGATTTGTGAACTTTTTGTTTACAAATTTACAATTGAGTATGAAAATGTATTAGCCTTGTGTAAACTAATATAAATACCAATTATGATGTGGATACGGGCATTATTACCTGAGTTGTGAACTTTTTGTTTACAAATTTACAATTGAGTATGCAAATGTATTAGGCGTGTAAAATCTAATATAAATACAAATTCTGAAGGTGATATCGGCATTATTAGCTGAGTTGTGAACTTTTTGTTTACAAATTTACAATTAAGTATGCAAATGTATTAGCCGTGTAAAAACTAATATAAATACAAATTATGAAGTGGATATCGGTATTATTAGCTGAGTTGTGAACTTTTTGTTTACAAATTTACAATTGAGTATGCAAATGTATTAGCCGTGTAAAATCTAATATAAATACAAATTCTGAAGGTGATATCGGCATTATTAGCTTGAGTTGTGAACTTTTTGTTTACAAATTTACAATTGAGTATGCAAATGTATTAGCCGTGTAAAATCTAATATAAATACAAATTCTGAAGGTAATATCGGCATTATTAGCTGAGTTGTGAACTTTTTGTTTACAAATTTATAATTGAGTATGCGAATGTATTAGCCGTGTAAAATCTAATATAAATACAAATTATGAAGGTGATATCGGCATTATTAACTGAGTTGTGAACTTTTTGTTTACAAATTTACAATTGAGTATGCAAATGTATTAGCCGTGTAAAATCTAATATAAATACAAATTCAGAAGGTGATATCGGTATTATTAGCTGATTTGTGAACTTTTTGTTTACAAATTTACAATTGAGTATGCAAATGTATTAGCCGTGTAAAATCTAATATAAATACAAATTCAGAAGGTGATATCGGTATTATTAGCTGAGTTGTGAACTTTTTGTTTACAATTTAACAATTGAGTATGCAAATGTACTAGCCTTGTAAAATCTAATATAAATACAAATTCTGAAGGTGATATCGGTATTATTAGCTGATTTGTGAACTTTTTGTTTACAAATTTACAATTGAGTATGCAAATTAATTAGCTTTGTGTAAACTAATATAAATACCAATTATGATGTGGATACGGGCATTATTACCTGAGTTGTGAACTTTTTGTTTACAAATTTACAATTGAGTATGCAAATGTATTAGCCGTGTAAAATCTAATATAAATACAAATTCTGAAGGTGATATCGGCATTATTAGCTGAGTTGTGAACTTTTTGTTTACAAATTTACAATTGAGTATGCAAATGTATTAGCCGTGTAAAATCTAATATAAATACAAATTCTGAAGGTGATATCGGCATTATTAACTGAGTTGTGAACTTTTTGTTTACAAATTTACAATTGAGTATGCAAATGTATTAGCCGTGTAAAATCTAATATAAATACAAATTCAGAAGGTGATATCGGTATTATTAGCTGAGTTGTGAACTTTTTGTTTACAATTTAACAATTGAGTATGCAAATGTATTAGCCTTGTAAAATCTAATATAAATACCAATTATGATGTGGATACGGGCATTATTACCTGAGTTGTGAACTTTTTGTTTACAAATTTACAATTGAGTATGCAAATGTATTAGCCGTGTAAAATCTAATATAAATACAAATTCTGAAGGTGATATCGGTATTATTAGCTGATTTGTGAACTTTTTGTTTACAAATTTACAATTGAGTATGCAAATGTATTAGCCTTGTGTAAACTAATATAAATACCAATTATGATGTGGATACGGGCATTATTACCTGAGTTGTGAACTTTTTGTTTACAAATTTACAATTGAGTATGCAAATGTATTAGCCGTGTAAAATCTAATATAAATACAAATTCTGAAGGTGATATCGGCATTATTAACTGAGTTGTGAACTTTTTGTTTACAAATTTACAATTGAGTATGCAAATGTATTAGCCGTGTAAAATCTAATATAAATACAAATTCTGAAGGTGATATCGGTATTATTAGCTGATTTGTGAACTTTTTGTTTACAATTTAACAATTGAGTATGCAAATGTATTAGCCTTGTGTAAACTAATATAAATACCAATTATGATGTGGATACGGGCATTATTACCTGAGTTGTGAACTTTTTGTTTACAAATTTACAATTGAGTATGCAAATGTATTAGCCGTGTAAAATCTAATATAAATACAAATTCTGAAGGTGATATCGGCATTATTAACTGAGTTGTGAACTTTTTGTTTACAAATTTACAATTGAGTAGGCAAATGTATTAGCCGTGTAAAATCTAATATAAATACAAATTCAGAAGGTGATATCGGTATTATTAGCTGAGTTGTGAACTTTTTGTTTACAATTTAACAATTGAGTATGCAAATGTATTAGCCTTGTAAAATCTAATATAAATACCAATTATGATGTGGATACGGGCATTATTACCTGAGTTGTGAACTTTTTGTTTACAAATTTACAATTGAGTATGCAAATGTATTAGCCGTGAAAATCTAATATAAATACAAATTCTGAAGGTGATATCGGTATTATTAGCTGATTTGTGAACTTTTTGTTTACAAATTTACAATTGAGTATGCAAATGTATTAGCCTTGTGTAAACTAATATAAATACCAATTATGATGTGGATACGGGCATTATTACCTGAGTTGTGAACTTTTTGTTTACAAATTTACAATTGAGTATGCAAATGTACTAGCCGTGTAAAATCTAATATAAATACAAATTCTGAAGGTGATATCGGCATTATTAGCTGAGTTGTGAACTTTTTGTTTACAATTTTACAATTGAGTATGCAAATGTATTAGCCTTGTAAAATCTAATATAAATACAAATTCTGAAGGTGATATCGGTATTATTAGCTGATTTGTAAACTTTTTGTTTACAAATTTACAATTGAGTATGCAAATGTATTAGCCTTGTGTAAACTAATATAAATACCAATTATGATGTGGATACGGGCATTATTACCTGAGTTGTGAACTTTTTGTTTACAAATTTACAATTGAGTATGCAAATGTATTAGGCGTGTAAAATCTAATATAAATACAAATTCAGAAGGTGATATCGGCATTATTAGCTTGAGTTGTGAACTTTTTGTTTACAAATTTACAATTGAGTATGCAAATGTATTAGCCGTGTAAAATCTAATATAAATACAAATTCTGAAGGTGATATCGGCATTATTAGCTGAGTTGTGAACTTTTTGTTTACAAATTTACAATTGAGTATGCAAATGTATTAGCCGTGTAAAATCTAATATAAATACAAATTCTGAAGGTGATATCGGCATTATTAACTGAGTTGTGAACTTTTTGTTTACAAATTTACAATTGAGTATGCAAATGTATTAGCCGTGTAAAATCTAATATAAATACAAATTCAGAAGGTGATATCGGTATTATTAGCTGAGTTGTGAACTTTTTGTTTACAATTTAACAATTGAGTATGCAAATGTATTAGCCTTGTAAAATCTAATATAAATACAAATTCTGAAGGTGATATCGGTATTATTAGCTGATTTGTGAACTTTTTGTTTACAAATTTACAATTGAGTATGCAAATGTATTAGCCTTGTGTAAACTAATATAAATACCAATTATGATGTGGATACGGGCATTATTACCTGAGTTGTGAACTTTTTGTTTACAAATTTACAATTGAGTATGCAAATGTATTAGCCGTGTAAAATCTAATATAAATACAAATTCTGAAGGTGATATCGGCATTATTAGCTGAGTTGTGAACTTTTTGTTTACAAATTTACAATTGAGTATGCAAATGTATTAGCCGTGTAAAAACTAATATAAATACAATTATGAAGTGGATATATGCCTTATTATCTGAGTTGTGAACTTTTTGTTTACAAATTTACAATTGAGTATGCAAATGTATTAGCCGTGTAAAATCTAATATAAATACAAATTCTGAAGGTAATATCGGCATTAATAGCTGAGTTGTGAACTTTTTGTTTACAAATTTATAATTGAGAATGCGAATGTATTAACCTTGTGTAAACTAATATAAATACAAATTATGATGTGGATACGGGACTTTTTGTTTACAAATTTGCAATTGAGTATGCAAATGTATTAGCCGTGTAAAATCTAATATAAATACAAATTATGAATGTGATATCGGCATTATTAGCTGAGTTGTGAACTTTTTGTTTACAAATTTACAATTGAGTATGCAAATGTATTAGCCGTGTAAAATCTAATATCAATACAAATTCAGAAGGTGATATCGGTATTATTAGCTGAGTTGTGAACTTTTTGTTTACAAATTTACAATTGAGTATGCAAATGTATTAGCCTTGTAAAATCTAATATAAATACAAATTCTGAAGGTGATATCGGTATTATTAGCTGATTTGTGAACTTTTTGTTTACAAATTTACAATTGAGTATGCAAATGTATTAGCTTTGTGTAAACTAATATAAATACCAATTATGATTATATCTGAGTTGTGAACTTTTTGTTTACAAATTTACAATTGAGTATGCAAATGTACTAGCCGTGTAAAATCTAATATAAATACAAATTATGAAGGTGATATCGGCATTATTAACTGAGTTGTGAACTTTTTGTTTACAAATTTACAATTGAGTATGCAAATGTATTAGCCGTGTAAAATCTAATATAAATACAAATTCTGAAGGTGATATCGGCATTATTAGCTGAGTTGTGAACTTTTTGTTTACAAATTTATAATTGAGTATGCGAATGTATTAGCCTTGTGTAAACTAATATAAATACCAATTATGATGTGGATACGGGACTTTTTGTTTACAAATTTACAATTGAGTATGCAAATGTATTAGCCGTGTAAAATCTAATATAAATACAAATTCTGAAGGTGATATCGGCATTATTAGCTGAGTTGTGAACCTTTTGTTTACAAATTTATAATTGAGTATGCGAATGTATTAGCTTTGTGTAAACTAATATAAATACCAATTATGATTATATCTGAGTTGTGAACTTTTTGTTTACAAATTTACAATTGAGTATGCAAATGTATTAGCCGTGTAAAAACTAATATAAATACAAATTCTGAAGGTGATATCGGCATTATTAGCTGATTTGTGAACTTTTTGTTTACAAATTTACAATTGAGTATGCAAATGTATTAGCCGTGTAAAATCTAATATAAATACAAATTCTGAAGGTGATATCGGCATTATTAGCTGAGTTGTGAACTTTTTGTTTACAAATTTATAATTGAGTATGCGAATGTATTAGCCTTGTGTAAACTAATATAAATACCAATTATGATGTGGATACGGGACTTTTTGTTTACAAATTTACAATTGAGTATGCAAATGTATTAGCCGTGTAAAATCTAATATAAATACAAATTCAGAAGGTGATATCGGTATTATTAGCTGAGTTGTGAACTTTTTGTTTACAAATTTATAATTGAGTATGCGAATGTATTAGCTTTGTGTAAACTAATATAAATACCAATTATGATTATATCTGAGTTGTGAACTTTTTGTTTACAAATTTACAATTGAGTATACAAACTATTAGCCGTGTAAAAACTAATATAAATACAATTATGAAGTGGATATATGCCTTATTATCTGAGTTGTGAACTTTTTGTTTACAAATTTACAATTGAGTATGCAAATGTATTAGCCGTGTAAAATCTAATATAAATACAAATTCTGAAGGTGATATCGGCATTATTAGCTGAGTTGTGAACTTTTTGTTTACAAATTTATAATTGAGTATGCGAATGTATTAGCCTTGTGTAAACTAATATAAATACCAATTATGATGTGGATACGGGACTTTTTGTTTACAAATTTACAATTGAGTATGCAAATGTATTAGCCGTGTAAAATCTAATATAAATACAAATTCAGAAGGTGATATCGGTATTATTAGCTGAGTTGTGAACTTTTTGTTTACAATTTAACAATTGAGTATGCAAATGTACTAGCCTTGTAAAATCTAATATAAATACAAATTCTGAAGGTGATATCGGTATTATTAGCTGATTTGTGAACTTTTTGTTTACAAATTTACAATTGAGTATGCAAATGTATTAGCCTTGTAAAATCTAATATAAATACAAATTCTGAAGGTGATATCGGTATTATTAGCTGATTTGTGAACTTTTTGTTTACAAATTTACAATTGAGTATGCAAATGTATTAGCCTTGTGTAAACTAATATAAATACCAATTATGATGTGGATACGGGCATTATTACCTGAGTTGTGAACTTTTTGTTTACAAATTTACAATTGAGTATGCAAATGTATTAGCCGTGTAAAATCTAATATAAATACAAATTCTGAAGGTGATATCGGCATTATTAGCTGAGTTGTGAACTTTTTGTTTACAAATTTACAATTGAGTATGCAAATGTATTAGCCGTGTAAAAACTAATATAAATACAAATTATGAAGTGGATATCTGCATTATTATCTGAGTTGTGAACTTTTTGTTTACAAATTACAATTGAGTATACAAACTATTAGCCGTGTAAAAACTAATATAAATACAATTATGAAGTGGATATATGCCTTATTATCTGAGTTGTGAACTTTTTGTTTACAAATTTACAATTGAGTATGCAAATGTATTAGCCGTGTAAAATCTAATATAAATACAAATTCTGAAGGTAATATCGGCATTATTAGCTGAGTTGTGAACTTTTTGTTTACAAATTTATAATTGAGAATGCGAATGTATTAACCTTGTGTAAACTAATATAAATACAAATTATGATGTGGATACGGGACTTTTTGTTTACAAATTTGCAATTGAGTATGCAAATGTATTAGCCGTGTAAAATCTAATATAAATACAAATTATGAATGTGATATCGGCATTATTAGCTGAGTTGTGAACTTTTTGTTTACAAATTTACAATTGAGTATGCAAATGTATTAGCCGTGTAAAATCTAATATCAATACAAATTCAGAAGGTGATATCGGTATTATTAGCTGAGTTGTGAACTTTTTGTTTACAAATTTACAATTGAGTATGCAAATGTATTAGCCTTGTAAAATCTAATATAAATACAAATTCTGAAGGTGATATCGGTATTATTAGCTGATTTGTGAACTTTTTGTTTACAAATTTACAATTGAGTATGCAAATGTATTAGCTTTGTGTAAACTAATATAAATACCAATTATGGTTATATCTGAGTTGTGAACTTTTTGTTTACAAATTTACAATTGAGTATGCAAATGTACTAGCCGTGTAAAATCTAATATAAATACAAATTATGAAGGTGATATCGGCATTATTAACTGAGTTGTGAACTTTTTGTTTACAAATTTACAATTGAGTATGCAAATGTATTAGCCGTGTAAAATCTAATATAAATACAAATTCTGAAGGTGATATCGGCATTATTAGCTGAGTTGTGAACTTTTTGTTTACAAATTTATAATTGAGTATGCGAATGTATTAGCCTTGTGTAAACTAATATAAATACCAATTATGATGTGGATACGGGACTTTTTGTTTACAAATTTACAATTGAGTATGCAAATGTATTAGCCGTGTAAAATCTAATATAAATACAAATTCTGAAGGTGATATCGGCATTATTAGCTGAGTTGTGAACCTTTTGTTTACAAATTTATAATTGAGTATGCGAATGTATTAGCTTTGTGTAAACTAATATAAATACCAATTATGATTATATCTGAGTTGTGAACTTTTTGTTTACAAATTTACAATTGAGTATACAAACTATTAGCCGTGTAAAAACTAATATAAATACAATTATGAAGTGGATATATGCCTTATTATCTGAGTTGTGAACTTTTTGTTTACAAATTTACAATTGAGTATGCAAATGTATTAGCCGTGTAAAATCTAATATAAATACAAATTCTGAAGGTGATATCGGCATTATTAGCTGAGTTGTGAACTTTTTGTTTACAAATTTATAATTGAGTATGCGAATGTATTAGCCTTGTGTAAACTAATATAAATACCAATTATGATGTGGATACGGGACTTTTTGTTTACAAATTTACAATTGAGTATGCAAATGTATTAGCCGTGTAAAATCTAATATAAATACAAATTCAGAAGGTGATATCGGTATTATTAGCTGAGTTGTGAACTTTTTGTTTACAATTTAACAATTGAGTATGCAAATGTACTAGCCTTGTAAAATCTAATATAAATACAAATTATGATGTGGATACGGGACTTTTTGTTTACAAATTTGCAATTGAGTATGCAAATGTATTAGCCGTGTAAAATCTAATATAAATACAAATTATGAATGTGATATCGGCATTATTAGCTGAGTTGTGAACTTTTTGTTTACAAATTTACAATTGAGTATGCAAATGTATTAGCCGTGTAAAATCTAATATCAATACAAATTCAGAAGGTGATATCGGTATTATTAGCTGAGTTGTGAACTTTTTGTTTACAAATTTACAATTGAGTATGCAAATGTATTAGCCTTGTAAAATCTAATATAAATACAAATTCTGAAGGTGATATCGGTATTATTAGCTGATTTGTGAACTTTTTGTTTACAAATTTACAATTGAGTATGCAAATGTATTAGCTTTGTGTAAACTAATATAAATACCAATTATGATTATATCTGAGTTGTGAACTTTTTGTTTACAAATTTACAATTGAGTATGCAAATGTACTAGCCGTGTAAAATCTAATATAAATACAAATTATGAAGGTGATATCGGCATTATTAACTGAGTTGTGAACTTTTTGTTTACAAATTTACAATTGAGTATGCAAATGTATAAGCCGTGTAAAATCTAATATAAATACAAATTCTGAAGGTGATATCGGCATTATTAGCTGAGTTGTGAACTTTTTGTTTACAAATTTATAATTGAGTATGGGAATGTATTAGCCTTGTGTAAACTAATATAAATACCAATTATGATGTGGATACGGGACTTTTTGTTTACAAATTTACAATTGAGTATGCAAATGTATTAGCCGTGTAAAATCTAATATAAATACAAATTCTGAAGGTGATATCGGCATTATTAGCTGAGTTGTGAACTTTTTGTTTACAAATTTATAATTAAGTATGCGAATGTATTAGCCTTGTGTAAACTAATATAAATACCAATTATGATGTGGATACGGGACTTTTTGTTTACAAATTTACAATTGAGTATGCAAATGTATTAGCCGTGTAAAATCTAATATAAATACAAATTCTGAAGGTGATATCGGTATTATTAGCTGAGTTGTGAACTTTTTGTTTACAAATTTATAATTGAGAATGCGAATGTATTAACCTTGTGTAAACTAATATAAATACAAATTATGATGTGGATACGGGACTTTTTGTTTACAAATTTGCAATTGAGTATGCAAATGTATTAGCCGTGTAAAATCTAATATAAATACAAATTATGAATGTGATATCGGCATTATTAGCTGAGTTGTGAACTTTTTGTTTACAAATTTACAATTGAGTATGCAAATGTATTAGCCGTGTAAAATCTAATATCAATACAAATTCAGAAGGTGATATCGGTATTATTAGCTGAGTTGTGAACTTTTTGTTTACAAATTTACAATTGAGTATGCAAATGTATTAGCCTTGTAAAATCTAATATAAATACAAATTCTGAAGGTGATATCGGTATTATTAGCTGATTTGTGAACTTTTTGTTTACAAATTTACAATTGAGTATGCAAATGTATTAGCTTTGTGTAAACTAATATAAATACCAATTATGATTATATCTGAGTTGTGAACTTTTTGTTTACAAATTTACAATTGAGTATGCAAATGTACTAGCCGTGTAAAATCTAATATAAATACAAATTCTGAAGGTGATATCGGCATTATTAGCTGATTTGTGAACTTTTTGTTTACAAATTTACAATTGAGTATGCAAATGTATTAGCCGTGTAAAATCTAATATAAATACAAATTCTGAAGGTGATATCGGCATTATTAGCTGAGTTGTGAACTTTTTGTTTACAAATTTATAATTGAGTATGCGAATGTATTAGCCTTGTGTAAACTAATATAAATACCAATTATGATGTGGATACGGGACTTTTTGTTTACAAATTTACAATTGAGTATGCAAATGTATTAGCCGTGTAAAATCTAATATAAATACAACTTCAGAAGGTGATATCGGTATTATTAGCTGAGTTGTGAACTTTTTGTTTACAATTTAACAATTGAGTATGCAAATGTACTAGCCTTGTAAAATCTAATATAAATACAAATTATGATGTGGATACGGGACTTTTTGTTTACAAATTTGCAATTGAGTATGCAAATGTATTAGCCGTGTAAAATCTAATATAAATACAAATTATGAATGTGATATCGGCATTATTAGCTGAGTTGTGAACTTTTTGTTTACAAATTTACAATTGAGTATGCAAATGTATTAGCCGTGTAAAATCTAATATCAATACAAATTCAGAAGGTGATATCGGTATTATAAGCTGAGTTGTGAACTTTTTGTTTACAAATTTACAATTGAGTATGCAAATGTATTAGCCTTGTAAAATCTAATATAAATACAAATTCTGAAGGTGATATCGGCATTATTAGCTGATTTGTGAACTTTTTGTTTACAAATTTACAATTGAGTATGCAAATGTATTAGCCGTGTAGAATCTAATATAAATACAAATTCTGAAGGTGATATCGGCATTATTAGCTGAGTTGTGAACTTTTTGTTTACAAATTTATAATTGAGTATGCGAATGTATTAGCCTTGTGTAAACTAATATAAATACCAATTATGATGTGGATACGGGACTTTTTGTTTACAAATTTACAATTGAGTATTAGCCGTGTAAAATCTAATATAAATACAAATTCAGAAGGTGATATCGGTATTATTAGCTGAGTTGTGAACTTTTTGTTTACAAATTTACAATTGAGTATACAAACTATTAGCCGTGTAAAAACTAATATAAATACAATTATGAAGTGGATATATGCCTTATTATCTGAGTTGTGAACTTTTTGTTTACAAATTTACAATTGAGTATGCAAATGTATTAGCCGTGTAAAATCTAATATAAATACAAATTCTGAAGGTGATATCGGCATTATTAGCTGAGTTGTGAACTTTTTGTTTACAAATTTATAATTGAGTATGCGAATGTATTAGCCTTGTGTAAACTAATATAAATACCAATTATGATGTGGATACGGGACTTTTTGTTTACAAATTTACAATTGAGTATGCAAATGTATTAGCCGTGTAAAATCTAATATAAATACAAATTCAGAAGGTGATATCGGTATTATTAGCTGAGTTGTGAACTTTTTGTTTACAATTTAACAATTGAGTATGCAAATGTACTAGCCTTGTAAAATCTAATATAAATACAAATTATGATGTGGATACGGGACTTTTTGTTTACAAATTTGCAATTGAGTATGCAAATGTATTAGCCGTGTAAAATCTAATATAAATACAAATTATGAATGTGATATCGGCATTATTAGCTGAGTTGTGAACTTTTTGTTTACAAATTTACAATTGAGTATGCAAATGTATTAGCCGTGTAAAATCTAATATCAATACAAATTCAGAAGGTGATATCGGTATTATAAGCTGAGTTGTGAACTTTTTGTTTACAAATTTACAATTGAGTATGCAAATGTATTAGCCTTGTAAAATCTAATATAAATACAAATTCTGAAGGTGATATCGGTATTATTAGCTGATTTGTGAACTTTTTGTTTACAAATTTACAATTGAGTATGCAAATGTATTAGCTTTGTGTAAACTAATATAAATACCAATTATGATTATATCTGAGTTGTGAACTTTTTGTTTACAAATTTACAATTGAGTATGCAAATGTACTAGCCGTGTAAAATCTAATATAAATACAAATTATGAAGGTGATATCGGCATTATTAACTGAGTTGTGAACTTTTTGTTTACAAATTTACAATTGAGTATGCAAATGTATTAGCCGTGTAAAATCTAATATAAATACAAATTCTGAAGGTGATATCGGCATTATTAGCTGAGTTGTGAACTTTTTGTTTACAAATTTATAATTGAGTATGGGAATGTATTAGCCTTGTGTAAACTAATATAAATACCAATTATGATGTGGATACGGGACTTTTTGTTTACAAATTTACAATTGAGTATGCAAATGTATTAGCCGTGTAAAATCTAATATAAATACAAATTCTGAAGGTGATATCGGCATTATTAGCTGAGTTGTGAACTTTTTGTTTACAAATTTATAATTGAGTATGCGAATGTATTAGCCTTGTGTAAACTAATATAAATACCAATTATGATGTGGATACGGGACTTTTTGTTTACAAATTTACAATTGAGTATGCAAATGTATTAGCCGTGTAAAATCTAATATAAATACAAATTCTGAAGGTGATATCGGTATTATTAGCTGAGTTGTGAACTTTTTGTTTACAAATTTATAATTGAGAATGCGAATGTATTAACCTTGTGTAAACTAATATAAATACAAATTATGATGTGGATACGGGACTTTTTGTTTACAAATTTGCAATTGAGTATGCAAATGTATTAGCCGTGTAAAATCTAATATAAATACAAATTATGAATGTGATATCGGCATTATTAGCTGAGTTGTGAACTTTTTGTTTACAAATTTACAATTGAGTATGCAAATGTATTATCCGTGTAAAATCTAATATCAATACAAATTCAGAAGGTGATATCGGTATTATTAGCTGAGTTGTGAACTTTTTGTTTACAAATTTACAATTGAGTATGCAAATGTATTAGCCTTGTAAAATCTAATATAAATACAAATTCTGAAGGTGATATCGGTATTATTAGCTGATTTGTGAACTTTTTGTTTACAAATTTACAATTGAGTATGCAAATGTATTAGCTTTGTGTAAACTAATATAAATACCAATTATGATTATATCTGAGTTGTGAACTTTTTGTTTACAAATTTACAATTGAGTATGCAAATGTACTAGCCGTGTAAAATCTAATATAAATACAAATTATGAAGGTGATATCGGCATTATTAACTGAGTTGTGAACTTTTTGTTTACGAATTTACAATTGAGTATGCAAATGTATTAGCCGTGTAAAATCTAATATAAATACAAATTCTGAAGGTGATATCGGCATTATTAGCTGAGTTGTGAACTTTTTGTTTACAAATTTATAATTGAGTATGCGAATGTATTAGCCTTGTGTAAACTAATATAAATACCAATTATGATGTGGATACGGGACTTTTTGTTTACAAATTTACAATTGAGTATGCAAATGTATTAGCCGTGTAAAATCTAATATAAATACAAATTCTGAAGGTGATATCGGCATTATTAGCTGAGTTGTGAACCTTTTGTTTACAAATTTATAATTGAGTATGCGAATGTATTAGCTTTGTGTAAACTAATATAAATACCAAATATGATTATATCTGAGTTGTGAACTTTTTGTTTACAAATTTACAATTGAGTATGCAAATGTATTAGCCGTGTAAAAACTAATATAAATACAAATTCTGAAGGTGATATCGGCATTATTAGCTGATTTGTGAACTTTTTGTTTACAAATTTACAATTGAGTATGCAAATGTATTAGCCGTGTAAAATCTAATATAAATACAAATTCTGAAGGTGATATCGGCATTATTAGCTGAGTTGTGAACTTTTTGTTTACAAATTTATAATTGAGTATGCGAATGTATTAGCCTTGTGTAAACTAATATAAATACCAATTATGATGTGGATACGGGACTTTTTGTTTACAAATTTACAATTGAGTATGCAAATGTATTAGCCGTGTAAAATCTAATATAAATACAAATTCAGAAGGTGATATCGGTATTATTAGCTGAGTTGTGAACTTTTTGTTTACAAATTTATAATTGAGTATGCGAATGTATTAGCTTTGTGTAAACTAATATAAATACCAATTATGATTATATCTGAGTTGTGAACTTTTTGTTTACAAATTTACAATTGAGTATGCAAATGTATTAGCCGTGTAAAATCTAATATAAATACAAATTCTGAAGGTGATATCGGCATTATTAGCTGAGTTGTGAACTTTTTGTTTACAAATTTATAATTGAGTATGCGAATGTATTAGCCTTGTGTAAACTAATATAAATACCAATTATGATGTTTGTTTGTTTACAAATTTACAATTGAGTATGCAAATGTATTAGCCGTGTAAAATCTAATATAAATACAAATTCAGAAGGTGATATCGGTATTATTAGCTGAGTTGTGAACTTTTTGTTTACAATTTAACAATTGAGTATGCAAATGTACTAGCCTTGTAAAATCTAATATAAATACAAATTCTGAAGGTGATATCGGTATTATTAGCTGATTTGTGAACTTTTTGTTTACAAATTTACAATTGAGTATGCAAATGTATTAGCCTTGTAAAATCTAATATAAATACAAATTCTGAAGGTGATATCGGTATTATTAGCTGATTTGTGAACTTTTTGTTTACAAATTTACAATTGAGTATGCAAATGTATTAGCCGTGTAAAAACTAATATAAATACAAATTCTGAAGGTGATATCGGCATTATTAGCTGAGTTGTGAACTTTTTGTTTACAAATTTACAATTGAGTATGCAAATGTATTAGCCGTGTAAAATCTAATATAAATACAAATTCAGAAGGTGATATCGGTATTATTAGCTGAGTTGTGAACTTTTTGTTTACAATTTAACAATTGAGTATGCAAATGTATTAGCCTTGTAAAATCTAATATAAATACAAATTCTGAAGGTGATATCGGTATTATTAGCTGATTTGTGAACTTTTTGTTTACAAATTTACAATTGAGTATGCAAATGTATTAGCCTTGTGTAAACTAATATAAATACCAATTATGATGTGGATACGGGCATTATTACCTGAGTTGTGAACTTTTTGTTTACAAATTTACAATTGAGTATGCAAATGTATTAGCCGTGTAAAATCTAATATAAATACAAATTCTGAAGGTGATATCGGCATTATTAGCTGAGTTGTGAACTTTTTGTTTACAAATTTACAATTGAGTATGCAAATGTATTAGCCGTGTAAAAACTAATATAAATACAAATTATGAAGTGGATATATGCATTATTATCTGAGTTGTGAACTTTTTGTTTACAAATTTACAATTGAGTATACAAACTATTAGCCGTGTAAAAACTAATATAAATACAATTATGAAGTGGATATATGCCTTATTATCTGAGTTGTGAACTTTTTGTTTACAAATTTACAATTGAGTATGCAAATGTATTAGCCGTGTAAAATCTAATATAAATACAAATTCTGAAGGTAATATCGGCATTATTAGCTGAGTTGTGAACTTTTTGTTTACAAATTTATAATTGAGAATGCGAATGTATTAACCTTGTGTAAACTAATATAAATACAAATTATGATGTGGATACGGGACTTTTTGTTTACAAATTTGCAATTGAGTATGCAAATGTATTAGCCGTGTAAAATCTAATATAAATACAAATTATGAATGTGATATCGGCATTATTAGCTGAGTTGTGAACTTTTTGTTTACAATTTAACAATTGAGTATGCAAATGTATTAGCCTTGTAAAATCTAATATAAATACAAATTCTGAAGGTGATATCGGCATTATTAACTGAGTTGTGAACTTTTTGTTTACAAATTTACAATTGAGTATGCAAATGTATTAGCCGTGTAAAATCTAATATAAATACAAATTCAGAAGGTGATATCGGTATTATTAGCTGAGTTGTGAACTTTTTGTTTACAATTTAACAATTGAGTATGCAAATGTATTAGCCTTGTAAAATCTAATATAAATACAAATTCTGAAGGTGATATCGGTATTATTAGCTGATTTGTGAACTTTTTATTTACAAATTTACAATTGAGTATGCAAATGTATTAGCCTTGTGTAAACTAATATAAATACCAATTATGATGTGGATACGGGCATTATTACCTGAGTTGTGAACTTTTTGTTTACAAATTTACAATTGAGTATGCAAATGTATTAGCCGTGTAAAATCTAATATAAATACAAATTCAGAAGGTGATATCGGTATTATTAGCTGAGTTGTGAACTTTTTGTTTACAAATTTACAATTGAGTATGCAAATGTATTAGCCTTGTAAAATCTAATATAAATACAAATTCTGAAGGTGATATCGGTATTATTAGCTGATTTGTGAACTTTTTGTTTACAAATTTACAATTGAGTATGCAAATGTATTAGCTTTGTGTAAACTAATATAAATACCAATTATGATTATATCTGAGTTGTGAACTTTTTGTTTACAAATTTACAATTGAGTATGCAAATGTACTAGCCGTGTAAAATCTAATATAAATACAAATTATGAAGGTGATATCGGCATTATTAACTGAGTTGTGAACTTTTTGTTTACAAATTTACAATTGAGTATGCAAATGTATTAGCCGTGTAAAATCTAATATAAATACAAATTCTGAAGGTGATATCGGCATTATTAGCTGAGTTGTGAACTTTTTGTTTACAAATTTATAATTGAGTATGCGAATGTATTAGCTTTGTGTAAACTAATATAAATACCAATTATGATTATATCTGAGTTGTGAACTTTTTGTTTACAAATTTACAATTGAGTATGCAAATGTACTAGCCGTGTAAAATCTAATATAAATACAAATTCAGAAGGTGATATCGGTATTATTAGCTGAGTTGTGAACTTTTTGTTTACAAATTTACAATTGAGTATGCAAATGTATTAGCCTTGTAAAATCTAATATAAATACAAATTCTGAAGGTGATATCGGTATTATTAGCTGATTTGTGAACTTTTTGTTTACAAATTTACAATTGAGTATGCAAATGTATTAGCTTTGTGTAAACTAATATAAATACCAATTATGATTATATCTGAGTTGTGAACTTTTTGTTTACAAATTTACAATTGAGTATGCAAATGTACTAGCCGTGTAAAATCTAATATAAATACAAATTATGAAGGTGATATCGGCATTATTAACTGAGTTGTGAACTTTTTGTTTACAAATTTACAATTGAGTATGCAAATGTATTAGCCGTGTAAAATCTAATATAAATACAAATTATGAATGTGATATCGGCATTATTAGCTGAGTTGTGAACTTTTTGTTTACAATTTAACAATTGAGTATGCAAATGTATTAGCCTTGTAAAATCTAATATAAATACAAATTCTGAAGGTGATATCGGCATTATTAACTGAGTTGTGAACTTTTTGTTTACAAATTTACAATTGAGTATGCAAATGTATTAGCCGTGTAAAATCTAATATAAATACAAATTCAGAAGGTGATATCGGTATTATTAGCTGAGTTGTGAACTTTTTGTTTACAAATTTACAATTGAGTATGCAAATGTATTAGCCTTGTAAAATCTAATATAAATACAAATTCTGAAGGTGATATCGGTATTATTAGCTGATTTGTGAACTTTTTGTTTACAAATTTACAATTGAGTATGCAAATGTATTAGCTTTGTGTAAACTAATATAAATACCAATTATGATTATATCTGAGTTGTGAACTTTTTGTTTACAAATTTACAATTGAGTATGCAAATGTACTAGCCGTGTAAAATCTAATATAAATACAAATTATGAAGGTGATATCGGCATTATTAACTGAGTTGTGAACTTTTTGTTTACAAATTTACAATTGAGTATGCAAATGTATTAGCCGTGTAAAATCTAATATAAATACAAATTCTGAAGGTGATATCGGCATTATTAGCTGAGTTGTGAACTTTTTGTTTACAAATTTATAATTGAGTATGCGAATGTATTAGCCTTGTGTAAACTAATATAAATACCAATTATGATGTGGATACGGGACTTTTTGTTTACAAATTTACAATTGAGTATGCAAATGTATTAGCCGTGTAAAATCTAATATAAATACAAATTCAGAAGGTGATATCGGTATTATTAGCTGAGTTGTGAACTTTTTGTTTACAATTTTAACAATTGAGTATGCAAATGTACTAGCCTTGTAAAATCTAATATAAATACAAATTCTGAAGGTGATATCGGTATTATTAGCTGATTTGTGAACTTTTTGTTTACAAATTTACAATTGAGTATGCAAATTAATTAGCTTTGTGTAAACTAATATAAATACCAATTATGATGTGGATACGGGCATTATTACCTGAGTTGTGAACTTTTTGTTTACAAATTTACAATTGAGTATGCAAATGTATTAGCCGTGTAAAATCTAATATAAATACAAATTCTGAAGGTGATATCGGCATTATTAGCTGAGTTGTGAACTTTTTGTTTACAAATTTACAATTGAGTATGCAAATGTATTAGCCGTGTAAAATCTAATATAAATACAAATTCTGAAGGTGATATCGGCATTATTAACTGAGTTGTGAACTTTTTGTTTACAAATTTACAATTGTGTATGCAAATGTATTAGCCGTGTAAAATCTAATATAAATACAAATTCAGAAGGTGATATCGGTATTATTAGCTGAGTTGTGAACTTTTTGTTTACAATTTAACAATTGAGTATGCAAATGTATTAGCCTTGTAAAATCTAATATAAATACAAATTCTGAAGGTGATATCGGTATTATTAGCTGATTTGTGAACTTTTTGTTTACAAATTGCAAATGTATTAGCCTTGTGTAAACTAATATAAATACCAATTATGATGTGGATACGGGCATTATTACCTGAGTTGTGAACTTTTTGTTTACAAATTTACAATTGAGTATGCAAATGTATTAGCCGTGTAAAATCTAATATAAATACAAATTCTGAAGGTGATATCGGCATTATTAGCTGAGTTGTGAACTTTTTGTTTACAAATTTACAATTGAGTATGCAAATGTATTAGCCGTGTAAAAACTAATATAAATACAAATTATGAAGTGGATATATGCATTATTATCTGAGTTGTGAAGTTTTTGTTTACAAATTTACAATTGAGTATACAAACTATTAGCCGTGTAAAAACTAATATAAATACAATTATGAAGTGGATATATGCCTTATTATCTGAGTTGTGAACTTTTTGTTTACAAATTTACAATTGAGTATGCAAATGTATTAGCCGTGTAAAATCTAATATAAATACAAATTCTGAAGGTAATATCGGCATTATTAGCTGAGTTGTGAACTTTTTGTTTACAAATTTATAATTGAGAATGCGAATGTATTAACCTTGTGTAAACTAATATAAATACAAATTATGATGTGGATACGGGACTTTTTGTTTACAAATTTGCAATTGAGTATGCAAATGTATTAGCCGTGTAAAATCTAATATAAATACAAATTATGAAGGTGATATCGGCATTATTAACTGAGTTGTGAACTTTTTGTTTACAAATTTACAATTGAGTATGCAAATGTATTAGCCGTGTAAAATCTAATATAAATACAAATTCTGAAGGTGATATCGGCATTATTAGCTGAGTTGTGAACTTTTTGTTTACAAATTTATAATTGAGTATGCGAATGTATTAGCCTTGTGTAAACTAATATAAATACCAATTATGATGTGGATACGGGACTTTTTGTTTACAAATTTACAATTGAGTATGCAAATGTATTAGCCGTGTAAAATCTAATATAAATACAAATTCTGAAGGTGATATCGGCATTATTAGCTGAGTTGTGAACCTTTTGTTTACAAATTTATAATTGAGTATGCGAATGTATTAGCTTTGTGTAAACTAATATAAATACCAATTATGATTATATCTGAGTTGTGAACTTTTTGTTTACAAATTTACAATTGAGTATACAAACTATTAGCCGTGTAAAAACTAATATAAATACAATTATGAAGTGGATATATGCCTTATTATCTGAGTTGTGAACTTTTTGTTTACAAATTTACAATTGAGTATGCAAATGTATTAGCCGTGTAAAATCTAATATAAATACAAATTCTGAAGGTGATATCGGCATTATTAGCTGAGTTGTGAACTTTTTGTTTACAAATTTATAGTTGAGTATGCGAATGTATTAGCCTTGTGTAAACTAATATAAATACCAATTATGATGTGGATACGGGACTTTTTGTTTACAAATTTACAATTGAGTATGCAAATGTATTAGCCGTGTAAAATCTAATATAAATACAAATTCAGAAGGTGATATCGGTATTATTAGCTGAGTTGTGAACTTTTTGTTTACAATTTTAACAATTGAGTATGCAAATGTACTAGCCTTGTAAAATCTAATATAAATACAAATTCTGAAGGTGATATCGGTATTATTAGCTGATTTGTGAACTTTTTGTTTACAAATTTACAATTGAGTATGCAAATTAATTAGCTTTGTGTAAACTAATATAAATACCAATTATGATGTGGATACGGGCATTATTACCTGAGTTGTGAACTTTTTGTTTACAAATTTACAATTGAGTATGCAAATGTATTAGCCGTGTAAAATCTAATATAAATACAAATTCTGAAGGTGATATCGGCATTATTAGCTGAGTTGTGAACTTTTTGTTTACAAATTTACAATTGAGTATGCAAATGTATTAGCCGTGTAAAATCTAATATAAATACAAATTCTGAAGGTGATATCGGCATTATTAACTGAGTTGTGAACTTTTTGTTTACAAATTTACAATTGAGTATGCAAATGTATTAGCCGTGTAAAATCTAATATAAATACAAATTCAGAAGGTGATATCGGTATTATTAGCTGAGTTGTGAACTTTTTGTTTACAAATTTACAATTGAGTATGCAAATGTATTAGCCTTGTGTAAACTAATATAAATACCAATTATGATGTGGATACGGGCATTATTACCTGAGTTGTGAACTTTTTGTTTACAAATTTACAATTGAGTATGCAAATGTATTAGCCGTGTTAAATCTAATATAAATACAAATTCTGAAGGTGATATCGGCATTATTAGCTGAGTTGTGAACTTTTTGTTTACAAATTTACAATTGAGTATGCAAATGTATTAGCCGTGTAAAAACTAATATAAATACAAATTATGAAGTGGATATATGCATTATTATCTGAGTTGTGAAGTTTTTGTTTACAAATTTACAATTGAGTATACAAACTATTAGCCGTGTAAAAACTAATATAAATACAATTATGAAGTGGATATATGCCTTATTATCTGAGTTGTGAACTTTTTGTTTACAAATTTACAATTGAGTATGCAAATGTATTAGCCGTGTTAAATCTAATATAAATACAAATTCTGAAGGTGATATCGGCATTATTAGCTGAGTTGTGAACTTTTTGTTTACAAATTTACAATTGAGTATGCAAATGTATTAGCCGTGTAAAAACTAATATAAATACAAATTATGAAGTGGATATATGCATTATTATCTGAGTTGTGAAGTTTTTGTTTACAAATTTACAATTGAGTATACAAACTATTAGCCGTGTAAAAACTAATATAAATACAATTATGAAGTGGATATATGCCTTATTATCTGAGTTGTGAACTTTTTGTTTACAAATTTACAATTGAGTATGCAAATGTATTAGCCGTGTAAAATCTAATATAAATACAAATTCTGAAGGTAATATCGGCATTATTAGCTGAGTTGTGAACTTTTTGTTTACAAATTTATAATTGAGAATGCGAATGTATTAACCTTGTGTAAACTAATATAAATACAAATTATGATGTGGATACGGGACTTTTTGTTTACAAATTTGCAATTGAGTATGCAAATGTATTAGCCGTGTAAAATCTAATATAAATACAAATTCTGAAGGTGATATCGGCATTATTAACTGAGTTGTGAACTTTTTGTTTACAAATTTACAATTGAGTATGCAAATGTATTAGCCGTGTAAAATCTAATATAAATACAAATTCAGAAGGTGATATCGGTATTATTAGCTGAGTTGTGAACTTTTTGTTTACAAATTTACAATTGAGTATGCAAATGTATTAGCCTTGTGTAAACTAATATAAATACCAATTATGATGTGGATACGGGCATTATTACCTGAGTTGTGAACTTTTTGTTTACAAATTTACAATTGAGTATGCAAATGTATTAGCCGTGTAAAATCTAATATAAATACAAATTCTGAAGGTGATATCGGCATTATTAACTGAGTTGTGAACTTTTTGTTTACAAATTTACAATTGAGTATGCAAATGTATTAGCCGTGTAAAATCTAATATAAATACAAATTCAGAAGGTGATATCGGTATTATTAGCTGAGTTGTGAACTTTTTGTTTACAATTTAACAATTGAGTATGCAAATGTATTAGCCTTGTAAAATCTAATATAAATACAAATTCTGAAGGTGATATCGGTATTATTAGCTGATTTGTGAACTTTTTGTTTACAAATTTACAATTGAGTATGCAAATGTATTAGCCTTGTGTAAACTAATATAAATACCAATTATGATGTGGATACGGGCATTATTACCTGAGTTGTGAACTTTTTGTTTACAAATTTACAATTGAGTATGCAAATGTATTAGCCGTGTTAAATCTAATATAAATACAAATTCTGAAGGTGATATCGGCATTATTAGCTGAGTTGTGAACTTTTTGTTTACAAATTTACAATTGAGTATGCAAATGTATTAGCCGTGTAAAAACTAATATAAATACAAATTATGAAGTGGATATATGCATTATTATCTGAGTTGTGAAGTTTTTGTTTACAAATTTACAATTGAGTATACAAACTATTAGCCGTGTAAAAACTAATATAAATACAATTATGAAGTGGATATATGCCTTATTATCTGAGTTGTGAACTTTTTGTTTACAAATTTACAATTGAGTATGCAAATGTATTAGCCGTGTAAAATCTAATATAAATACAAATTCTGAAGGTAATATCGGCATTATTAGCTGAGTTGTGAACTTTTTGTTTACAAATTTATAATTGAGAATGCGAATGTATTAACCTTGTGTAAACTAATATAAATACAAATTATGATGTGGATACGGGACTTTTTGTTTACAAATTTGCAATTGAGTATGCAAATGTATTAGCCGTGTAAAATCTAATATAAATACAAATTATGAATGTGATATCGGCATTATTAGCTGAGTTGTGAACTTTTTGTTTACAAATTTGCAATTGAGTATGCAAATGTATTAGCCGTGTAAAATCTAATATAAATACAAATTCAGAAGGTGATATCGGTATTATTAGCTGAGTTGTGAACTTTTTGTTTACAATTTAACAATTGAGTATGCAAATGTACTAGCCTTGTAAAATCTAATATAAATACAAATTCTGAAGGTGATATCGGTATTATTAGCTGATTTGTGAACTTTTTGTTTACAAATTTACAATTGAGTATGCAAATTAATTAGCTTTGTGTAAACTAATATAAATACCAATTATGATGTGGATACGGGCATTATTACCTGAGTTGTGAACTTTTTGTTTACAAATTTACAATTGAGTATGCAAATGTATTAGCCGTGTAAAATCTAATATAAATACAAATTCTGAAGGTGATATCGGCATTATTAGCTGAGTTGTGAACTTTTTGTTTACAAATTTACAATTGAGTATGCAAATGTATTAGCCGTGTAAAATCTAATATAAATACAAATTCTGAAGGTGATATCGGCATTATTAACTGAGTTGTGAACTTTTTGTTTACAAATTTACAATTGAGTATGCAAATGTATTAGCCGTCTAAAATCTAATATAAATACAAATTCAGAAGGTGATATCGGTATTATTAGCTGAGTTGTGAACTTTTTGTTTACAATTTAACAATTGAGTATGCAAATGTATTAGCCTTGTAAAATCTAATATAAATACAAATTCTGAAGGTGATATCGGTATTATTAGCTGATTTGTGAACTTTTTGTTTACAAATTTACAATTGAGTATGCAAATGTATTAGCCTTGTGTAAACTAATATAAATACCAATTATGATGTGGATACGGGCATTATTACCTGAGTTGCGAACTTTTTGTTTACAAATTTACAATTGAGTATGCAAATGTATTAGCCGTGTAAAATCTAATATAAATACAAATTCTGAAGGTGATATCGGCATTATTAGCTGAGTTGTGAACTTTTTGTTTACAAATTTACAATTGAGTATGCAAATGTATTAGCCGTGTAAAAACTAATATAAATACAAATTATGAAGTGGATATATGCATTATTATCTGAGTTGTGAACTTTTTGTTTACAAATTTACAATTGAGTATACAAACTATTAGCCGTGTAAAAACTAATATAAATACAATTATGAAGTGGATATATGCCTTATTATCTGAGTTGTGAACTTTTTGTTTACAAATTTACAATTGAGTATGCAAATGTATTAGCCGTGTAAAATCTAATATAAATACAAATTCTGAAGGTAATATCGGCATTATTAGCTGAGTTGTGAACTTTTTGTTTACAAATTTATAATTGAGAATGCGAATGTATTAACCTTGTGTAAACTAATATAAATACAAATTATGATGTGGATACGGGACTTTTTGTTTACAAATTTGCAATTGAGTATGCAATGTATTAGCCGTGTAAAATCTAATATAAATACAAATTATGAATGTGATATCGGCATTATTAGCTGAGTTGTGAACTTTTTGTTTACAAATTTACAATTGAGTATGCAAATGTATTAGCCGTGTAAAATCTAATATCAATACAAATTCAGAAGGTGATATCGGTATTATTAGCTGAGTTGTGAACTTTTTGTTTACAAATTTACAATTGAGTATGCAAATGTATTAGCCGTGTAAAATCTAATATAAATACAAATTCTGAAGGTAATATCGGCATTATTAGCTGAGTTGTGAACTTTTTGTTTACAAATTTATAATTGAGAATGCGAATGTATTAACCTTGTGTAAACTAATATAAATACAAATTATGATGTGGATACGGGACTTTTTGTTTACAAATTTGCAATTGAGTATGCAATGTATTAGCCGTGTAAAATCTAATATAAATACAAATTATGAATGTGATATCGGCATTATTAGCTGAGTTGTGAACTTTTTGTTTACAAATTTACAATTGAGTATGCAAATGTATTAGCCGTGTAAAATCTAATATCAATACAAATTCAGAAGGTGATATCGGTATTATTAGCTGAGTTGTGAACTTTTTGTTTACAAATTTACAATTGAGTATGCAAATGTATTAGCCTTGTAAAATCTAATATAAATACAAATTCTGAAGGTGATATCGGTATTATTAGCTGATTTGTGAACTTTTTGTTTACAAATTTACAATTGAGTATGCAAATGTATTAGCTTTGTGTAAACTAATATAAATACCAATTATGATTATATCTGAGTTGTGAACTTTTTGTTTACAAATTTACAATTGAGTATGCAAATGTACTAGCCGTGTAAAATCTAATATAAATACAAATTATGAAGGTGATATCGGCATTATTAACTGAGTTGTGAACTTTTTGTTTACAAATTTACAATTGAGTATGCAAATGTATTAGCCGTGTAAAATCTAATATAAATACAAATTCTGAAGGTGATATCGGCATTATTAGCTGAGTTGTGAACTTTTTGTTTACAAATTTATAATTGAGAATGCGAATGTATTAACCTTGTGTAAACTAATATAAATACAAATTATGATGTGGATACGGGACTTTTTGTTTACAAATTTGCAATTGAGTATGCAAATGTATTAGCCGTGTAAAATCTAATATAAATACAAATTCTGAATGTGATATCGGCATTATTAGCTGAGTTGTGAACTTTTTGTTTACAATTTAACAATTGAGTATGCAAATGTATTAGCCTTGTAAAATCTAATATAAATACAAATTCTGAAGGTGATATCGGCATTATTAACTGAGTTGTGAACTTTTTGTTTACAAATTTACAATTGAGTATGCAAATGTATTAGCCGTGTAAAATCTAATATAAATACAAATTCAGAATGTGATATCGGCATTATTAGCTGAGTTGTGAACTTTTTGTTTACAATTTAACAATTGAGTATGCAAATGTATTAGCCTTGTAAAATCTAATATAAATACAAATTCTGAAGGTGATATCGGCATTATTAACTGAGTTGTGAACTTTTTGTTTACAAATTTACAATTGAGTATGCAAATGTATTAGCCGTGTAAAATCTAATATAAATACAAATTCTGAAGGTGATATCGGCATTATTAACTGAGTTGTGAACTTTTTGTTTACAAATTTACAATTGAGTATGCAAATGTATTAGCCGTGTAAAATCTAATATAAATACAAATTCTGAAGGTGATATCGGCATTATTAGCTGAGTTGTGAACTTTTTGTTTACAAATTTACAATTGAGTATGCAAATGTATTAGCCGTGTAAAATCTAATATAAATACAAATTCTGAAGGTGATATCGGCATTATTAACTGAGTTGTGAACTTTTTGTTTACAAATTTACAATTGAGTATGCAAATGTATTAGCCGTCTAAAATCTAATATAAATACAAATTCAGAAGGTGATATCGGTATTATTAGCTGAGTTGTGAACTTTTTGTTTACAATTTAACAATTGAGTATGCAAATGTATTAGCCTTGTAAAATCTAATATAAATACAAATTCTGAAGGTGATATCGGTATTATTAGCTGATTTGTGAACTTTTTGTTTACAAATTTACAATTGAGTATGCAAATGTATTAGCCTTGTGTAAACTAATATAAATACCAATTATGATGTGGATACGGGCATTATTACCTGAGTTGCGAACTTTTTGTTTACAAATTTACAATTGAGTATGCAAATGTATTAGCCGTGTAAAATCTAATATAAATACAAATTCTGAAGGTGATATCGGCATTATTAGCTGAGTTGTGAACTTTTTGTTTACAAATTTATAATTGAGAATGCGAATGTATTAACCTTGTGTAAACTAATATAAATACAAATTATGATGTGGATACGGGACTTTTTGTTTACAAATTTGCAATTGAGTATGCAATGTATTAGCCGTGTAAAATCTAATATAAATACAAATTATGAATGTGATATCGGCATTATTAGCTGAGTTGTGAACTTTTTGTTTACAAATTTACAATTGAGTATGCAAATGTATTAGCCGTGTAAAATCTAATATCAATACAAATTCAGAAGGTGATATCGGTATTATTAGCTGAGTTGTGAACTTTTTGTTTACAAATTTACAATTGAGTATGCAAATGTATTAGCCGTGTAAAATCTAATATAAATACAAATTCTGAAGGTAATATCGGCATTATTAGCTAAGTTGTGAACTTTTTGTTTACAAATTTATAATTGAGAATGCGAATGTATTAACCTTGTGTAAACTAATATAAATACAAATTATGATGTGGATACGGGACTTTTTGTTTACAAATTTGCAATTGAGTATGCAATGTATTAGCCGTGTAAAATCTAATATAAATACAAATTATGAATGTGATATCGGCATTATTAGCTGAGTTGTGAACTTTTTGTTTACAAATTTACAATTGAGTATGCAAATGTATTAGCCGTGTAAAATCTAATATCAATACAAATTCAGAAGGTGATATCGGTATTATTAGCTGAGTTGTGAACTTTTTGTTTACAAATTTACAATTGAGTATGCAAATGTATTAGCCTTGTAAAATCTAATATAAATACAAATTCTGAAGGTGATATCGGTATTATTAGCTGATTTGTGAACTTTTTGTTTACAAATTTACAATTGAGTATGCAAATGTATTAGCTTTGTGTAAACTAATATAAATACCAATTATGATTATATCTGAGTTGTGAACTTTTTGTTTACAAATTTACAATTGAGTATGCAAATGTACTAGCCGTGTAAAATCTAATATAAATACAAATTATGAAGGTGATATCGGCATTATTAACTGAGTTGTGAACTTTTTGTTTACAAATTTACAATTGAGTATGCAAATGTATTAGCCGTGTAAAATCTAATATAAATACAAATTCTGAAGGTGATATCGGCATTATTAGCTGAGTTGTGAACTTTTTGTTTACAAATTTATAATTGAGAATGCGAATGTATTAACCTTGTGTAAACTAATATAAATACAAATTATGATGTGGATACGGGACTTTTTGTTTACAAATTTGCAATTGAGTATGCAAATGTATTAGCCGTGTAAAATCTAATATAAATACAAATTATGAATGTGATATCGGCACTATTAGCTGAGTTGTGAACTTTTTGTTTACAATTTAACAATTGAGTATGCACATGTATTAGCCTTGTAAAATCTAATATAAATACAAATTCTGAAGGTGATATCGGCATTATTAACTGAGTTGTGAACTTTTTGTTTACAAATTTACAATTGAGTATGCAAATGTATTAGCCGTGTAAAATCTAATATAAATACAAATTCAGAAGGTGATATCGGTATTATTAGCTGAGTTGTGAACTTTTTGTTTACAATTTAACAATTGAGTATGCAAATGTATTAGCCTTGTAAAATCTAATATAAATACAAATTCTGAAGGTGATATCGGTATTATTAGCTGATTTGTGAACTTTTTGTTTACAAATTTACAATTGAGTATGCAAATGTATTAGCCTTGTGTAAACTAATATAAATACCAATTATGATGTGGATACGGGCATTATTACCTGAGTTGTGAACTTTTTGTTTACAAATTTACAATTGAGTATGCAAATGTATTAGCCGTGTAAAATCTAATATCAATACAAATTCAGAAGGTGATATCGGTATTATTAGCTGAGTTGTGAACTTTTTGTTTACAAATTTACAATTGAGTATGCAAATGTATTAGCCGTGTAAAATCTAATATCAATACAAATTCAGAAGGTGATATCGGTATTATTAGCTGAGTTGTGAACTTTTTGTTTACAAATTTACAATTGAGTATGCAAATGTATTAGCCTTGTAAAATCGAATATAAATACAAATTCTGAAGGTGATATCGGTATTATTAGCTGATTTGTGAACTTTTTGTTTACAAATTTACAATTGAGTATGCAAATGTATTAGCTTTGTGTAAACTAATATAAATACCAATTATGATTATATCTGAGTTGTGAACTTTTTGTTTACAAATTTACAATTGAGTATGCAAATGTACTAGCCGTGTAAAATCTAATATAAATACAAATTATGAAGGTGATATCGGCATTATTACCTGAGTTGTGAACTTTTTGTTTACAAATTTGCAATTGAGTATGCAAATGTATTAGCCGTGTAAAATCTAATATAAATACAAATTATGAATGTGATATCGGCATTATTAGCTGAGTTGTGAACTTTTTGTTTACAATTTAACAATTGAGTATGCAAATGTATTAGCCTTGTAAAATCTAATATAAATACAAATTCTGAAGGTGATATCGGCATTATTAACTGAGTTGTGAACTTTTTGTTTACAAATTTACAATTGAGTATGCAAATGTATTAGCCGTGTAAAATCTAATATCAATACAAATTCAGAAGGTGATATCGGTATTATTAGCTGAGTTGTGAACTTTTTGTTTACAAATTTACAATTGAGTATGCAAATGTATTAGCCTTGTAAAATCTAATATAAATACAAATTCTGAAGGTGATATCGGTATTATTAGCTGATTTGTGAACTTTTTGTTTACAAATTTACAATTGAGTATGCAAATGTATTAGCTTTGTGTAAACTAATATAAATACCAATTATGATTATATCTGAGTTGTGAACTTTTTGTTTACAAATTTACAATTGAGTATGCAAATGTACTAGCCGTGTAAAATCTAATATAAATACAAATTATGAAGGTGATATCGGCATTATTAACTGAGTTGTGAACTTTTTGTTTACAAATTTACAATTGAGTATGCAAATGTATTAGCCGTGTAAAATCTAATATAAATACAAATTCTGAAGGTGATATCGGCATTATTAGCTGAGTTGTGAACTTTTTGTTTACAAATTTATAATTGAGTATGCGAATGTATTAGCCTTGTGTAAACTAATATAAATACCAATTATGATGTGGATACGGGACTTTTTGTTTACAAATTTACAATTGAGTATGCAAATGTATTAGCCGTGTAAAATCTAATATAAATACAAATTCTGAAGGTGATATCGGCATTATTAGCTGAGTTGTGAACCTTTTGTTTACAAATTTATAATTGAGTATGCGAATGTATTAGCTTTGTGTAAACTAATATAAATACCAATTATGATTATATCTGAGTTGTGAACTTTTTGTTTACAAATTTACAATTGAGTATACAAACTATTAGCCGTGTAAAAACTAATATAAATACAATTATGAAGTGGATATATGCCTTATTATCTGAGTTGTGAACTTTTTGTTTACAAATTTACAATTGAGTATGCAAATGTATTAGCCGTGTAAAATCTAATATAAATACAAATTCTGAAGGTGATATCGGCATTATTAGCTGAGTTGTGAACTTTTTGTTTACAAATTTACAATTGAGTATGCAAATGTATTAGCCGTGTAAAATCTAATATAAATACAAATTCTGAAGGTGATATCGGCATTATTAGCTGAGTTGTGAACTTTTTGTTTACAAATTTATAATTGAGTATGCGAATGTATTAGCCTTGTGTAAACTAATATAAATACCAATTATGATGTGGATACGGGACTTTTTGTTTACAAATTTACAATTGAGTATGCAAATGTATTAGCCGTGTAAAATCTAATATAAATACAAATTCAGAAGGTGATATCGGTATTATTAGCTGAGTTGTGAACTTTTTGTTTACAATTTAACAATTGAGTATGCAAATGTACTAGCCTTGTAAAATCTAATATAAATACAAATTCTGAAGGTGATATCGGCATTATTAACTGAGTTGTGAACTTTTTGTTTACAAATTTACAATTGAGTATGCAAATGTATTAGCCGTGTAAAATCTAATATAAATACAAATTCAGAAGGTGATATCGGTATTATTAGCTGAGTTGTGAACTTTTTGTTTACAATTTAACAATTGAGTATGCAAATGTATTAGCCTTGTAAAATCTAATATAAATACAAATTCTGAAGGTGATATCGGTATTATTAGCTGATTTGTGAACTTTTTGTTTACAAATTTACAATTGAGTATGCAAATGTATTAGCCTTGTGTAAACTAATATAAATACCAATTATGATGTGGATACGGGCATTATTACCTGAGTTGTGAACTTTTTGTTTACAAATTTACAATTGAGTATGCAAATGTATTAGCCGTGTAAAATCTAATATAAATACAAATTCTGAAGGTGATATCGGCATTATTAGCTGAGTTGTGAACTTTTTGTTTACAAATTTACAATTGAGTATGCAAATGTATTAGCCGTGTAAAAACTAATATAAATACAAATTATGAAGTGGATATATGCATTATTATCTGAGTTGTGAACTTTTTGTTTACAAATGTACAATTGAGTATACAAACTATTAGCCGTGTAAAAACTAATATAAATACAATTATGAAGTGGATATATGCCTTATTATCTGAGTTGTGAACTTTTTGTTTACAAATTTACAATTGAGTATGCAAATGTATTAGCCGTGTAAAATCTAATATAAATACAAATTCTGAAGGTAATATCGGCATTATTAGCTGAGTTGTGAACTTTTTGTTTACAAATTTATAATTGAGAATGCGAATGTATTAACCTTGTGTAAACTAATATAAATACAAATTATGATGTGGATACGGGACTTTTTGTTTACAAATTTGCAATTGAGTATGCAAATGTATTAGCCGTGTAAAATCTAATATAAATACAAATTATGAATGTGATATCGGCATTATTAGCTGAGTTGTGAACTTTTTGTTTACAAATTTGCAATTGAGTATGCAAATGTATTAGCCGTGTAAAATCTAATATAAATACAAATTCAGAAGGTGATATCGGTATTATTAGCTGAGTTGTGAACTTTTTGTTTACAATTTAACAATTGAGTATGCAAATGTACTAGCCTTGTAAAATCTAATAAAATACAAATTCTGAAGGTGATATCGGTATTATTAGCTGATTTGTGAACTTTTTGTTTACAAATTTACAATTGAGTATGCAAATTAATTAGCTTTGTGTAAACTAATATAAATACCAATTATGATGTGGATACGGGCATTATTACCTGAGTTGTGAACTTTTTGTTTACAAATTTACAATTGAGTATGCAAATGTATTAGCCGTGTAAAATCTAATATAAATACAAATTCTGAAGGTGATATCGGCATTATTAGCTGAGTTGTGAACTTTTTGTTTACAAATTTACAATTGAGTATGCAAATGTATTAGCCGTGTAAAATCTAATATAAATACAAATTCTGAAGGTGATATCGGCATTATTAACTGAGTTGTGAACTTTTTGTTTACAAATTTACAATTGAGTATGCAAATGTATTAGCCGTGTAAAATCTAATATAAATACAAATTCAGAAGGTGATATCGTTATTATTAGCTGAGTTGTGAACTTTTTGTTTACAATTTAACAATTGAGTATGCAAATGTATTAGCCTTGTAAAATCTAATATAAATACAAATTCTGAAGGTGATATCGGTATTATTAGCTGATTTGTGAACTTTTTGTTTACAAATTTACAATTGAGTATGCAAATGTATTAGCCTTGTGTAAACTAATATAAATACCAATTATGATGTGGATACGGGCATTATTACCTGAGTTGTGAACTTTTTGTTTACAAATTTACAATTGAGTATGCAAATGTATTAGCCGTGTAAAATCTAATATAAATACAAATTCTGAAGGTGATATCGGCATTATTAGCTGAGTTGTGAACTTTTTGTTTACAAATTTACAATTGAGTATGCAAATGTATTAGCCGTGTAAAAACTAATATAAATACAAATTATGAAGTGGATATATGCATTATTATCTGAGTTGTGAACTTTTTGTTTACAAATTTACAATTGAGTATACAAACTATTAGCCGTGTAAAAACTAATATAAATACAATTATGAAGTGGATATATGCCTTATTATCTGAGTTGTGAACTTTTTGTTTACAAATTTATAATTGAGAATGCGAATGTATTAACCTTGTGTAAACTAATATAAATACAAATTATGATGTGGATACGGGACTTTTTGTTTACAAATTTGCAATTGAGTATGCAAATGTATTAGCCGTGTAAAATCTAATATAAATACAAATTATGAATGTGATATCGGCATTATTAGCTGAGTTGTGAACTTTTTGTTTACAAATTTACAATTGAGTATGCAAATGTATTAGCCGTGTAAAATCTAATATCAATACAAATTCAGAAGGTGATATCGGTATTATTAGCTGAGTTGTGAACTTTTTGTTTACAAATTTACAATTGAGTATGCAAATGTATTAGCCTTGTAAAATCTAATATAAATACAAATTCTGAAGGTGATATCGGTATTATTAGCTGATTTGTGAACTTTTTGTTTACAAATTTACAATTGAGTATGCAAATGTATTAGCTTTGTGTAAACTAATATAAATACCAATTGTGATTATATCTGAGTTGTGAACTTTTTGTTTACAAATTTACAATTGAGTATGCAAATGTACTAGCCGTGTAAAATCTAATATAAATACAAATTATGAAGGTGATATCGGCATTATTAACTGAGTTCTGAACTTTTTGTTTACAAATTTACAATTGAGTATGCAAATGTATTAGCCGTGTAAAATCTAATATAAATACAAATTCTGAAGGTGATATCGGCATTATTAGCTGAGTTGTGAACTTTTTGTTTACAAATTTATAATTGAGTATGCGAATGTATTAGCCTTGTGTAAACTAATATAAATACCAATTATGATGTGGATACGGGACTTTTTGTTTACAAATTTACAATTGAGTATGCAAATGTATTAGCCGTGTAAAATCTAATATAAATACAAATTCTGAAGGTGATATCGGCATTATTAGCTGAGTTGTGAACCTTTTGTTTACAAATTTATAATTGAGTATGCGAATGTATTAGCCTTGTGTAAACTAATATAAATACCAATTATGATGTGGATACGGGACTTTTTGTTTACAAATTTACAATTGAGTATGCAAATGTATTAGCCGTGTAAAATCTAACATAAATACAAATTCTGAAGGTGATATCGGCATTATTAGCTGAGTTGTGAACTTTTTGTTTACAAATTTATAATTCAGTATGCGAATGTATTAGCCTTGTGTAAACTAATATAAATACCAATTATGATGTGGATACGGGACTTTTTGTTTACAAATTTACAATTGGGTATGCAAGTGTATTAGCCGTGTAAAATCTAATATAAATACAAATTCTGAAGGTGATATCGGCATTATTAGCTGAGTTGTGAACTTTTTGTTTACAAATTTACAATTGAGTATGCAAATGTATTAGCCTTGTGTAAACTAATATAAATACAAATTATGATGTGGATACGGGCATTATTACCTGAGTTGTGAACTTTTTGTTTACAAATTTACAATTGAGTATGAAATATTAGACGTGTAAAAACTAATATAAATACAAATTATGAAGTGGATATATTGATTATTATCTGAGTTGCGAACTTTTTGTTTACAAATTTACAATTGAGTATGCAAATGTATTATAAGCCGTGTAAAATGAGTATGCAAGTGTATTAGCCGTGTAAAATCTAATATAAATACAAATTCTGAAGGTGATATCGGCATTATTAGCTGATTTGTGAACTTTTTGTTTACAAATTTACAATTGAGTATGCAAATGTATTAGCCTTGTGGATATATTGATTATTATCTGAGTTGCGAACTTTTTGTTTACAAATTTACAATTGAGTATGCAAATGTATTATAAGCCGTGTAAAATGAGTATGCAAATGTATTAGCCTTGTAAAATCTAATATAAATACAAATTCTGAAGGTGATATCGGTATTATTAGCTGATTTGTGAACTTTTTGTTTACAAATTTACAATTGAGTATGCAAATGTATTAGCTTTGTGTAAACTAATATAAATACCAATTGTGATTATATCTGAGTTGTGAACTTTTTGTTTACAAATTTACAATTGAGTATGCAAATGTACTAGCCGTGTAAAATCTAATATAAATACAAATTCTGAAGGTGATATCGGCATTATTAACTGAGTTGTGAACTTTTTGTTTACAAATTTACAATTGAGTATGCAAATGTATTAGCCGTGTAAAATCTAATATAAATACAAATTCAGAAGGTGATATCGTTATTATTAGCTGAGTTGTGAACTTTTTGTTTACAATTTAACAATTGAGTATGCAAATGTATTAGCCTTGTAAAATCTAATATAAATACAAATTCTGAAGGTGATATCGGTATTATTAGCTGATTTGTGAACTTTTTGTTTACAAATTTACAATTGAGTATGCAAATGTATTAGCCTTGTGTAAACTAATATAAATACCAATTATGATGTGGATACGGGCATTATTACCTGAGTTGTGAACTTTTTGTTTACAAATTTACAATTGAGTATGCAAATGTATTAGCCGTGTAAAATCTAATATAAATACAAATTCTGAAGGTGATATCGGCATTATTAGCTGAGTTGTGAACTTTTTGTTTACAAATTTACAATTGAGTATGCAAATGTATTAGCCGTGTAAAAACTAATATAAATACAAATTATGAAGTGGATATATGCATTATTATCTGAGTTGTGAACTTTTTGTTTACAAATTTACAATTGAGTATACAAACTATTAGCCGTGTAAAAACTAATATAAATACAATTATGAAGTGGATATATGCCTTATTATCTGAGTTGTGAACTTTTTGTTTACAAATTTATAATTGAGAATGCGAATGTATTAACCTTGTGTAAACTAATATAAATACAAATTATGATGTGGATACGGGACTTTTTGTTTACAAATTTGCAATTGAGTATGCAAATGTATTAGCCGTGTAAAATCTAATATAAATACAAATTATGAATGTGATATCGGCATTATTAGCTGAGTTGTGAACTTTTTGTTTACAAATTTACAATTGAGTATGCAAATGTATTAGCCGTGTAAAATCTAATATCAATACAAATTCAGAAGGTGATATCGGTATTATTAGCTGAGTTGTGAACTTTTTGTTTACAAATTTACAATTGAGTATGCAAATGTATTAGCCTTGTAAAATCTAATATAAATACAAATTCTGAAGGTGATATCGGTATTATTAGCTGATTTGTGAACTTTTTGTTTACAAATTTACAATTGAGTATGCAAATGTATTAGCTTTGTGTAAACTAATATAAATACCAATTGTGATTATATCTGAGTTGTGAACTTTTTGTTTACAAATTTACAATTGAGTATGCAAATGTACTAGCCGTGTAAAATCTAATATAAATACAAATTATGAAGGTGATATCGGCATTATTAACTGAGTTCTGAACTTTTTGTTTACAAATTTACAATTGAGTATGCAAATGTATTAGCCGTGTAAAATCTAATATAAATACAAATTCTGAAGGTGATATCGGCATTATTAGCTGAGTTGTGAACTTTTTGTTTACAAATTTATAATTGAGTATGCGAATGTATTAGCCTTGTGTAAACTAATATAAATACCAATTATGATGTGGATACGGGACTTTTTGTTTACAAATTTACAATTGAGTATGCAAATGTATTAGCCGTGTAAAATCTAATATAAATACAAATTCTGAAGGTGATATCGGCATTATTAGCTGAGTTGTGAACCTTTTGTTTACAAATTTATAATTGAGTATGCGAATGTATTAGCCTTGTGTAAACTAATATAAATACCAATTATGATGTGGATACGGGACTTTTTGTTTACAAATTTACAATTGAGTATGCAAATGTATTAGCCGTGTAAAATCTAACATAAATACAAATTCTGAAGGTGATATCGGCATTATTAGCTGAGTTGTGAACTTTTTGTTTACAAATTTATAATTCAGTATGCGAATGTATTAGCCTTGTGTAAACTAATATAAATACCAATTATGATGTGGATACGGGACTTTTTGTTTACAAATTTACAATTGAGTATGCAAATGTATTAGCCGTGTAAAATCTAATATAAATACAAATTCTGAAGGTGATATCGGTGTTATTAACTGAGTTGTGAACTTTTTGTTTACAAATTTACAATTGAGTATGCAAATGTATTAGCCTTGTGTAAACTAATATAAATACAAATTATGATGTGGATACGGGCATTATTACCTGAGTTGTGAACTTTTTGTTTACAAATTTACAATTGAGTATGAAATATTAGACGTGTAAAATCTAATATACATACAAATTATGAAGTGGATATATTGATTATTATCTGAGTTGCGAACTTTTTGTTTACAAATTTACAATTGAGTATGCAAATGTATTATTAGCCGTGTAAAATGAGTATGCAAGTGTATTAGCCGTGTAAAATCTAATATAAATACAAATTCTGAAGGTGATATCGGCATTATTAGCTGATTTGTGAACTTTTTGTTTACAAATTTACAATTGAGTATGCAAATGTATTAGCCTTGTGGATATATTGATTATTATCTGAGTTGCGAACTTTTTGTTTACAAATTTACAATTGAGTATGCAAATGTATTATAAGCCGTGTAAAATGAGTATGCAAATGTATTAGCCTTGTAAAATCTAATATAAATACAAATTCTGAAGGTGATATCGGTATTATTAGCTGATTTGTGAACTTTTTGTTTACAAATTTACAATTGAGTATGCAAATGTATTAGCTTTGTGTAAACTAATATAAATACCAATTGTGATTATATCTGAGTTGTGAACTTTTTGTTTACAAATTTACAATTGAGTATGCAAATGTACTAGCCGTGTAAAATCTAATATAAATACAATTTATGAAGGTGATATCGGCATTATTAACTGAGTTCTGAACTTTTTGTTTACAAATTTACAATTGAGTATGCAAATGTATTAGCCGTGTAAAATCTAATATAAATACAAATTCTGAAGGTGATATCGGCATTATTAGCTGAGTTGTGAACCTTTTGTTTACAAATTTATAATTGAGTATGCGAATGTATTAGCCTTGTGTAAACTAATATAAATACCAATTATGATGTGGATACGGGACTTTTTGTTTACAAATTTACAATTGAGTATGCAAATGTATTAGCCGTGTAAAATCTAATATAAATACAAATTCTGAAGGTGATATCGGCATTATTAGCTGAGTTGTGAACTTTTTGTTTACAAATTTATAATTCAGTATGCGAATGTATTAGCCTTGTGTAAACTAATATAAATACCAATTATGATGTGGATACGGGACTTTTTGTTTACAAATTTACAATTGGGTATGCAAGTGTATTAGCCGTGTAAAATCTAATATAAATACAAATTCTGAAGGTGATATCGGCATTATTAGCTGAGTTGTGAACTTTTTGTTTACAAATTTACAATTGAGTATGCAAATGTATTAGCCTTGTGTAAACTAATATAAATACAAATTATGATGTGGATACGGGCATTATTACCTGAGTTGTGAACTTTTTGTTTACAAATTTACAATTGAGTATGAAATATTAGACGTGTAAAAACTAATATAAATACAAATTATGAAGTGGATATATTGATTATTATCTGAGTTGCGAACTTTTTGTTTACAAATTTACAATTGAGTATGCAAATGTATTATAAGCCGTGTAAAATGAGTATGCAAGTGTATTAGCCGTGTAAAATCTAATATAAATACAAATTCTGAAGGTGATATCGGCATTATTAGCTGAGTTGTGAACTTTTTGTTTACAAATTTACAATTGAGTATGCAAATGTATTAGCCTTGTGTAAACTAATATAAATACAAATTATGATGTGGATACGGGCATTATTACCTGAGTTGTGAACTTTTTGTTTACAAATTTACAATTGAGTATGAAATATTAGACGTGTAAAAACTAATATAAATACAAATTATGAAGTGGATATATTGATTATTATCTGAGTTGCGAACTTTTTGTTTACAAATTTACAATTGAGTATGCAAATGTATTATAAGCCGTGTAAAATATAATATAAATACAAATTATGAAGGTGATATCGGTATTATTAGCTGAGTTGTGAACTTTTTGTTTACAAATTTACAATTGAGTATGCAAATGTATTAGCCGTGTAAAAACTAATATAAATACAATTATGAAGTGGATATATGCCTTATTATCTGAGTTGTGAACTTTTTGTTTACAAATTTACAATTGAGTATGCAAATGTATTAGCCGTGTAAAATCTAATACAAATACAAATTCTGAAGGTAATATCGGCATTATTAGCTGAGTTGTGAACTTTTTGTTTACAAATTTATAATTGAGAATGCGAATGTATTAGCCTTGTGTAAACTAATATAAATACAAATTATAATGTGGATACGGGACTTTTTGTTTACAAATTTACAATTGAGTATGCAAATGTATTAGCCGTGTAAAATCTAATATAAATACAAATTATGAAGGTGATATCGGCATTATTAACTGAGTTGTGAACTTTTTGAGTATGCAAATGTATTAGCCGTGTAAAATCTAATATAAATACAAATTCAGAAGGTGATATCGGTATTATTAGCTGAGTTGTGAACTTTTTGTTTACAAATTTATAATTCAGTATGCGAATGTATTAGCCTTGTGTAAACTAATATAAATACCAATTATGATGTGGATACGGGACTTTTTGTTTACAAATTTACAATTGAGTATGCAAGTGTATTAGCCGTGTAAAATCTAATATAAATACAAATTCTGAAGGTGATATCGGCATTATTAGCTGAGTTGTGAACTTTTTGTATACAAATTTACAATTGAGTATGCAAATGTATTAGCCGTGTAAAATCTAATATAAATACAAATTCTGAAGGTGATATCGGTATTATTAACTGAGTTGTGAACTTTTTGTTTACAATAACTAATTTAAATACAAATTCTGAAGTGGATATATGCATTATTACCTGAGTTGTGAACTTTTTGTTTACAAATTTACAATTGAGTATGCAAATGTATTAGCCGTGTAAAAACTAATATAAATACAAATTATGAAGTGGATATATGCATTATTATCTGAGTTGTGAACTTTTTGTTTACAAATTTACAATTGAGTATACAAACTATTAGCCGTGTAAAAACTAATATAAATACAATTATGAAGTGGATATATGCCTTATTATCTGAGTTGTGAACTTTTTGTTTACAAATTTACAATTGAGTATGCAAATGTATTAGCCGTGTAAAATATAATATAAATACAAATTATGAAGGTGATATCGGCATTATTAACTGAGTTGTGAACTTTTTGAGTATGCAAATGTATTAGCCGTGTAAAATCTAATATAAATACAAATTCAGAAGGTGATATCGGTATTATTAGCTGAGTTGTGAACTTTTTGTTTACAAATTTATAATTCAGTATGCGAATGTATTAGCCTTGTGTAAACTAATATAAATACCAATTATGATGTGGATACGGGACTTTTTGTTTACAAATTTACAATTGAGTATGCAAGTGTATTAGCCGTGTAAAATCTAATATAAATACAAATTCTGAAGGTGATATCGGCATTATTAGCTGAGTTGTGAACTTTTTGTATACAAATTTACAATTGAGTATGCAAATGTATTAGCCGTGTAAAATCTAATATAAATACAAATTCTGAAGGTGATATCGGTATTATTAACTGAGTTGTGAACTTTTTGTTTACAATAACTAATTTAAATACAAATTCTGAAGTGGATATATGCATTATTACCTGAGTTGTGAACTTTTTGTTTACAAATTTACAATTGAGTATGCAAACTATTAGCCGTGTAAAAACTAATATAAATACAATTATGAAGTGGATATATGCCTTATTATCTGAGTTGTGAACTTTTTGTTTACAAATTTACAATTGAGTATGCAAATGTATTAGCCGTGTAAAATCTAATATAAATACAAATTCTGAAAGTAATTTCGGCATTATTAGCTGAGTTGTGAACTTTTTGTTTACAAATTTATAATTGAGAATGCGAATGTATTAACCTTGTGTAAACTAATATAAATACAAATTATGATGTGGATACGGGACTTTTTGTTTACAAATTTACAATTGAGTATGCAAATGTATTAGCCGTGTAAAAACTAATATAAATACAAATTATGAAGTGGATATATGCATTATTATCTGAGTTGTGAACTTTTTGTTTACAAATTTACAATTGAGTATGCAAATGTATTAGCCGTGTAAAATCTAATATAAATACAAATTCTGAAGGTGATATCGGCATTATTAGCTGAGTTGTGAACTTTTTGTTTACAAATTTATAATTCAGTATGCGAATGTATTAGCCTTGTGTAAACTAATATAAATACCAATTATGATGTGGATACGGGAGTTTTTGTTTACAAATTTACAATTGAGTATGCAAGTGTATTAGCCGTGTAAAATCTAATATAAATACAAATTCTGAAGGTGATATCGGCATTATTAGCTGAGTTGTGAACTTTTTGTATACAAATTTACAATTGAGTATGCAAATGTATTAGCCGTGTAAAATCTAATATAAATACAAATTCTGAAGGTGATATCGGTATTATTAACTGAGTTGTGAACTTTTTGTTTACAATAACTAATTTAAATACAAATTCTGAAGTGGATATATGCATTATTACCTGAGTTGTGAACTTTTTGTTTACAAATTTACAATTGAGTATGCAAACTATTAGCCGTGTAAAAACTAATATAAATACAATTATGAAGTGGATATATGCCTTATTATCTGAGTTGTGAACTTTTTGTTTACAAATTTACAATTGAGTATGCAAATGTATTAGCCGTGTAAAATCTAATATAAATACAAATTCTGAAAGTAATTTCGGCATTATTAGCTGAGTTGTGAACTTTTTGTTTACAAATTTATAATTGAGAATGCGAATGTATTAACCTTGTGTAAACTAATATAAATACAAATTATGATGTGGATACGGGACTTTTTGTTTACAAATTTACAATTGAGTATGCAAATGTATTAGCCGTGTAAAAACTAATATAAATACAAATTATGAAGTGGATATATGCATTATTAACTGAGCTGTGAACTTTTTGTTTACAAATTTACAATTGAGTATGCAAATGTATTAGCCGTGTAAAATCTAATATAAATACAAATTCTGAAGGTGATATCGGCATTATTAGCTGAGTTGTGAACTTTTTGTTTACAAATTTATAATTCAGTATGCGAATGTATTAGCCTTGTGTAAACTAATATAAATACCAATTATGATGTGGATACGGGAGTTTTTGTTTACAAATTTACAATTGAGTATGCAAGTGTATTAGCCGTGTAAAATCTAATATAAATACAAATTCTGAAGGTGATATCGGCATTATTAGCTGAGTTGTGAACTTTTTGTTTACAAATTTACAATTGAGTATGCAAATGTATTAGCCTTGTGTAAACTAATATAAATACAAATTATGATGTGGATACGGGCATTATTACCTGAGTTGTGAACTTTTTGTTTACAAATTTACAATTGAGTATGAAATATTAGACGTGTAAAATCTAATATACATACAAATTATGAAGTGGATATATTGATTATTATCTGAGTTGCGAACTTTTTGTTTACAAATTTACAATTGAGTATGCAAATGTATTATTAGCCGTGTAAAATATAATATAAATACAAATTATGAAGGTGATATCGGCATTATTAGCTGAGTTGTGAACTTTTTGTTTACAAATTTATAATTGAGTATGCGAATGTATTAGCCTTGTGTAAACTAATATAAATACAATTATGAAGTGGATATATGCCTTATTATCTGAGTTGTGAACTTTTTGTTTACAAATTTACAATTGAGTATGCAAATGTATTAGCCGTGTAAAATCTAATACAAATACAAATTCTGAAGGTAATATCGGCATTATTAGCTGAGTTGTGAACTTTTTGTTTACAAATTTATAATTGAGAATGCGAATGTATTAGCCTTGTGTAAACTAATATAAATACAAATTATGATGTGGATACGGGACTTTTTGTTTACAAATTTACAATTGAGTATGCAAATGTATTAGCCGTGTAAAATATAATATAAATACAAATTATGAAGGTGATATCGGCATTATTAACTGAGTTGTGAACTTTTTGAGTATGCAAATGTATTAGCCGTGTAAAATCTAATATAAATACAAATTCAGAAGGTGATATCGGTATTATTAGCTGAGTTGTGAACTTTTTGTTTACAAATTTATAATTCAGTATGCGAATGTATTAGCCTTGTGTAAACTAATATAAATACCAATTATGATGTGGATACGGGACTTTTTGTTTACAAATTTACAATTGAGTATGCAAGTGTATTAGCCGTGTAAAATCTAATATAAATACAAATTCTGAAGGTGATATCGGCATTATTAGCTGAGTTGTGAACTTTTTGTATACAAATTTACAATTGAGTATGCAAATGTATTAGCCGTGTAAAATCTAATATAAATACAAATTCTGAAGGTGATATCGGTATTATTAACTGAGTTGTGAACTTTTTGTTTACAATAACTAATTTAAATACAAATTCTGAAGTGGATATATGCATTATTACCTGAGTTGTGAACTTTTTGTTTACAAATTTACAATTGAGTATGCAAATGTATTAGCCGTGTAAAAACTAATATAAATACAAATTATGAAGTGGATATATGCATTATTATCTGAGTTGTGAACTTTTTGTTTACAAATTTACAATTGAGTATACAAACTATTAGCCGTGTAAAAACTAATATAAATACAATTATGAAGTGGATATATGCCTTATTATCTGAGTTGTGAACTTTTTGTTTACAAATTTACAATTGAGTATGCAAATGTATTAGCCGTGTAAAATATAATATAAATACAAATTATGAAGGTGATATCGGCATTATTAACTGAGTTGTGAACTTTTTGAGTATGCAAATGTATTAGCCGTGTAAAATCTAATATAAATACAAATTCAGAAGGTGATATCGGTATTATTAGCTGAGTTGTGAACTTTTTGTTTACAAATTTATAATTCAGTATGCGAATGTATTAGCCTTGTGTAAACTAATATAAATACCAATTATGATGTGGATACGGGACTTTTTGTTTACAAATTTACAATTGAGTATGCAAGTGTATTAGCCGTGTAAAATCTAATATAAATACAAATTCTGAAGGTGATATCGGCATTATTAGCTGAGTTGTGAACTTTTTGTATACAAATTTACAATTGAGTATGCAAATGTATTAGCCGTGTAAAATCTAATATAAATACAAATTCTGAAGGTGATATCGGTATTATTAACTGAGTTGTGAACTTTTTGTTTACAATAACTAATTTAAATACAAATTCTGAAGTGGATATATGCATTATTACCTGAGTTGTGAACTTTTTGTTTACAAATTTACAATTGAGTATGCAAATGCCGTGTAAAAACTAATATAAATACAAATTTTGAAGTGGATACAGGCATTATTAGCTGAGTTCTGAACTTTGTGTTTACAAATTTACAATTGAGTATGCAAATGTATTAGCCGTGTAAAATCTAATATAAATACAAATTCTGAAGGTGATATCGGCATTATTAGCTGAGTTGTGAACTTTTTGTTTACAAATTTACAATTGAGTATGCAAATGTATTAGCCTTGTGTAAACTAATATAAATACAAATTATGATGTGGGTACGGGCATTATTACCTGAGTTGTGAACTTTTTGTTTACAAATTTACAATTGGGTATGAAATATTAGACGTGTAAAAACTAATATAAATACAAATTATGAAGTGGATATATTGATTATTATCTGAGTTGCGAAATTTTGTTTACAAATTTACAATTGAGTATGCAAATGTATTATAAGCCGTGTAAAATATAATATAAATACAAATTATGAAGGTGATATCGGTATTATTAGCTGAGTTGTGAACTTTTTGTTTACAAATTTACAATTGAGTATGCAAATGTATTAGCCGTGTAAAAACTAATATAAATACAAATTATGAAGTGGATATATGCATTATTATCTGAGTTGTGAACTTTTTGTTTACAAATTTACAATTGAGTATACAAACTATTAGCCGTGTAAAAACTAATATAAATACAATTATGAAGTGGATATATGCCTTATTATCTGAGTTGTGAACTTTTTGTTTACAAATTTACAATTGAGTATGCAAATGTATTAGCCGTGTAAAATCTAATATAAATACAAATTCTGAAGGTGATATCGGCATTATTAGCTGAGTTGTGAACTTTTTGTTTACAAATTTACAATTGAGTATGCAAATGTATTAGCCTTGTGTAAACTAATATAAATACAAATTATGATGTGGGTACGGGCATTATTACCTGAGTTGTGAACTTTTTGTTTACAAATTTACAATTGAGTATGAAATATTAGACGTGTAAAAACTAATATAAATACAAATTATGAAGTGGATATATTGATTATTATCTGAGTTGCGAACTTTTTGTTTACAAATTTACAATTGAGTATGCAAATGTATTATAAGCCGTGTAAAATCTAATATAAATACAAATTCAGAAGGTGATATCGGTATTATTAGCTGAGTTGTGAACTTTTTGTTTACAAATTTACAATTGAGTATGCAAATGTATTAGCCGTGTAAAAACTAATATAAATACAAATTATGAAGTGGATATATGCATTATTATCTGAGTTGTGAACTTTTTGTTTACAAATTTACAATTGAGTATACAAACTATTAGCCGTGTAAAAACTAATATAAATACAATTATGAAGTGGATATATGCCTTATTATCTGAGTTGTGAACTTTTTGTTTACAAATTTACAATTGAGTATGCAAATGTATTAGCCGTGTAAAATATAATATAAATACAAATTATGAAGGTGATATCGGCATTATTAACTGAGTTGTGAACTTTTTGAGTATGCAAATGTATTAGCCGTGTAAAATCTAATATAAATACAAATTCAGAAGGTGATATCGGTATTATTAGCTGAGTTGTGAACTTTTTGTTTACAAATTTATAATTCAGTATGCGAATGTATTAGCCTTGTGTAAACTAATATAAATACCAATTATGATGTGGATACGGGACTTTTTGTTTACAAATTTACAATTGAGTATGCAAGTGTATTAGCCGTGTAAAATCTAATATAAATACAAATTCTGAAGGTGATATCGGCATTATTAGCTAAGTTGTGAACTTTTTGTTTACAAATTTACAATTGAGTATGCAAATGTATTAGCCGTGTAAAATCTAATATAAATACAAATTCTGAAGGTGATATCGGTGTTATTAACTGAGTTGTGAACTTTTTGTTTACAAGAACTAATTTAAATACAAATTCTGAAGTGGATATATGCATTATTACCTGAGTTGTGAACTTTTTGTTTACAAATTTACAATTGAGTATGCAAATGCCGTGTAAAAACTAATATAAATACAAATTTTGAAGTGGATACAGGCATTATTAGCTGAGTTCTGAACTTTGTGTTTACAAATTTACAATTGAGTATGCAAATGTATTAGCCGTGTAAAATCTAATATAAATACAAATTCTGAAGGTGATATCGGCATTATTAGCTGAGTTGTGAACTTTTTGTTTACAAATTTACAATTGAGTATGCAAATGTATTAGCCTTGTGTAAACTAATATAAATACAAATTATGATGTGGGTACGGGCATTATTACCTGAGTTGTGAACTTTTTGTTTACAAATTTACAATTGAGTATGAAATATTAGACGTGTAAAAACTAATATAAATACAAATTATGAAGTGGATATATTGATTATTATCTGAGTTGCGAACTTTTTGTTTACAAATTTACAATTGAGTATGCAAATGTATTATAAGCCGTGTAAAATATAATATAAATACAAATTATGAAGGTGATATCGGTATTATTAGCTGAGTTGTGAACTTTTTGTTTACAAATTTACAATTGAGTATGCAAATGTATTAGCCGTGTAAAAACTAATATAAATACAAATTATGAAGTGGATATATGCATTATTATCTGAGTTGTGAACTTTTTGTTTACAAATTTACAATTGAGTATACAAACTATTAGCCGTGTAAAAACTAATATAAATACAATTATGAAGTGGATATATGCCTTATTATCTGAGTTGTGAACTTTTTGTTTACAAATTTACAATTGAGTATGCAAATGTATTAGCCGTGTAAAATATAATATAAATACAAATTATTAAGGTGATATCGGCATTATTAACTGAGTTGTGAACTTTTTGAGTATGCAAATGTATTAGCCGTGTAAAATCTAATATAAATACAAATTCAGAAGGTGATATCGGTATTATTAGCTGAGTTGTGAACTTTTTGTTTACAAATTTATAATTCAGTATGCGAATGTATTAGCCTTGTGTAAACTAATATAAATACCAATTATGATGTGGATACGGGACTTTTTGTTTACAAATTTACAATTGAGTATGCAAGTGTATTAGCCGTGTAAAATCTAATATAAATACAAATTCTGAAGGTGATATCGGTATTATTAACTGAGTTGTGAACTTTTTGTTTACAATAACTAATTTAAATACAAATTCTGAAGTGGATATATGCATTATTACCTGAGTTGTGAACTTTTTGTTTACAAATTTACAATTGAGTATGCAAATGCCGTGTAAAAACTAATATAAATACAAATTTTGAAGTGGATACAGGCATTATTAGCTGAGTTCTGAACTTTGTGTTTACAAATTTACAATTGAGTATGCAAATGTATTAGCCGTGTAAAATCTAATATAAATACAAATTCTGAAGGTGATATCGGCATTATTAGCTGAGTTGTGAACTTTTTGTTTACAAATTTACAATTGAGTATGCAAATGTATTAGCCTTGTGTAAACTAATATAAATACAAATTATGATGTGGGTACGGGCATTATTACCTGAGTTGTGAACTTTTTGTTTACAAATTTACAATTGAGTATGAAATATTAGACGTGTAAAAACTAATATAAATACAAATTATGAAGTGGATATATTGATTATTATCTGAGTTGCGAACTTTTTGTTTACAAATTTACAATTGAGTATGCAAATGTATTATAAGCCGTGTAAAATATAATATAAATACAAATTATGAAGGTGATATCGGTATTATTAGCTGAGTTGTGAACTTTTTGTTTACAAATTTACAATTGAGTATGCAAATGTATTAGCCGTGTAAAAACTAATATAAATACAAATTATGAAGTGGATATATGCATTATTATCTGAGTTGTGAACTTTTTGTTTACAAATTTACAATTGAGTATACAAACTATTAGCCGTGTAAAAACTAATATAAATACAATTATGAAGTGGATATATGCCTTATTATCTGAGTTGTGAACTTTTTGTTTACAAATTTACAATTGAGTATGCAAATGTATTAGCCGTGTAAAATATAATATAAATACAAATTATTAAGGTGATATCGGCATTATTAACTGAGTTGTGAACTTTTTGAGTATGCAAATGTATTAGCCGTGTAAAATCTAATATAAATACAAATTCAGAAGGTGATATCGGTATTATTAGCTGAGTTGTGAACTTTTTGTTTACAAATTTATAATTCAGTATGCGAATGTATTAGCCTTGTGTAAACTAATATAAATACCAATTATGATGTGGATACGGGACTTTTTGTTTACAAATTTACAATTGAGTATGCAAGTGTATTAGCCGTGTAAAATCTAATATAAATACAAATTCTGAAGGTGATATCGGCATTATTAGCTGAGTTGTGAACTTTTTGTATACAAATTTACAATTGAGTATGCAAATGTATTAGCCGTGTAAAATCTAATATAAATACAAATTCTGAAGGTGATATCGGTATTATTAACTGAGTTGTGAACTTTTTGTTTACAATAACTAATTTAAATACAAATTCTGAAGTGGATATATGCATTATTACCTGAGTTGTGAACTTTTTGTTTACAAATTTACAATTGAGTATGCAAATGCCGTGTAAAAACTAATATAAATACAAATTTTGAAGTGGATACAGGCATTATTAGCTGAGTTCTGAACTTTGTGTTTACAACTTTACAATTGAGTATGCAAATGTATTAGCCGTGTAAAATCTAATATAAATACAAATTCTGAAGGTGATATCGGCATTATTAGCTGAGTTGTGAACTTTTTGTTTACAAATTTACAATTGAGTATGCAAATGTATTAGCCTTGTGTAAACTAATATAAATACAAATTATGATGTGGGTACGGGCATTATTACCTGAGTTGTGAACTTTTTGTTTACAAATTTACAATTGAGTATGAAATATTAGACGTGTAAAAACTAATATAAATACAAATTCTGAAG